>NW_026623078.1:86394239-86736739 GCF_023065955.2 Ursus arctos | reverse complement strand
AAGAATTCTGTGTGCACAATATAAATATTCCTGTCTTTAAAATTGAGGATTAGGGATTGAAGTGTTATTGAATGTAGTTTGCATCAAAAATACTTCAGCTATGTGTTCTCACTGTAACTGTTTAACTTTTCAATTTGACCTTACCTTCCATCACACGATGATACCTTTCTTCAGCACCACCAGCACTTGAGGAACATCCAAATTAAAAGTAGTGCTGGGGAGGAGGTTTTCTTGAATAATAATCCGAACCCGAACCCTGGCATAATAGTCATTCTAAACTATGGGAACTTTCCTGTTGGATTAGAATTCTCAGTGGAAGAGGGACACAGCCCTCAGTCCCCATGGAGTCAGGAATTTACATCCAGGAACAGAAGACAGAGTGGGCCATTGGGTCATTGAGATTAATTACAAATCTACTGTTGGATATATTTTTGCATAGATCTCAGAAGAGACCTCTGACATAAAAATAATCACGCTCCCTCACTTGAATATTCTGAAATGCCAACATGATAAATTATCTGTATAATTCTATAATTATTAATAATTAAACACTGTCTCAAAGAAGCTCTTTTCAAGTACGTATATTACAGATCATGTCGTAGTTAGACTAGGACTTTTCATCAATTACTTAAACCTAAGTGTTGAAACCTGAAATACTCTGCAGTGGTAGCATGAGCCCAGAGAATTTAGCAAGGAAATACAGGGTTCGTTAAATTCATATGAAATTTCAAATGTTAGTTGTGACATTTGCCTACTGCTCAGCATTGAGATTTTATTTTTCTTTTTTTAAGATTTTTAAATTTTATTTATTTGAGAGAGAGAGAGAGAGCACACACAAGCAGGGAGGAGGGGCAGAGGGAGAAGCAGACTCCCCGCTGAGCATGGACCAAGTGCAGGGCTCAATCCCAGACCCTGACATCATGACCTGAACTGCAGTCGGATGCTTAATCCACTGAGCCACACAGGCACTCCGAGTTTTTTTTTTTTTTTCTTTACTAATTTTCCCAAACATGGGTTCTGATTTTATTAACTACTTTCTCAATATATAAACTGAGGGTGATACTTGCCAGTACTCTAAAAACCTACAAATCTTTGGTCTGGAGAAAAACATTAACTTTTGTTCACTATTAGATATTATAACTACTGTGAATATCCTTCAAATCTATGGCAAAATGTCTCTCCCGTTATTGTTCAGTCTCCCTACTCTGTACGCAAACAGACTGGGTCCCAGGATTCAGGAAAATCTCTCTGAAGGGGAAGACTGCCTTTGATGATAGCCCTTCTAGTTCACATGGGGAGATGTCCAACCAGACCGTCAGGTACCTGCAGCAACATCTCTCTCCTCTATACCTACTCCCTCCCATTCTCCCAGGGGAAAGTCATGTAATTACAGGTAGGGTTTCATTATTCAGCCATCATTTATTCAAACATTTAGTTAATTCATTTAGTAATTCTATTGCTGAAACTTAATAATTCCACTATGTAATCAGTAAATTATACATTTGCCTTGCAATGCCCTCACCACCTACCTTGCCTGGTTAATTCCTACTCATTGACTTCCCATCTTGAAAATGTTATTGCACTTAAAGAAAATTTGCCTTGTTGATTTAACAAATCAAATGAGGCTACCAAAAATGTTTTGCAGATTGTTGATGTCTCAGAAATGGGAAGATTCAACAGGCTGAAGAGACCTAGGAGCTGTCTAGCTACTAAAAAACATGCTAAATGAGACCTAAGACTGTGCAGAAGCTTTTTATCTTGATGAAGTACCACAAGTTCATTTTTTCTTTTGTTTCTCTTGCCTTTGGAGATGTATCATGAAAAAAGTTGCTGTGGCCGATGTCAAAGAGGTTGCTGCCTATGTTCTCCTCTAGGATTTTGATGGATTCCTGTCTCACATTGAGGTCTTTCATCTATTTGGAGTTTATCTTTGTGTATGGTGTGAGAGAGTGGTCAAGTTTCATTCTTTTGCATGCATGCAACATAAGAAGTAGGAAGATCGGTAGGAGAAGAAAGGGAAGAAGAAAGGGGGGTAAACAGAAGGGGGAAAGAACCGTGAGAGACTATGGACTCTGGGAAACAAACTGAGGGCTTCAGAGGGGAGGGGGGTGGGGGAATGGGATAGACTGGTGATGGGTACTAAGGAGGGCACGTATTGCATGGCGCACTGGGTGTTATACGCAAGTAATGAATCATGGAACTTTACATCAAAAACTAGGGATGTACTGTATGGTGACTAACATAATATAATAAAAAAATATTATTTAAAAATAAATAAATAAATAAATAAATAAATAAATGAGACCTAAGAGCACTGTCGATTCTTTAAATTAGTTTTCAAATGTGTCTGTTTCATATAAGAAGTGATAGGAAGTTCAGGGGCGCCTGGGTGGCTCAGTCATTAAGCGCCTGCCTTCGGCTCAGGGCGTGATCCTGGCGTTCTGGGATCGAGCCCCACATCGGGCTCCCTGCTCCGCTGGGAGCCTGCTTCTTCCTCTCCCACTCCCCCTGCTTGTGTTCCCTCTCTCGCTGGCCGTCTCTCTCTCTGACAAATAAATAAATAACATCTTTTTAAAAAAGAAGAAGAAGTGATAGGATGTTCAGAGAAGGATCAAGAGGTTAGATGAGCAGGTTTGAGGCCTGGTAAGCCTCCAGGACAATGTCCAAATCACACTACAGAATTGGCCTCCAAACTGTACAGGACGTTGGTGCCACCCCAAAATCCCCATCAATGCCATTCTTCAGAGATAAATATGGGATAAGGACACTACCACACTGCTGTTGGGAATAAATGAGGGGAAACTGCCATCTTATGGCAGAATTTACTAACTAAAGTTGACAAAATAGTTTGGTTTTTATAAGGACTTTATATTGTTTAAACTTGCCCTAGAAATTCACTTGGGGGATAAGAAATTAATGACTATTGACCCAGCAAAAGTAAAAGTAAATATATTTTAAACTTAGGAGGATTTGCCATTGGTGATTTGGTTTTTCTTCTTGACATAATAGGAAAAATTTTAAATATAGTGAAGAGAATGGTGTGATAAATGCCATGTACACATCATTTAGGCTTAATAATTAGCCCTATTTGCTTCATTTTTGTATTATAAAATACTATAAATTACACATATAACAAACGCACACCTAAATATTTCAGTATGCACTTCTAAAAATACCAGCACAATTTTCCACAGAACCACAATACCATTATTGAACCTAATAAAATCAACAATTCGCACATACCATCAGTGTCGGTTAGGAGGGGTTTTTCAAAAACCAATTAGCATCAGAAGGCATACTGAAGACATAACCAGAAGAAATGATATTTGCAAGTCTAAGAATCTATTATAATTTCCCCACGAAAGACAAAATAAATACCTCCCTTGTACACTGAAGAGAAATAAAGGACATATTTTTTCCATAAAATTATTAGGGAATGGGCAATGCAAACCTAAAATTATGCATGAAGGACCTTCCCTGTAGCTGTGTGGAGAAACACGTCCAAGTGTTCCAATGTGACTGTGTTTTGTTAGTGGGGTGTGTAACAGTTACTAAACCTGAGGCATTACATCTCTGCTTTCTCATCGATGCTGACAGACCACTGTGTGAAGTGTCCAGACAATCACTATGCAAACAGTCAGAGAGACTGCCACTCCGCAAAGGCTGTGATCTTTCTGGTGTTTGAGGAAAGCTCTGGGTAACACAACTCTCTCCTTTTTCTTGCAGCTGCGATACTTGGGGTCTTCGTGAAGCTCTGAGTAGAGGTCAACAACCAATCCCCCAGCTACATCCTCCTCATCTCCCTCACCCTGTGCCTCCTCTGCTTCTTACTCTTCGCTGGCCCCCAACGCAGCCACCTGCACCCTCTGGCAATCCACATTTAGTGTGTGTTCACCATAGGTCTTTTCATTGTTTTGGCCAAAACCACCACTGTGGTCATGGCTTTCAGGTTCACCACAACTGGAAGAGAGGTGTGGATCGGTGTAGTCTGATTCTGGCATTCCCTGATGCAAGTGACTCTGACCTGGCTAGGAAGTCTCCCGGCTTCACTGACACGTACACTCTGAACTGAGACATGCCACCTTTTATGAAATTCTGCACATCTCTCCTTACCAGGCGTGCAGTGATCTCATTTTACATTCCATTTCTTGAACCACTTCTCTGTCACCAGGCTTTATTTCACTTTCCTATTTTCCTCAATTACAAAAGTCTTTCCCACACTCCAGTCTCGAACAGGTCTTTCTACTTTTTTCCCAGCATTTCTAAAGGTTTGTTTACAGCTTTGTATCTTCTACTCCTCTGGAATTTATTATCAAGAATTGTAAAAAAACTTGCAGTCCTTTCTCTTTTTTTTTTTTTTTTTTGTTTAAATTCAATTAGTGAACATATAATTCATCTTTAGTTTTTGATGTAATATTCAGTGATTCATTAGTTGCATATAACACCCAGTATTCATCGTATCATGTGCCCTCCTTAATTCCCATCACCCCACCCACCTCCCTTTCCGCAACCCTCAGTTTGTTTCCTGGAGCCAACAGTCTCTCACGATTTGTCTCCCTTTCTAAGTAAAACAATAGGGAGAGGGCTGAGTGTCACCTGTTTCTGAAACTCCCCGTGTGGGACATCCACATGACCAGAGGTGGGGGGGAACAGCTGAGCCAAGGACTGGAAGGGCAAAACTGGAGGGAGTTTCAGGCCAGAGGGCCCAGCTTTTGGTGAGTCCCACAGGAGCACAGCAAGCTGGCGAACTAGGCTGGGGGGCCTCCTGGGAGCCCCAGGATACCTGGGCCATGTGCAGTTGCATGTGGGCATTAAAGAGGCTTCCTAAACCTCAGGGGATGTGGGTGTATCCTGTCCAGACACCCAGAAGGTAGGTGATGCACCTCCATTTTTCAGGAGACAATGGGACCCAAAGAAGGGGGAGGACCCCCAGCTGCTGGAAAGAATATAATCCTTGGAACAGGCCAAGGGGAACTGAGCAAGTGCTGATAAAAGTTTGTAGAACAGGGGTGTCCGGGTGGGTCTGTCCGTTGGGCATCTGCCTTTGGCTTGAGTCATGATCCCAGAGTCCTGGGATCCAGTCCCGCATCGGGCTCCCTGTTCAGCGGGAGGTCTGTTTCTCCCTCTCCATCTGCCCCTCCCGTTTGTGTGCTGTCACATAAATATATAAAACCTTAAAAAAAAAAAAAAGAAGTTCGTAGAACAGATGATGATCGTCCAGTGGTATTGTGTCAGACATGTGGGTATAGCTGTGAAGGCCACTAGGAAGAACCAAACATGAGCTGCAGAGCCACGGAGCTGGTGTTGAGACCCCCACACAGCAGGGCCTGTTGCATAGACCAGAACACTGAGGCCTGAGAGTGGTGCAGGTAGGTCAGGGTCTCCAGTTAACCTCACCTAGCACCACTACACCCACCCCATTTATAGATGGGTGAACTGCAGTCAGGGTAAGGGGTGTGACTTAGCTATGGTTGCCCAACATGCAAGCCATGGATGAAACACTGCCAAGAACACAGTTGGGTACAAACTGAAAGAGCAACCTGAGTAGAAAAATGACCTAGGAGGGAAGCAGGGTTCATGGCCCAGAGGCTAAACAGTACCCTCCAATCTCATCTCCAGATGATTCCTGTTTCCCAGTCTCCATGCACCATGCTCCTGAGTCCAAGACCTGCTACAAGTGGACTTTCAGTGAACATCGTGTCAGGATTAAAGCCCTTGAGGCAGGACTGAGCTGGCTATCTCAGGAGCAGACAAGAAGTCAGCAAGGTGGGAATAAGAAAAGAGGACCACATCAGAGAGGTGGTCAAGAGCCTAAATGTCCACCAGCCTTCGCATTGTATCCTAGGTACAATGAAGTCACCAGGTCAGAGAAATAGGACCCAGTATACATGGAGGACCACTGGCTGCACTGAACACACAAGAGGCAAGAACGATGTAGGGACACTAACACCAGGAGGCGCACACAGCTGTCAGGGGAAGAGCCAGGGCCAGGACTAGAATGTGGAGCAGTGAAGAGATAGCACAGAAGATTAGATTGTAATTTGAAGACAGAACTCACCTACCAAGAGAAGTATTGAACACTTGTGTGGAAGCAGGAAAGCAAGAAAGGATGACACAGGTTTTTGGCCTAATCAACTAGGTGGGCAGTAGGGCCATTCACTCAAAAGCAGAAGACAAAGGGAGACTTAGGGGCCAATCAAATGTTTTGGACACATCAAGTTTGAAATGCCCATGAAATATCAAAGTAGAAATGCTGGGTACGCAGCTGGACTCCAGGTATCTCTCTAGCCTGGGATGCAAGCTTGGGAGACACCAGCAAAGATGGCATCACAACCGCTGAGGAGGATTAAGCCACCTGTTCGATGCAACAGAAGTCCTAGGACTATCACTTAGAGCAGTCAAGGTCTGGAGAGGTCATCTACTGAGGCTTGACCCCTGTCTTCACCAGGATTGTGAGGACAAGCAGCTCTCCACTCCTAAGAACAAAGCCTGACCCTCTGCGAGCCACACTAGCTCCCTGAGGATGACACATGCCCAGGAATGAGGGTAATACAAAGGACCAAGCACTGTGGTGAGCCTGGAACCCAACCATGCCAGACGCCTGCCTCATCTGTACTCATTTAACAGACGGTTAGCACATGAATTCACCAATCCATTTTTACAAAAATAGTTTTATTAGTGCAACATGACATTATGACATAAAGCCCTACACCATCTGACAGGACATTCTGTTGTAAGTGAGCACCAGTATACAGCTGGACAGCCTCCTCCCTAGTCCTTACTACAAACAGCTGCTTAATCTCAGCCTAAAGATTGAGTAAAACACTCTTTCTACAACACGCTGAACACTCACTTCAGACTATTGCAGAAGCTTTTCTAAACAGACCTCCTTCTTCTGGCAGGAAGGACACTTCCATCTGAAAACCTACAAATGGGTCCTGTGCTTACCTGACAGTACCCAATAGGCTGGTCTCACACCTGTCCCATAGCCATGGCCCCAGATCCACTGACCAGCCATGGACAGACCAACCCCACAGCTGTCTGACAGAGCAGTCCTGGAAAGGCTCCGCACGCCCGCACTACCCGGGCAGGGGAACTGTTCGAGGATGGAAGACAAGCTAAAAGAAATTGAACCTAAACTCTTCATCGGGAGTGTCCAGGGTGGCCTTGGCTACTCCTGCCTGGCGAGGCCTGCAGACCCTTCCGCTCTTCCTTCTGGTGGCCTCACCTACAGGCTGCACCTGGGCTGTGCGAGCTGCTGTGGGGGAGGGGACAGTCAGTGTCAGAACAGAGTCATAACAGCTAACATTACCTGAGTGCATTCAACTCTAAGCCCTTGGGACAGAAAACTGATTCACTCCTCAAAATTTTAGGGAAGGTATTATCATCAAACTCCACTTAGAGACAGAGGCGCCTGGGTGTCTCAGTCAGTTAAGCTTCCGACTCTTGACTTCCGCTCAGGTCATGATCTAAGGGTCAGGAGGTCCAGCCCCCCATAGAGCATAGGGCTCTGCTCTCAGCGGGGAGTCTGCTTGAGAGTCTTTCCCGCTGCCCCTCTCCACCGAACGCGCTCGCTCGCTCGCTCTCTCAGACAGCCCCATCTTTTTCTCTCCCTGCTCTCCCACGCCTCCGTGAGTCGGTGTCCTCCCCCTGCTCGCCCCCACCAGCCCTGTTACTCTGAGTTTCTTCCTGTCACTCCCTGGGTTCTTCCTCCCTACCCCCAGGAATCAACCAGTTTCCAACTCCTCACCAGTTCTGAGAACCCGAAGGGCCTCGCGCCGCTGGGCTTCCATCTGAGCCCTGTAGTCCCCAAACAAGGAGCGCATCAGCTGCCTCTTCCGGGGCAGGGGGGTTCTTTCGCTGCGCAGGGTTCGGATTGCCCCAACAGCCTGCTCTCCTAGGATAAAAACAAATGCCTAGTAACTTCCTCTGTCTTCACCTCCTGTGGTCCTACAGCAAAGACAACTCCATCCCGTGGCACCACCCGCAGGCCATAGCAGCACTGTCAGGGTTCCCCTCCCGCCAACTCTACAGAAACGCTCCTCACTCTGCTTCGGACTGGGTCTCTGCGTCTTGAGGCCCAGCTCCAACTGTTCCACGCACCACACCAGTTCCCGGGCCAGCTGCTCGGCCTGTAATGATTGGGAAGAGCGGCTATGAGTCGGCAGCAGGACCCCGCGGCCTTCATGCCCATCCCACAGGGACGCCTCCCACCCCCCTCCCTGCCTTAACTCCGAAATCCGCGACCACCACAGCGGCCAGCGCACTCACACCCGGGACGCGTCGGGGATCGCCACCCTTCCCGACGGAGGCCCGCCCTTGCCTGAGCCTCCGCGCTGAGGGGCGCTTCCTCTGAGGCCGGCTTTTCTGAGACATTCCCGCCTCCATTCGCCACGGAGGCCCCGTTCCGGGTTTTCTTCTTCTTTTGCTTCTTGGAGGCTGCGGCGCCTCCACGGCGCTCGGGATGCACCCCGGGGGCGGTGTCACTGCACGTGGAGGGCTCTAAGCGGAGACCGACTGGATGGGACCTGACGGCAGAAGCACTCGGGGCTCCAGGAAGCGATCCAGGGGGCCGGGGGCTGCGGGGAGCGCGGGCGGTACCTGGGCCTGCGGCCGCTGATTTCTCCAGAGAAGGCTGTCCTAGGGCCTGGAGAAGGGGCCAGCACAAGGGTCATGGGGGGTCGCCAACGGCCCAAGACCCTGGCATCCCCCATGTCTCGGCACAACTCACCGCCATGCGCCGCCGTCGCCGCCGGAGATTACGTAGGCCCGAGGTCCGACCCCGAATTCCGTCCTCCGGAAACGCGTCTCCGGCGCCGAGTTCCGCTGGGCGCGGGCGGCGCTGCGGCCGCTGAGATCCGCTGGAGGAGCCGGTGCTTGCTACGTTGCAGGCACCGCTCTGGATGCAAGGACAACGAACTAGACGAGGGAATGCTCTCAAATCTCACCTCGTGGGGAGAGAAAAGCTGTCACAGAGAAGCGTCGTGAATAGCGGCCGAAACGGGACGGCGCGTGGTTAGCAAAGACCTCGGGACAGCAGCCCGTGCCAGGCGGGCGGGACTGGTCCGGTAGCGGGAAGGAGGCCGGGGGCAGGGGCCGTGATGCGAGGCGAGGTCGGCGGGTTGGGCGAGATCCCGTCATGCAGGCGCTGTAGGAGAGCCCGCTGTCCGCTTTGATTCTGAGCGCAAGGGGAAGAGGCGTCCATCGGAAGAGCGCTTTTGTCCTACTCGGATGTGTGTTTTAAAGATCCCTCTGCTGCCTTGGGACGAGGGTCGGACGGGCTGGGGGCGGGTGAGGCTGGGAATGTGGGGGGTTTCAGAAACAGAGGGGAGGAGCCTGCGCCCTTGCTGGTGGCCTGGATGTGAGCGCGGCCGGGGAAAGGGCAGAGAGGGAGCCCCATCCCGCAATCTACCTTGCCTCTTTGGCTTTCTGCCCAGGGCGGTCCTCCCACCATACTGCACTACAGACCAGGATGCCTCCACCCTGCCCGGGGTCACAGGCGTCACCAGACCTCCGCAAGAAAAACGAGGGGCTTCAGGAGGACATGAGTCTGAGTGCTGTCTGATGATTCCTGTCAGGGAAATCGAGGCAGAAGGTGTGGGTTCCTGAGGCAGTGGATGGCAAGTGTTGCCTGCCTGGGCCGGGAGGTCTCAGAGGGTAGAAGTGTGGTCATCACAGAGAGTTGGTGTATTATTTATTGCAGCCTAA
The DNA here is from genome assembly GCF_023065955.2 of Ursus arctos. Taxonomy (NCBI): domain Eukaryota; kingdom Metazoa; phylum Chordata; class Mammalia; order Carnivora; family Ursidae; genus Ursus; species Ursus arctos. Next base: position 86,727,031 of record NW_026623078.1, on the reverse strand, counting down.
CAAGTTGTCACAAAACGTAGCAGATCGGCAACAGTAAACATCTGGTAGTTTCAGGATCAGGAATCTAGCAACAGTATAGCTGTTTGGTTCTAAATTAGGGTCTCTGGTAACCCCTCTTGAAGGGAGGAATATTAAAAACTTTAGACATATTTTTAAGCTACCACAGTTAGGATGTGTTTCAGTCCTGGCCGACTGGAGGTTTTGGTGGTGAGTGGGTTCCAGATCCAAAAGGGCTTTCTCCTGCCTTGTTTGGCTGTGAGTCAACCTATGTGACTTGGCCCAGACTTGCTTCTTCCAGAAAGCCTTCTCAACCCAGACATCTGTGTCTGAGCACAAGCCTCAGGCCAGACTGTCCTCTCCCACAGCCCTATATGCAATCAGGCACCCAGTCCTATCAGTGTATCACCTAAATGGCCTCCACCCCTCCCAGGACACACACCATCTCTGCCCTGAACAACTTCAATCCAGGCCTTGCTAATCTCTCCACTTCCACTCCCTCTCCTCTGTTCTGAAACATCCTGTGGTGGGAGGGAATTTTCTAAAACAAAAACCGTGTTACTCTCTTGCCTAGAAATCTATTTCCTCCAGCATGAAGTCCAAGCTTCTTAGCTGACATGGACAGCTGTTTGCCTGACCTTCCAGCCAGCACATGCCCTAGAAATAATACAAAGGCCACTGTTTCCACACATCACTCTACTCTGGTCCCACTGATCTCCCAGCCTTCTGAGCCTCTCCTTACAGGCCCCTGCAACCTCTGCCCTCTGCCCGGCACAGACACCTCATTTTCGTTCCCTGGCAGTACTAGAACCTATTCAAACCCCCAGACCCAGACAGCAGGTCCTTGAAGAACTTTAGAGAGGAAGGCATAGAGGACCCAGCCTTCCATATCAGTAAGTCTCCACATCTTTCCACTGCCTCCCACCCTGGCGTGTAAAAAGCACTCATAAAAGTAAGTACAAATCTTCAGCTTCCTCTCCCTGGCTTCTGCACCTCCACAACCACTCCAGAAACCACTCCGAACATTTCTCTCTCCATCACCATGGCTACTCCCCTATTTCTTGAATAGATAAGTCTCTACTACTAGTCTCCACTAAAACCATCTTTCCTCTGCCTATTCCCCTAGCTTCTTTAGAAAATATATTACAGGGGTGCCTGGGTGGCACAGCGGTTAAGCGCCTGCCTTCGGCTCAGGGCATGATCCTGGCGTTATGGGATCGAGCCCCACATCAGGCTCCTCCGCTATGAGCCTGTTTCTTCCTCTCCCACTCCCCCTGCTTGTGTTCCCTCTCTCGCTGGCTGTCTCTCTCTCTGTCGAATAAATAAATAAAATCTTAAAAAAAAAAAAAGAAAATATATTACAAATTTCATACCTGCAAAATCAATATTCATATGCAGCCACTTATCATTCAAGGTAGTTCTTTAAAGTAACTGAGAACACTGAATTTGTGAATACTGAACCATCGCTCCTAGGGGAAGTATAGTTGGGTTCCTGGGAGCCTCCAGTCACATAAATCACAACTGATTTATATATCACCTTGTTGTGTATTTCTATTTAATATAAACATATATATCTAATATATGTTGTTGAATAATTAACATTGACATCATGGCCAACAACACGACGACTAGTACCTGAATGAAGTTTATATAGCACATGTATTTTCTCCGTAAGGCACAGCACACCTTAGGAACACTGGACAGCACCCCAGCACTATGCTTGAGGGCCATTTTAAACAGCAACATCACCACCAAAAAACACAAGAATGCAATAAGCGTAACATTGATATATTGATATATATGAATATACTATGAAAAGGATACTGGTTTACAGTATGAGAGCAGTGTTGACTGTTCAACCTCAGCTGGGAACACGGAAGTGTAGTGACCCAGAATTTTCATTACTCTGTGCATGTCCATGAATGACTGTGAAAGCATGAGGGGAGGTATTGGGGGTTATAAGTAAATTTCAGCAACCTGGTGAATTTGCAAATACGGAATCCACAGTAATGAAGATTGACTGTATAAATAAACATATTTGAAGGTAAAAATAAAAAACACATGTAACTACCACCCAGTTGAAGAAACAGAACATTATCAATGTCTTTCAGGACATCTGTGTGCGTACATAACAAATATGGGGACTCCTGGGTGGCTTAGTTGGTTAAGCAGCTGCCTTCAGCTCAGGTCATGATCCCAGGGTCCTGGGATTGAGTCCCTGCTCAGTGGGGAGCCTGCTTCTCCCTCTGCCTGCCGCTCCTCCTGCTTGTGCTCTCTCTCTCACTCACTCTCTGACAAAATCTTTTTAAAAATAACATAAATATGTATCTTTAAACAATACTGTTTAGTTTTGCATGTTTTGAGCTTTACATGCATTAAATCATCCTGTATGTGTTCTTAAGCTTGTTTTTCTCAACAAGTTTGTGAGGGTTACACATGTTGCTGTTTCCCGTTGTAGGTCACTGTCTCCACTGGTGATGATATTCTATGGTACAAGAACACCCAACAATAAACATTTGTTTCTTCCACTTGTTTTGCTATTAGAAACAATGCACTGGGCATACTCCTCAATGTCACCTGTGTTCAGGTATTTCTCTACGCTATATCTAGGAATGGTAATGCTGGGTTGTAGGGTTTTATCATTCTCATTATAGTATAATTTGATGAAAAGAAATTCTTATTTTGAACAGTGTTAAATGTATCAATCTTTTTATTTTCCCCTTTTGTGTCTTAGGGACCTCTTTTTAACCTGGGATCATTCAAATTTTTTGTCTGGAAGTGATTTTTGTGTCTTGTAAAGTGGGAGTCAGTTTTATTTTTTAAAATATGACTAATCAGCTTTTCTAACCTATTTGTGGAATTCAGATCTGCAGCGCACCTCTGAAGTTCATGTGCACATATGCATGGGTGTATTTCAGAGCTCTACACTGTGTTCAGTTAGGCCTTTTGTGTATCCCCACACTAATGCCACTCTGCTTAACTGCCAGTCTTTATAATAAGTCCGATCTACAGGGATGTCCACTCTCACCACTGGTGTTCAACAGAGTACTGGAAGTCCTAGCCTCAGCAATCAGACAACAAAAAGAAACAAAAGGCATCCAAATCAGCAAAGAAGTCGTCAAAGTCTCACTCTTCACAGATGACAGATTCTCTATGTAGAAAACACAAAAGACTTCACCAAAAAATTACTAGAACTGATAAAGGAATTCAGCAAAGTCACAGGATATCAAATCAATGCACAGAAATCAGTCAGATTTCTATACATTAACAATGAGGCAGAAGAAAGAGATCCCATTTACAATTGCACCAAAAACCACAAGATACCCAGGAATAAACCTAACCAAAGACGTAAAGGATCTGTAGTCTGAAAACTATAGAACACTTATGAAAGAAACTGAGGAAGACACAAGGAAATGGAAAAACATCCCATGCTCATGGATTGGAAGAACAATATTGTGAAAATGCCTGTGCTGCCCAGAGCAACCTATACATTCGGTGCAATCTCTATCAAAATACCACCATTTTTCACAGAGCTGGAACAAACAATCCTAAAATTTTTATGGAACCAGAAAAAAAACCAAATAGCCAAAGGAAGGTTGAAAAAGAAAAACCGAAGTGGGAAGTATCACAATTCTGGACTTCAAGCTGTATTACAAAGCTGTAATCATCAAGACAATATGGTGCTGGCACAAAAACAGACACATGGATCAGTGGAACAGAATAGAGAACCCAGAAATGGACTCTCCACTCTATGGTCAACTAATCTGCAACAAAGCAGGAAAGAATATCCAATGGAAAAAAGACAGTCTCTTCAACAAATGGTGTTGGGAAAATTGGACAGCCACATGCAGAAGAATGAAATTGGACCATTTCCTTACACCATACACAACAATAGACTCAAAATGGATGTGGTACACCTAAATGTGGTACAGGAATCCATCAAAATCCTAGAGAGCACAGGCAGCAACCTCTTTGACCTCAGCCGCAGCAACTTCTTGCTAGGCACATCTTCAAAGGCAAGGGAAACAAAAGCACAAAATGAACTATTGGGACTTCATCAAGATAAGCTTTTGCACAGGAAAGGAAACAGTCAACAAAACTAAAAGGCAACCTACAGAATGGGAGAAGGTATTTGCAAATGTCTTATCAGATAAAGGGCTAGTATCCAAAATCTATTAAAAACAACAACAACAACTTAACAAACTCAACACCCAAAAAACAAACAATCCAGTCAAGAAATGGGCAGAAGACATGAAAAGACATTTCTCCAAAGAAGACATACAAAATGACCATGAGACACAGGAAAAAGGACTCAGTATCACTTGGCATCAGGGAAATACAAACCAAAACCACAATGAGCTACCACCTCACATGGGTCAAAATGGCTAAAATTAACAACTCAGGAAACAACAGATGTTGGCAAGGATGTGGAGAAAGAGGAACCCTCTTAACACTGTTGGTGGGAATGCAAGCTGGTGCAGCCACTCTGGAAAACAGTATGGAGGTTCCTCAAGATGTTAAAAATAGAGCTACCCCTCGACCCAGCAATGTACTACTTGGTATTTATCCCAGAGACACAGCGGTAGTGAAAAGAAGGGGCACCAGCATCCCAGTGTTCATAGGAGCGATGTCCACAATAGCCAAACTATGGAAAAAACCCAGATGTCTTTCAACAGATGAATGGATAAAGAAGATGTGGTCTATATATACAATGGGTACTACTCAGCCACCAAAAAGAATGAAATCTTGACATTTGCAATGACGTGATGGAAGTAGAGGGTATGATGCTAAGCAAAGTAAGTCAGAGAAAGACAAATATATGATTTCACATGTGTGTGGAATTTAAGAAACAAACAGATGAACATAGGGGAAGGGAAGGAAAAATAAGACAAAAACAGAGGGAGACAAACCATAAGAGAGTCTTAACTATAGAAAACAAACTGAAGGTTGCTGGAAGGGAGGTGGGTGAAGGGATGGGGTAACTGGGTAATGGGCATTAAGGAGGGCACTTGATGGAATGAGCACTGGGTGTTATATGCAAATGATGAATCATTAAATTCTACCTCGGAAAATAATAACGGACTATACGTTAATTAAATTGAATTTAAATTTTAAAATGAAAAAATAAAAATTTAAAAAAAATATATAATACGTCTAATATAGATAAAGTAAATCTTGCCACCTTGTTCTTTTACTTCAAGGGCACCTCAACTATTCTTGGGCCTTTGCTTCTCCATATACATTCTCAAATTGACTTGTCAGTTTCCATTAAAAACTTTGGGATTTTGTTAGAATTAATTCTATAGAGGATTTTGGTGCGAATTCACTCTCCATATTAAATAATCATGAATCTAACATGAACCTGTTATACCTCTCATTTATTTAGGTCTTCTGTATATTTTTCCATAAAGTTTCAAAACTTCGTCCCTAAAGACCTTTCACAATTTTTATAATTAATCCTGCATATGTTATTGCTTAATTGCTATTATAATTCAAAATGGAACAAAAAATTGTCTAAAAAATATGATATAATAAGAAAAATACTTGATTTTTGTCCCTGTTTTACGGCACAGAGCTCCTAAGACCCTTGGAATTTCCTAAGTGATAAGGATGATAGGCCCATCGTAGCCCCCTAGATAGCTTCAAGATGGGGGCTGGTCAGCAGAAATACTGAGACTTTATTAGAAGCTAATAGCTTTCAGCCCCATCTCCCAATCTCCAGGGAGGGGAGAGGGGCTAGAAATTGAGCTAATCATCAATGACCACAATCATGCCTACATATTGAAACCTCCATGAAAACCCCTAAAGGAGGGGATTTGGGGAGCTTTCAAGTTAATGAACATATCCATGTGCTGAGAGGTGGTGCACCCCAACTCCATAGAGACATAGGCTTCTGTACTTGGGACCCTATTAGACTTACCCTACTTACCTCCTCATCTGGCTGTTGATTTGTATCTTTTATAATAAATTGCAATCATAAGTTATTATTTTCCTGGGTTCTGTAAGTCCTTCTAGCAAATTGTTGTACTTGGGCACAGGGGTTGTGGGAACCCCTGATTTGGTATCTCAGTCATACAGAAGTGTAAGTATCCTTAGCACTTGATGCTTGTGACTGGTATCTGAAGTATGGGCAGTCTTGTGGGTGAGCCCTTAACCTGTGTGGTCTGCTCTACCTCTGGAGTTAGTGTCAAAATTTAGTTGAATTATGGGACTCTAGCTGGTGTTGGAGAAGGCACCACATAGTTGGTGTCAGAAGGGAAAAAAATTCAATTCCTTATATATTTTTTTGTCTCTCTGGTCTATCAATTATTTTTTTTTATTTTGTTAGTCACCATACAGTACATCATTAGTTTTTGATGTAGTGTTCCATGATTCATTATTTGTGTATAACCCCCAGTGCTCATTACAACACGTGCCCTCCTTAATACCCATCACTGGGCTAACTCATCCCCCCACCCCCCTCCCCTCTGAAACCCTCAGATTGTTTCCCAGAGTCCATAGTCTCTAATGGTTCATCTCCCACTCTGATTTCCCCCCTTCTGTTTTCCCTTCCTTCCCCTAATGTCCTCTGTGCTATTCCTTATGGCCCACATATGAGTGAAACCATATGATAATTGTCTTTCTCTGATGGACTTATTTCACTTAGCATAGTCCCCTCCAGTTCCATCCATGTTGATGCAAATGGTGGGTATTCATCCTTTCTGCTGGCTGAATAATATTCCATTGTCTATATGAACCACATCTTCTTTGTCCATTGTGTTGAAGGGCATCTCGGCTCCTTCCACAGTTTGGCTACTGTGGACATTGCTGCTGTGAACACTGTAGTGCATGTGCCCCTTCCTTTCACTTATTGAAACAGGCACATAACACCCCCCACTGTGATGGCAAGTGTGTGCAACAGGCACATAACACCCCCACTGTGATGGTGAGTGTGTGCAACAGGCACATAACACCCCCCCACTGTGATGGTGAGTGTGTGCAACAGGCACATAACACCCCCCACTGTGATGGTGAGTGTGTGCAACAGGCACATAACACCCCCCACTGTGATGGTGAGTGTGTGCAACAGGCACATAACACCCCCCCACTGTGATGGCGAGTGTGTGCAACAGGCACATAACACCCCCCACTGTGATGGTGAGTGTGTGCAACAGGCACATAACACCCCCACTGTGATGGTGAGTGTGTGCAACAGGCACATAACACCCCCCCACTGTGATGGTGAGTGTGTGCAACAGGCACATAACACCCCCCCCACTGTGATGGTGAGTGTGTGCAACAGGCACATAACACCCCCCACTGTGATGGTGAGTGTGTGCAACAGGCACATAACACCCCCCACTGTGATGGTGAGTGTGTGCAACAGGCACATAACACCCCCCCACTGTGATGGCGAGTGTGTGCAACAGGCACATAACACCCCCCACTGTGATGGTGAGTGTGTGCAACAGGCACATAACACCCCCACTGTGATGGTGAGTGTGTGCAACAGGCACATAACACCCCCCACTGTGATGGTGAGTGTGTGCATTGCTCTTCATGATTCTATAACTTTGAAGTATTTTGAAGCTACTGCATTCTGTGAATTTAAAATATTTGTTTCTTCCTGTTTAAATAATTACAGAATTACGTAATGGCATTCTGTTATCTATAGTAATGACCTTGGTCTTAAAGTTCATACTTCATCTCATAGTTATACAGCTTCAATAGCTTTCTTTTTTCCATCTTCTTACTTTTAAACTTTATGTCCTCAGGTTTTACGTAGGTCTCCATAAATCCTGATTTTTTAAAAATCCAGTCTGGTAATCTTTGCCTTATAACAGGAAAACTTAACCTGGTTAAGTTTTATGACTTTTATGACTAATATCCTGCTTTTTGTCACTTTTTTTCGTTTCTTGCCTTACTTTGAATTGATTAGGGTTTTTTCTTTCTTTCTTTCAGTGTTTACCTCTCTACAAGCTTGTAAACTACACACTCTATTTCTATTCTTTTATGGTTAATCTTGAAATTTTAATATGCCTTCTTAATGTATAAAAGTCTAAGGTTTGTCAATATTTTCACCTTCCTCCTGAATGACATAAAGACCTTTGAATAGTCCAGTATTCTATTCACCCCTTCCTGACTCATCTGCTATTCCTATCTTGACTTTCTATTTGCTTTTTAAACTTCCCAAATTAGACATAATTTCACAGTCACTGTTTTTGCTAGTAAGCTGAGCTGACCAGGTCAGAACATGGGATTCCTGCTCATGGGAAAGTAAATGATGTTTCTTGGGCACACAGAACATACCTGCACCAGTGCCAGTCTCTAGGTTTACAAAGTCGTGTTGTTTGAGACAGGGAAGCCATACTTTTAAAAGTCCAGGGGGTTAAGGGTAATATTTAGCTATAGAGAAATAACAAACTGTGTCTCCTTTCCTCAATGGGAAAGCAGAAAAGGAGTATGGTGCAGTGGTCAAGAGCACTACTGTGAAGGCGGGAATGTCTGCATTCAAATCTCAGCTCCAATACTTACTGTGTAACTTTAAAGAAGGTACTTAACCTCTGTGATCCTCAAGTTCTTCATCTGTAAAGTGGGAGGGAGGAGTCGTTGCACCTGCCTTCATTGGTTTGTTGCAAGAATTAAGTGAGATTATGTGAAGAGCTTGGCACAGTGCTTGGATAAATGTACCTCTCATGGTTGGCATTTGTTGGTTTTTTGGCTCTCCAACACCTGCCCCCTTCTCAGTAGCACCCAGTTTTGGGGGGAGGGGGGAAACTGCCTCTGCCCCACTGTGTGTAATCTTGGAGGGACATAAATTCGAGGTTTCCTCTTGGGAAGCTGAGTCATAAGCTTCCTCTCCTTGCCACAGTCCAGTCAGGGAGAACATATGTGACCTATGTATGTGAATCAGAGAAAGGCAGAGGGAATACTGGTAGAAATTTCACTTAGCAGAGCAGCCAGTTTCGGCTACGTGGGCCTGCTGCCCCCGTTCCTCCCAAGCATCCTTGTTTCCCACACCACTTCCCTTGATCCTGCAAGTTTTCCAACTTCAATATTTTCACACAACTAAGAATCCCAGATAAAACGATTGTGATGCCCTTCAACAGATGACTTGATTAAGAAGATGTGGTCCATATATACAACGGAATAGTACTCAGCCATCAAAAAGAACAATTTCACAACATTTGCAGCAACATGGATGGGACTGGAGGAGATAATGCTAAGCGAAATAAGTCAAGCAGAGAAAGACAATTATCATATGGTTTCACTTATTTATGGAACATAAGAAGTAGGAAGATCAGTAGGAGAAGAAAGGGAAGAAGGAGGGGGGGTAAAAAGAAGGGGGAATGAACCATGAGAGACTATGGACTCTGGGAAACAAACTGAGGGCTTTAGAGGGGAGGGGGGTGGGGGATCGGGATAGGCTGGTGATGGGTATTAAGGAGGGCACGTATTGCATGGTGCACTGGGTGTTATATGCAAGTAATGAATCATGGAACTTTACATCAAAAACTAGGGATGTACTGTATGGTGACTAACATAACATAATAAAAAAATTTTATTAAAAAAAATTAAAAATAAAAAATAAATTTTGATGCTACAAATCAGCTGACACTGGGTGTGGGTTTCATGCTGGACCTTTGGAGGAATCCTGGAATTGGAGTGTTTAGGCTGGTTATCAAAGGAGCTCAAAGAGGAAAAAAGCATAAAATCAGGGATCCCAAAAGAAGACAGCCCATTTCAAACTGTCCTTAACAATGGAGAAGAGGAAATTGAACTTTTTTTTTTATTCACTATAAGGTACTAGGTATTCAACTAGGAACTTAATATACTTGTCTCATTTAATTTAAACAACTCCATAAGAAAGGAATTATTCTCTTCTTAACAGAAACCAAGACTCAAGGGCACATGGGTGGCTCAGTCGGTTAAGGGGCTGCCTTCAGCTTAGGTCGTGATCCTAGGGTTCTGGGATCGAGCCCCACGTCGGTCTCCCTGCTCAACAGGAAAGTCTGCCTCTCCCCCTACTCATGCGCTCTCTCACTTGCACTCTCTCTCTCTCAAATAAATAAATAAAATCTTTTTTAAAATTAAGAAAGAAACCAAGGCTCAGAGAATTTAAATGTCTTAAACAAGATTTTAGGTACAGAACTGACCCCATCCCAGGTCTGACTTCAAATCCATGGTCTTCCCAGTGTACTAAACTGTCTGAGAGATGAGGCCTTCTCTTGAATTAAGCCCTGATGGATCCCAAGTCCAAACATCACTCAGCTTTAGAATCCACAGTTATGCTTAGAGAAGATGAAGCTAAGATGCAGTTAAGATTTGCAGGACAGTTTTTACCCTGCAAGACTAGGTTCCTGCAGGTCTCCTGCATCATGTCGCTGTAGAAGCCCCACTGAGCAGGACCTAGGAGGTACCACTTCATCAAGGAGAGGGATGCAGTCTTTGAAGGTCATCTCAGCCTGGAGCACAGAGCAAGAGAAAGCAGGTCTGCATGCGTGGAAGGTAAATCAGAACCTGTGGGTAAGGCAGAACAGAGGAGAGGGCACCTGCACTTCCCTCATCCCACTTTCCTTTCCTACCCCTCAGTTTCCTAGTCCCTCCCATCTCACCTGTCCTCACAAGGTCCTGGGCAATAATACTCACCAACACCAACCTCCTTCCAAACTAACCTGAACACTCCCTTCTAATTCACTAACTTGCCTAGTTGATGGATTCACCTAAGGGACACATGCCAGAAGCTCCTGGGCTTTTCCCAGAGCCTCGGGGACATTCTGGTTTGTCCTTCCCACCCAGTTAGCAAATTCATGACATAACTGGTGTAGCTGCTCAAAGGTAAGAAGATTCCAGGGATCCACTTACTTTTGCCCTTTTGTCACACAACACAGTAATAACTATGTACATTGTTAAATGTTTCGGGCTATCCTTGGTTGTTCCTGATCACGGCACTAAAAATGCAGTTAGCATGGAGGTGCAATATAAAGAGACTCTAGAGCTTGCAAGTATGGCTGCCTCTAAGACTGAATCCAGTTGGAATCAACACCGTGGAGGAGGTTCGTCACTTGTAGGTATAATTTTGAGATTACAACATGCAGTTGAGGAGGCTGGGAACACTCAATCCAATCACAGTGACCTGGTTAAAACCTGCGGAGATGATCTTTATTGGTGTTAGTTCAACTTTTCGGGATCCCGCCAAAACCACGAACTCGAAAGTGGACCCAGCAGCCATTGCGCCAGACTTCCGGTGGAAGGTACTTTGGGCCATGTTTGTTGGGGGTGTAGGATGGACAGGGACGCGCCGCCATGTTTATTGGGGGCAGAGGAAGGGAAGGGACTGCCGTGTTTATAGTCGGCAGAGAACAGGGCACTATCTCGGGGCCTTGTTTCTTGTGGGCACGGGAGGGGGAGAAACTCCCGGGGCTTTGTTTATCGGGGACTCAGGACGGGCAGAATCCGTAGCAACCTTTGGTGGAGAATATAAAGATCCATGGCCACCCCGTTTACTGGGGTCAATGAAAGAATCAGAGACTCAAGAGCATAGGAGACTCGGAGGAGACCTGGAGGTGGACAGCGTGCCCAGAAGAGGGCCAGTACCCGAATCCAGACTTGCCAGTGGTGCGGGTTCAGGCTAGGGGTAGGGTTACCTGGGCAGCCACATCCCCAGACCGACGCGGGTTAGGCGGGCCAAGATCTGTGTTGGGGCTCCCTCGCTGCGGCCAGAATGGGGTGGCCTTCCGGAGTGCAAGGTCACCTCCAACAGGTACCACGGGTCCCAGCCCCAGTGACCCGGAGAGAATGTGGAGGAAAAGCGTGGGGCTGGGAAACCCAGCCAGGCTCGGGAGCTGAGGAGCCGGGTCGGGAAGCCGCGGTAACCTACCTAAGCCCAACCAAGGGGTCTGCCTAGCAGGTCTCCCACCATCCAGCAGGTGGGCTAAGGACTGAAATGAGGAAGGGATGTGGGAAAGGGCTGCATATTTTTGGATTTCCACGAATGTTTACCCTACAAGTAAAAGTCAACAAGTCAAAAAGAAAGGTCAGTTGTTTCCAAAGGCAGGAATCCGACATTACCCGAATGACCATTTTGGTCAGTCTGGTCAGTTCTATGGCAATCATCTTACCTAACCACTCACTCCATTGGACAACTCCCCCTACTCCCACCCCCCCTTCTAGAAACATAACTGGTAGTTGCTGGAACAGGTGGACTGGATGGGGCAGAGATAGGTTTCAGCACCCCAACAAGGGACTGGTCTCAGGCAGGGTGGCAGTCAGGGCTGCAGTGGTGGAGGGAGCCTGTGATGCCTTCTGTGTTTGTTGGGAAATAATAATCAGAGTAATTCTGGCTGGGTGAAGAGAATCTTGAAAGGAACAGAAGAGAATCTTGAAAGGAGCAGAAGAAAAGTGACGCATTGTATACAAGAGATCCTCAGTAAGATTATCAGCAGATTTCGCATCAGAAACTTTGGAGGCCAGAAGGCAGTGGGCCAATATATTCAAGACACTGAAAGAAAAAAAAATGTCATCAAAGAACCCTATATCTGGCAAACAGTCCAAAAGTGAAGTAAAATTAAGACATTCTCAGATACACAAAAGCTTGAGGGGGTTTGTTACCACTAGACCTGCTCTGCAAGAAATGCTGAAGGGAGTCCTGCAGGGTGAAATGAAGGGGCACTAGACAGTAACTTGAAGTCATGAAGAAATAAATATTTCAATAAAGTTAAATACATGGGTAATTATAAAAGCCAGTATTGTAACAATGGTTTGTAACTCTACTTTTTGTTTTCCATGTGATTCAAGAAACTAATTTTTTTACAAACTCGGAAAGCTAGTATAATTGTAACTTTGGTTTTAAACTCTAAATTTTGTTCTCTATGTAATTTAAGACTTCAATGCATTTAAAATAATTGTTCAAATTTTAAGGCACACAGTATATAAAGATGTAACTTTGTGATATTGACAACCAAAAGGGGTGGGGATAGAGCTGTAAAAGAGCAGAGCTTTTCTTTTATTGAGGTTTAACTGGTGTAAATTCAAATTAGAGTGTTATAACTTTAAGATATTAAATGTAATTCCCATGGTAACAACAAATAGCTATAAAATATATGCAACAGGAAGTGAGAAAGGGATTTCACTACAAAAGATAAACACACAAAAGAAGACAATAATACAGAAAGTGAGGGACAAAACTATAAGGCACAGAAAATAAATAGCAAAATGACAGAAGTCCCTCTTTATCAATAGTTACTTAAATCTGAATGGATTACATTCTCCAATCAAAGGACAAAGATTGGCAGAATAGATAAAAAATACACAATCAAACCATATGCTACCTACAAGGGTTCATTTTAGATCCAAAGATACAAATAGATTGAAGTGAAAGGATAGAAAAAGATATTCCATGCAAATAGTCATCAAAAGATAGCAGATGACTGTATTAATATCAGACAAGATAGACTTTAAGACAAAAAAAAGTTTACAAGAGACAAAGAAGGACATTATTTGCAGCAGCCCCTGGCTGAGAGCTAATGCTAAGGATACAATAGGAAAACATGTCTGTGACCCTGTGGGCTTTAGCGTAAATGTCAGAGCACGAGCAGTTGGGAATGCCCAGCTTGCTCAGGGTGGAACGCTGCCCTTCCCAAAATTCCCTCAGATAACGAGCGGCCAGGAACGCCTGGTCTTCTAAGGGCAGAACGCCGCCCCAACCGAAACCTGATTGCTCTTGACAATAGTCCATGGGGTCCATAGACACATGTTTAAGAATAGGCCTCACTTGCTGAATGTTACATCATCTAATCCTGCGACCTTCCCCCGATGTACTACTATTCACTAGGATCACGAGACTCCCCTTGATTGTCTTTGATTGTCTACCGCCAATAAATACGTGAGGTTGCAGCTGTTCAGGGCGGTCGCACTCTTTGCGGTCGTCCCCTGCACCCACGCTTTCTTTCGCAACTAACCTGTCTGTGCCTTGTCCTTCTCCCCAGTCACGCTGCGGCTCTGTGGGTGGTGTCGTGGCAGTTATTAATATATTAACGTTAATAAAATGTTAAATACAGAAAGATGTTATAACAGTTATAAACATTTACGTACCTAACAACAGACCCATCAAATATATGAAGCAAAAGCTAACAGAATTAAAAGGAGAAATAGTTCTACAATAATAGTTGGAGACTTCAATACCCCACTTTCAATAATGGATAGAACAGACAGAAGGTAAGAAAGTAGAGGATTTAAAAACAAAAATACCAGCTAGATATAACGCTCTACCCAACAAAACTCTACATGTTCTCAAGTGTACATGGGACATTTTCCAGGATAGACGACGTGTTAGACACAAACTAAGTCTCAATAGACTTTAAAAGGTAGATATCCAAAGTATCTTCTCTGACCTCAATAAAATGAAGTAGAAATCAGTAACAGAAGCAAAACTGGAAAATAAACAAATTTGTGGAAATTACACAATATACTGTTAAATAACCAATGGATAAAAGAGGAAATCACAAGAGAAATCAGCAAATACTTAAAGATGAATGAATGTAAAAGAATACCAAAACTTACGGGCCACAATGAAGGCAGTGTTAAGGGAGAGATATATAGCTATAAATGCTTACATTAGAAAACAAGAAGGTCTCCAAATTACAAGCCAGAAGGAGTAAGACAAGAACAAACTAAACCCAAAACTAGCTCTAGAGGAAGGAAATAATGAAAATTAGAGCAGATAAATGAAGCAGAGTAGAAAAACAATAGAGAAAATTAATTAAATAAACATGTTTCTTTGAAAGATTAACAAGAGAGACAAACCTATAGGTAGAAGGACTAAGGAAAAAGGAGAGAAGACTCAAATTACTAAAATCAGAAATGAAAACTGGGACATTACTACCAATTCTACATAAATAAAAAGTATCATAGGAGAGTACTGTGAAAAATTGTATACCAGGGGTGCCTGGGTGGCGCAGTCGTTAAGCGTCTGCCTTCGGTTCAGGGTGTGATCCTGGCGTTCTGGGATGGAACCCCACATCGGGCTCCTCCACTGGGAGCCTGCTTCTTCCTCTCCCACTCCCCCTGCTTGTGCTCCCTCTCTCACTGGCTGTCTCTCCCTCTGTCAAATAAATAAATAAAATCTTTAAAAAAAAAAAAAGAAAAGAAAAATTATACCAACAAATTGGATAACCTAGATGAAATGAAATTTCTGGAAACATGGAACCTACCAAAGCTAAAGATTTTCTGATCTGAATAGACATATAACTAATAAAGACTGAATCAGAAATAAATATTTTTAAAAATAAAATATAAAATAAAAATCTCCTGACAAAGAAAAGCCTGGACCTCATGGTGTCACTGGTGAATTCTACCAAACATCTAAAGGAAAACTAATATGAACCCTTCCTCAAACTTTTACAAATTGAGGGGATACTCTTTCTAACTCATTCTGAGGCCAATGTTACCCTGATACCAAAGCCAGAAAAAAGCACTAACAAGAAAATAAAACTATAGGCCAATATCCCTTATGAACATTTATGCAAAAATCCTCAACAAAATTTTAGCAAACTGAATTCAAAAGCATAATAAAAGAATTATACACAATGATCAATGGGATTTATCCCTGGAATGCAAGTATGGTTCCACATATGGAAATATGAAAATTGTTCAATGTAACACACTGCATACACAAAATTAAGGGGAACACCACATTATCATCTCAAGGCAGATAAAGCTTTTGACAAAATTTAACACATTTTCATGATGAAAACACTCAACAAACTAGGAATAGAAGGAAACTACCTCAGATGTCAGTGAATAAGATCTGCCCCCATAATTGGTAGAACATGTCATGCTACCTATGAATAACAGAAAGTTAAATTCTCAACAAGTGGTAAGTTTTTATAATGTTTTACTGAAAAAAATTATTCCCCTGGACGCCTGGGTGCTGCAGTCGGTTAAGCATCAATTCGTTGTTTCTGCTCAGGTTGTGATCTCAGGGTCATGAGATCAAGCCCCAAATCAGGCTCCATGCTCAGGGCAGAATCTGCTTAAGACTCTCTCTCTCCCTCTTCTTTTGCCCCTCCCCACCTCAAATAAATAAAAACAATCTTTAAAAAATATTTTCCCCTTTTAAAGATATCATATCAGGCCCCCTTTCAAACAGTCTTTTTGAAGTGTGTTAATTTATGTCTACCAAGCTGCTTCCCCCCATTCCCACCCCTGGCCCTGCAAGTCACGCAAGGTCTCCTATTCCCTATCTCACTCTCAGGAAGCCCACTCCCCTCTTACTCGAGTGGTTCCTTTCTCCATACAAATGTCACAAGACACTACCTCCACTGGCCATAAGGCATTCTTGGGGAAGGGGGTTTGTCTAGGTTGTAGCTGTGTGTACAAGGAAATCATTTTGATGAACTAAGAAACTGAGGAGTGGTGGCCTCCCAATATCTGACTGGTGGAAGACCACTTCCTTTCTACATGTTTCTACATTGGTAAGAAGCACAGTCTAATTCTAAATTCTGAGTCCATGATCTTCGTTTCATACCACAGAAGTAAACAGAAGTATACGGTACTAGAGGACAAAAGTAAGTGCTGTGAGAACTATCTGGGAAAGGAAAGGTTTGGGGAGAACTGAAATCCTGGGGTAGTGAGCCTTGGTGGAGGGGGGTGGAGAGAAGCTCTTGAACTGTGCTCTTTTTCCCCCATCTCACAACCTTGGGAAGATCACTACCTGTGCCCTCGCCACTGTGAAAATATGTATTGGCTAGCTGGGGCTGTCATAGCAGAGTATCACAAACCACGTGGCTTAAAGCAATAGGAATATACTTTTCATAACTCTGGAGGGTAAAAGTATAGATCCAGGGTGTTAAGAGGGCCATGCTCCCTCTCAAATCTATAAGGAAATCCTTTCCTGCCTCTCCCTAACTTCTGGCAGTTTGCTGGCAATCTTTGGCATTCCTTGGCTTGTATAACTCCAATATACCCTGTGTCTGTGTTCAGATGGCCATCTTCCTACAAGGACATCAAATTGGAGTCCACTGTACTTCAGTATGACCTCATCTTAACTAATTATATCTGCAATGACCCTATTTCCAAAGGTCATATTCTGATGTACTGGGACTAGGACTTCTGGGGTTTGGGGGGGATACAATTCAGCTCATAACAGGCTGATACACACAAAGACAATCCTAGCAGCATGCAGTCCAGTGGGGTTATGTCAGGAGTCACCAGAACCTAGTTAACCCTGAATAGTCTATACCACCTTCTTGATGGCCACAGGCCTAACATCAGGTGATTCCAACTATGGGAGATAAGTTCTTTCAAAAGACTAGTGCTGGGGCGCCTGGGTGGCTCAGTCGGTTGAGCAGCCAACTCTTGATTCTGGCTCAGGTCACGATCTCGGAGTCCTGGGATTGAGCCCCAAATCAGGCTCCATGTTCAGCAAGGAGTCTGCCTGAGGACTCTCTCCCTTGTCCTCTACCCCTCTCCCCTGTTCACAGTCTCTCTCTCTCTCTCTCTCTCTCTCTCTCAAATAAATAAGTCTTAAGAAAAGACTAGTGCCAAGAGAAGATATGTGGAGGTTCCCCCAAGAGGCCTGACCATCTGGTAGGGGAGGGGGTAGTCAGAGGTAGACTGTGAGCTGTATCTGATATATGCCTCTTCCCCTTTTAAGCCATTAGGTGTGACAGAGACTGAGCCCTGGCCACCTGGGAAAAAAGCTTACAAGCAGAACTGCCAGACTACTTTGAAGCACAATCATGATAAAAGATTGAAACAATCCGTACAAACTCTACTGGATGAACTAAAATTAACAGAACAGCTGAGCCAGAATTTAAAATAAACAAAATGAAAATCTGTAAAGACATAAGAAGGAAAAGGCACTACTAATAAACCAACTGAAACTGCTGAATATGAAAACAAATATTTGAAGTAAAGAACCCTGAAGAAATAATGTAATTGAAAACACATTAGTGAGACAGAAGATGAAAGTTGAAGAACTCTTTAGCAAGCATTAGGAAAAAATGAGGGCAAGGAAATATTTTAAAAAATTGTGGTGTGCCTGGGTGGCTCAGTCGGTTAAGTGTACAATTCTTGATCTTAGCTCAGGTCTTGATCTCAGGGTCATGAGTTCAAACCCTGTGTTGGGCTCCATGTTGGGTGTGGAGCCTACTTTAAAAAGGAAAAAAAATTGAGTGATACAAAAGATGAAAATAGAAGTATCAAAATTGATATTTAAAGGAAAAAATAAATGGAAGACAAGTATTTTTAAAGTGACTTGGAATAAAGGATCAGCAACCTCAGACTAAAATGGTTCCTTGAGTGTCAAACATGAAAGAAAGAAAGAAAAAGTACACGCTCTAGACACACTGTAGTGAAATTCAAGAACATAACAAGAAAAAATGGCATCTCAAAAGCTTTTATTTTTTTTAAGATTTTATTTATTTATTTGACAGAGAGAGAGGCAGCAAGAGAGGGAACACAAGCAGGGGGAGTGGGAGAGGGAGAAGCAGGCTCCCCACTGAGCAGAGAGCCCGATGCGGGGCTCGATCCCAGAACCCAGGGATCATGACCTGAGCCAAAGGCAGACGCTTAATGACTGAGCCACCCAGGCGCCCTTCTCACAAGCTTTTAGACAAAGATTATTACTTACAAAAAAAATGTAATTAACATCAGACTGGTCAATAATGATACTAGAAACAAGAAAACAATAGAATAATATATTCATTGTGTTGAAAGAAAATAATTTTGCACCTAGATTTTCACACTTGGGGTAAACTATAATTTAAAGTGATGGCACAGGGATGCCTGGGTGGCTCACACAGTTGAGTGTACTTGACTTTGGCTCAGGTCATGATCTCAGGTGGTGGGATCCAGCTCTACATTGGGCTTGTGTTGACTGCGGAGCCTGCTTAACAGTCTCTCTATACACGCCCCCCCCGCTCACATGCTCTCTCGCCCCCTCTCTCTAAAAAATAAATAAATTTAAAAATTAAAAAATACAGTGATGGTACAAGGCAAATAGGTGAAGCACAGAGAGTCCACTGTACATATATACTGGAATTGAACAATTAAATAAATGCGTGACAGATTAGAGCCAGATTTCTTAATGCTGAAGTGGAAGATCACAGACAAGCAAGGGAGAAAGACCAGAATGATCCATGCAGTAATGGATTAGAGTTGGAAATGTCAGGTTTAGCTTAATATAAATACAGATAGATGAGTATAGAAATATTTATGTGTGTGTATAGAGTATATTAGTATACACACATGTGATTCCTTGCTGTGTTAGCTGAGATGACCTAGAAGCAATGACACTCCATTGGCAATGATCATACTTGGCACCCAGATCTTGATTTCTAATACCATTCTTCTATAAAAGAAACCAGAGTTCCATGAAAGATGACTGATGCTAGAGCTGGAACAGGGCACATACAAAAACAGCCGGGATAAGAGGTCGCAATTGCCGACTAAATTACAGTCATGTCTCAGCCAGCCCTTCTGATTTTTATTTCAAGGTCACGTTGATTAGAACTTTGAGTCTTCCTAGGTGTTATTAAAAACAAACTAAACACCTAGTTAGCTCTAAGATCCATTCTGAGTTAGTTTTTGTGGAAAGCGTAATGTCTGTGTCTAAAAATTTTCTTTGATGTGGATGTCCAATTGTTCCAGTAGCATATGTTGAGAAAGAGTATCGTTTCTCCATTAAGTGCCTTTTCTCCTTGATCAAAGATCAGTTGACTGTATTTGTAGGAGTCTATTTCTGGGCTCTCTATTCTGTTCCATTAATCTATTTGTCTCTTCTTTCACCCAGACCACACTGTCTTGATCACTGTAGCTTTATAGAGTGTTTTAAAGTTGGGTAGAATCAGTGCTTAGATTTTATTGTTCTTCAGTATTGTGTTGGCTATTCTGGGTCTTTTGTCTTTCCTTACAAACTTTGGAATCTGTTTGTTGATATCCACAAATTTTGATAACTTGGATTTTAACCTCTATTTAAAATATTTTTAAATTTTTCTTAAGACATTCTTTTGACCATGTGTTTTTTACATATGTATTGTTTAATCTCCAAATATTTGGGGATTATCTAGCTATCTTTCTATTATTGATGCCTAGCTTAATTTCACTGTGGTTTGAGACATTTTGTATGATTTCTATCATTTTAAATTTGCTAAGATGTGTTCTATGGCTCAGAATGTGGTTTATCTTGGTGACTGTTCCATGTGAGCTTGAGAAGAGTGTGGATTAATATATACCATGTTTGTAATTGTTTTTAATTCATTGCATTTGTTTCTTAAAAAAAAAAAAAAAACTCTTTCCCAGGGTGCCTGGCCAGTTCCGTCAGGAAAGCATGTTGACTCTTGATCTCAGGGTAGTGAGTTCAAGCCCCACATGGGGCGTGGAGCCTACTTAACAAAATAATAGTAAATAATAAATAAATAAATAAATAATAAAATCTTCCTTCTCTGGTTTAACTGAGCATTTTATTTAACTCCATTTTTTTCCTCCTTTATACTTCTTTGAAAAACGATTTTCATGGTTGCAATATCTATTTACAACTAATCTGCGTCCGCTTTCAAGTAACAGTACACTGCTTTCATAGGTAACACAAGTACCTATGACCAAGTATTCCCAGGTCCTCCCTCCCATCCCTTATGGCACTGCTGTCATTCATTTTACTATTGCTATTATTACTTTGTAAAACAATAATCTTTTAATTAGGAGTAAGAAAAATAAAAGATTTTGTTGTTTCACCTTCATTTATTCCTTCTCTGCTCCTTTTCCTTTCTTTAGGAGTTTCCCACTTACAACAGTTCCCACCTATCTGAAGAACTTAGAACATTTCTCACACGGTAGGTCTACTTGGGGCACCAGAGTCGGGACCAGGACCAGGAACTTGCCAGTAGCATAGAATCTTCTGAGCGGCTAGAGCGGCCGCCGGAAACGGGCCTCCGATTGGAAGGAGCTGGAGGGCGCGGCGGAAGTTCAGGGCGCGCACTTCCTGTCCTGCCGCCCGGTCTGGTGTCTGCGAGCCGTGCTTCGGCGCGAGCCCGGGCAGAGTGAGTCGGAGCGCCTGTCGTCGGCGCCGAGGCGTCGGAGCGGCCCCTGGGAACGCGGGCGGGGCCCCCGAGAGCGCGCGGAGGCTGCGTGGAGTGTGGAGGGCTGGCGAGTGGGGGGAGACGCGGGCGGGGGAGCGGCGGAGGCCCCCAGCGGAAACCTCGCGGGTGGGGGTCCGGGTTCCGCAGGCCGCCGAGCCGGGGCGGCCGAGCGGGTGGGGAAGTTGGGGCGCGCGCGGTCAGGGGATGAATCAGATAGTGCTTTCCTCGGAAAGAGGAAAGTGTCTTGCACGCCGCAGGAGCCGAGGACGGGAAAGGATGGAGCTGGGAACGCTGTCGGGGAAGGGGCCTCGGTTGCTGGGGCTGAAGGCGGGTGGGAGATCTTTCCGGAGCGTTCGTTCATTCATTCTGTGGGTGCTCAGGAAGCATTTCCTCAATGATAGTAATTAGGTTTCCTTACATTTTCCTTGTCTGTGGTATGCCAACGCTATACAAAATACCTTATACATTTTCTTCATTAAATTCTCAAAACAGTATTTAGGGTAAGTCTCATTTTAAGTCCGTCTAGAGACTCAAGTCACGTCCCTGAGACGTTTGCACCAGCAGGTGGTGTGTTCGAGATTGGGTTCAGCCCATGCTTCCAGCAGCAGTGGTACATGCGTCCCCGTCAGTCTGGAAGCAGAGACAGAGTGCCGGTCCACTTGTGATACACGTTTCGCTTGCCTGGGGTGGGGGGCTGTGGAGGTGGGAGTTGGCTTTGTATCAGAGGCTGTTTGGGAAGGTTTTCCTGGGAGGGATAGCCCTCATGTCAGCTGTCAGCCTAAAGTAAAAGCAGATGGGTGGTTCTAAATGTCTTGTGTATGCTGCCAGTTCCCAATATACCCAGCCAGCTTCAGCCTTTCTCTTGAATTTTGGACCTATATATCCAAAAGCTCTGACTCCCCATTTGTAAATCTAATGGCCACCCTAAATACAAAAAGTAAAAAAACAGCTTTTAATTTTTACCCTTTTGATGTAAGTCTTATCCTTTAGAGTGAATGGAAGTTTCATCATCTCAGTAGCTTGGAGCAAAAATCTTGGTGTCTCATCCCAGATCTAATTCATCAGCAAATCCTATTGACTGTACCTTTGAAATGCATCTAGAATCTGATCACTTAGCCCCTGCTTCCACCGCTCTGGTCCAAGATACTGTCATCTCAAGTGGATTATTGCTAGAGCCTTCCAGCTGGTTTTCTTGTTTACATCCTTACACTCCCCACCCCCACCCCCAGTGTGTTCTCAAAGCAGCAGCTGGAGAGGCCACATGGCAGGTCATATCACTGCCCAGATCTTCTGGGTGCTTCCCAACTCATTCAAAGTAAAAGACTAAGTCCTATAGCCTATGAGGCACCCCACCCTCCTCTCTCTTGCCCTACTCCACTTCAGCCCCTCTGGCCTCCTTGCCCTTACTTGAACACATCAAGTGGGCCATCACATCACCACCTTTGCACTTGTGCATTCCCCTTCCTGGAGTGTATTTCCGCTAATATCCACACAGTGCTGCCCTTACTCCATCTAGACCTCTGCTTTAGTGTTGCTTCATCAATGTTGCCTTCCCTGGCCAACCTGTGTAAAATATCTCTTACCACCAACTGCTGCCCTCTTGCTGTTCGTTCTTTCTATCCCTTATCATCACCTGACGCAGGCATTTTGTCTGTCAACCTCCCTACTTGTTTGTATACTGTCTTAAGAGTAGGAGCCTGGCCTGCTTGTCCTCAGCTGTTTGCCCACTCTCCAGGACCTCTGAGGTGGACCTGAGATGCAGCCTATTGTCTACCCCAGCCAGGTGCACTGCTGGGGCCATCATGTGGTGGCCTTAGGATGCTGTTTGTGTTGGGGGCTGCTGGGGAGGCCTCACGGTGGACAAGGGGATATAGTCTCAGAGACCACTGGATGTTTAGTCCCTCTGCCCTTCCCAGGGCTTTCTGGCAGCCCCAAACTTGGTCTCTGCTGCCATAGGCCTCTTGAGATCCAGGCACGGAAGTCTCAGTGTTGTTGTGAAAAGCAGGCTGGTCACACTCCATTACAGTCTTCCCTCTCCCTGCAGTTTCGCCTGCCTCCTTGGGACAAGCTAAGAGATCCAATGATGGCCTTCAAGCAGCTCCTTCTTCCTGGGCCCCAGGTGAGTGGTCCTCATGGAGGACCTTTCTTAGCCCTTTCTTGGCTAGTGTCTCCACGGTTCTCTCTATGAGGGGCTGGTCCCAGAGGGTAGATGGCTCCCTGTCTTCACCAATGTCCTCAGTTCCTGAGTTCAAGCCCCTGAAATGTGCTGCACAACATCTTCCCAAACCCTGCACTAGGCATAGTAGAGGGCAGGGGTTGGGCAGACAAAGACAAGTCAAAATGGTACTGATCTCAAAGAGCCCACTCTCGTGAAGACAACAGTCTGGTACATGCGTTCAAAGGGGGTTTGCCCATCATGAGCCACCCTGGGCCTGACCCTGGGGTTGCAACAAGATGCTGTTGTTCCAGGTCTTAGTTTCCTTTGAGGATGTGGCTGTGTTCCTCTCCCGGGAGGAGTGGGGCTGTCTGGGCCCCGCTCAGAGGGGCCTCTACAGGGACGTGATGCTGGAGACCTACAGGAACCTGATCTCACTGGGTAAGGCTCTTTCTGAAGTTCAGCTCTGGGTTCCTTGCTCAGGAACAGGACTAGGGTTGGGCTCGAGGTTCAGAGGCATCTCACCCTCCGGGCCCAAACACAAGGCATTCTGACCCTGGTCCCAGGCAGGCCTGATCTGCCAGAAGAGAGGACAGGCAGTGCCACGGACTCCTTCAATTTCCTTGTAGGAAATATAGAAGAAGAATATCATTCGTTGAACCCTAAGTATAGTCATATCCCGAGTTAATCGTAATGTAACTTTAAGGTTGATGTTGGGTTAAATGGTTTATAGTGGAATCTGAAGCTGACAGATATCATCACTTTCTTAAGTTCACACAGGCAGTCAGGGGCAGATCTAGGATTTGAATCCATTTGGTTTCAAGCCCTGCATTACACCAGAATATGCTGCTTCCCTTTAGTCCTTGTGGATGTCAACACTAAGACTATTATGAGTCTTCTAGCGTGATGTGTTCAGGCCCCAACTCTGTCCCTTATCCTTGGCCCCCAGAAGAGCTGGGTTTAACTTTTCTTCAGCTGGGGAAGAGGCATGCATCTGTCTCCTAGGTTTACAGATAGGTGGCAGGGGAGGTCATGACCGGCACACAGGTGCTGCCCATAGGGCCATGCTGCCCTGGACTTGGCTGAATTGTCAGCCTTGCTTCCTTTCTCTGGAGCAGGATTTCAAGATTCCAAACCTGATGTCATCTCCAAGCTGGAGGAGGGGGAAGAACCATGGGCCCCATACTCACCGAGAATTGAAGAGGGCTGGATCCAGAGTCATGGGAGTGAAAGTGAGTCTCCAGGAATGCTGCCATGCTCTCCTGCCCCTGCTGGCAGGTGCTGCCACTTTGCCAGGCCCTTCTCTGTGAGCTCTGGACCACATCTTTTGTCACTGCCAGAACTTTGCTGTCCTGTTCTTCATTTCTACCTCTCTTTTCTTTCTGTTAATACCCCTATTCTATACCCATAAATGAGTTCATGTTTCCCTTACCCTACAAAATGCTCTTTGAATACCAGAAAAGAGCTCAGGTATCTCTCTGGGGCAGCTGGCTCTGTGCCCTGGCTGCCTCCCGGTTGCTTCTGTATCTCCCAGTCTTTCTTGGGCCTTGCTGGCCAGCTCTGCCTTGGCTGCTTAGAAAGACCATCCAGAGACATGCCCTCTGCCCAGACTCACTCCTGCTATTGCTCACTCAGAGTTCCCAAGCTGATTCAAGGCCTTGGTGAAAAACATGAACTAGGGTTTCTTCCTGTGTAGCAAAGGATATGAACATGTAAATAGTAAACAGTAAGTGGAGCAGAGTCTCCAGTGCTAGCACAGCAGCTGACGATGCCTGGACCTTTGTGCTCAGTGCATGCCTAGCACTTTGCTGACACGGTGAACTTACGCAATCCTCCAATATCCTCGCAAGAAACTCTGAGACACAGAGATTCGGTTGCTGGCCTGAGATCACACAACTGGTCAGGAACAGAGCTGGATTGGACTCTGGCATACCGGCTCCACACCCTTTGTGTTCTTTTTCCCCTCTTAGAAATAACTTTATTGAGGTATATTAAGTGTGTAATATGCTCTGTGTACTTAAGATATGCAGTTTGGTAACATTTCTGCATTATGTATGTATGTGTGAAGCTATTCACTACAGTCAAGATAGCAAACATATCCATTACCCCCAAAAGTTTTCTGCTGTCTCTTTGTAATTCCTCCCTCTCACCCCTTCCCATCTCTGTCACGAAGCAGTTACTGACCTCCTTGCTGTCAATATGAATTACATTTTCTAGAGTTTATATAAACTGGAGTCAGAGAGCACGTACCCTCTCTTTGGTCTGCCGTCTTTCGACTCCACATAAGTCTTTTGATATCCCTCTATGTTACGTACCAGTAACTCATTCGTTTACTTTGGTTAGTATTCTGTATGGATATGCCGCAGTTTGTTCATCAAGTGTGTTAACAGACATTGGGTTGTTTCCAGTTTGTGGTTGATACAAATAAAGCTGCTGTGAACATTTGTGTACAGACCATACATTCCTTTTCTCTTGGAAAATACCTAGTAAGAGAATGGCTGGATTACATGGTAGGTGTGTATTTAACTTTTAGGAAACTGCCAGAATGTTTTCCAAATTGGTTGCACCATTTGACGTTCCCACCAACAATGGGTGTGAGTTCTGTTTTGCCGCATTCCCATCAGCACTTGGTGTGCTCAGTTGTTTTCATTTTAGCTACTCTGATAAATGTGTGGTGGTGTCTCCTTGTCATTTTACTTTAATTTCTCTAATAGTTAAAGATTTTGAGTGTCTTGTTTTCCTTCTGTGTATTTTCAGTGGTGAGGTGTCTGTTCATATCTTTGTTTATTTCTTAACTCGGTTTTTGTCTTCTTATTCTTAAGTTTTAAAGAGTTGCTTTCTGAGTACAGGAATGTTCTAGATACAGGCCCTTTGTCAGATATATGCTTTGCATAGATTTTCTCTCATTCTTTGCCTTGTCTTTTTATTCTCTTACCACTGTCTTTTGAAGAGTAGAAGTTTTATTAAATTTTGAAGAAATCCAATCTATCAGTTTGTTATTTTATGGATTGTGCTTTTGGTTTCACATCTAAGAAAACTGCTTACTCCAAAAGATTGTTTTCTTATAGAAGAAAATTTTATAACTTAGAAATTTTAGTATTTGGGTCTGTGATTTTGTGTCTGGTATGAGTTATGGAACCAAGTTAAATTTTTCACAGGTGGATGTCCAGTTGCTCCAGCACCATTTGTTGAAAAAAACACCCTTTCTCCACTTGTATTGCCTTTGTCAAAAATAGTAAAAAATAGCAAAGTAAATCCCTTTGAAGTACTGTGAATATGTCACTGAAGTCTGTTAAAATGACTTAGCCGAATTTTAGATGCCATCTAGTCAACATTTTCAGCTCAGTCTCCTCGTCTGCGTAAACAGTCTGAAAGTGACAGAAGGTAACAGTTACAGCTGTAATAATAAGCAGTTTACAAAAGAGAGGTTCCATTGTGCTTCCATGGAATTTCACAATGGGGCTCCCCTCTCACTGTTCTGACCTGGTTGTCCTTCTAACAGTGCTTGTGTCCACATGATTCAGAGGTTTTGTTTGGGTTTTTGTTTTGTTTTGTTTTTGGTAAATATTCATTGGATTTCAGAATTCATTTGTATCCCAGTTTTTACAAATATTCTGGTACTTTTATTCATTGGGAACGTGTGGTGTGCATTATCGCACATTTAGCTTTTCTCCCTTGTGCTGCACCTGCTATTGGGATGAGTAGTTCGCTTCTTTGTATCTTTTTTTCTCTATTTACCCTGATTTGCTTCTGTGACGCCAAGTTGTCCAGATCAAATCATTTTTTCCATTATCCTTTCATCTGTATACCCTTTATTCATTATAAGTCATTTATCATTTTTTTAAAGATTTATTCATTTATTTCAGGGGGAGAGGGGCAGAGGGAGAGACGCAGACTCCCTGCTGAGCATAGAGCCCAATGCAGGGCTTGATCTCATGACCCCGAGATCATGACCTGAGTCGAAATCAAGAGTCAGACACTTAACCGACTGAGCCACCTAGGCGCCCCTCATTCATTTGTTTTTAAATAAATATTTGAATACCTATTATAAGTAAGCTAGACGATACCTTGTTTACAAAGTAGGAGCAGTGACGGTCAGCAGTCTTTCTCATCAGCCTCGTCACCTTTCTAAGAGCTTTTTTCCCTCAGGTCATGCCTCACTGTTCCTGCTCTGTCTGTGCCTAGTTAGCCCATCTGTAGATATAAGCCTTTGACCTTGGGCTTCTCTCCTTACTTACTTCCTTCCCAAACCCGCCTTCCCCTCTTTCCTCTTCTCCTCCCAATGAGGGTGTTTTTTGGTTTTACATTCTGAAAATCCAGTGTCCTCCTAGGAGATAATTGTTTCATATAAATGTTCCTATTTATTCTCTAATTCTTTTTTCCACAGTGAAATACAAGTAATTCATTTTTCTTCATTCTTTCAGGCTTTGAGTCTTGGATGGGAAAGAAGGGATTGTCTCCAAAACAGGAAGTTTCCAAAGCAGTGGGGTCCCAGAGACCAAAATCAGAAGAACATGTAAGGAATATTTTCAAGGAACCTGATTTTGAAGAGATGAGTAAAACTGAGGGAAAGTTAAAAAATTGCTGGAGAAAATCTGCAGAGAAAGGACTTAAGAAATCCTTCTCCCAGAAGAACAATTCCAGGCCAGTGACATTGACATGTGTGAAAACCCCTACTGGAGGGGAAGGCCAGAAATCAATTTCTGTGGAGGTAAACTTCACTGCAGACCCAAACCCTCTGGGATTTCATAGAGCATCTAGAGGGGAGCGTCCCCACCAGAATGTGCCATGTATGTGTGACTTTCAACAAAGTGAGGACCTCATTAATCTCCAGTGTTTCCATCTAGAAGAAAGAGCCTGTCAGACAGATGTGTTGTTGAAAGTGCCCAGGCAGAATTCAGTTCTTACTGAGAATCAGACGGTTAACAATCCAGAGAAATCCTTTGAATGTACTGAGTGTGGAAACCCTTTCAGCCCGAGTAGGGCTCTTTCTCGGCGTCAGAGGAGTCACCCTGGAGAGAAACCCTATGAATGTAATGAGTGTGAGTGTGGTGGATGTGGAAAAACTTCCCGCCGCTGCTCTGTCCTCAGCCAACATCAGAGAGTTCACTGTGGAGAGAAGTCCCACACCTGTGCTGAGTGTGGCAAAGCTTTCAGGGCTCATTCCTATTTCATTCAGCACCATAACACTCACACTGGAGAAAGACCTTATGAGTGCAGTGAATGTGGGAAAGCTTTCAGTGCACGTTCATCTTACAGTAAACATGTTAAAATTCATACTGGCCAGAAACCTCATGAGTGTAATCAGTGTGGGAAAGCCTTTAGTCATACCTCTAACCTGATTCATCATCAGAGAATTCATACTGGAGAGAAGCTGTACAAGTGTAAGGAATGTGGGAAGGCTTTCAGTAGACACTCACACCTCCTTCAGCATGAGAGAACTCATTCTGGAGAGAAACCTTATAACTGTACTGAGTGCGGCAAAGCCTTCAGTGCACGATTATCTCTCATTCAACATCAGAGAACTCACACAGGAGAAAAACCCTATGAATGCAATGAATGTGGGAAATCCTTTAGCCTGAACCGAACCCTTACTGTTCATCAGAGAATTCACACTGGAGAAAAACCCTACAGGTGTAATGAATGTGGAAAATCCTTCAGTCAGCGCTCCCAAGTCATTCAGCACAAGAGAATTCATACTGGAGAGAAGCCTTATGTCTGCAATGAGTGTGGAAAATCATTCAGTGCTCGCCTGTCCCTCATCCAGCATCAGAGAATTCACACTGGAGAAAAACCTTATGGATGCAGTGAGTGTGGAAAAACATTCAGTCAAAAGGGACATCTGATTCAGCATCAGCGAATTCACACTGGAGAGAAACCCTATGAGTGTAATGAGTGTGGAAAAGCCTTCAGCCAGAGTTTTAATCTTATTCATCATCAAAGGACACACAATGGTGAGAAGCCCTATGAATGCAATGAGTGTGATAAAGCCTTCAGTGTGCTCTCTTCCCTTGTTCAACATCAGAGAGTCCATAATGGTGAGAAGCCCTATGAATGTCACAAATGTGGGAAGGCCTTTAGCCAGGGCTCACACCTCATTCAGCATCAGAGGAGCCACACTGGAGAGAAACCCTACGAGTGTACCGAGTGTGGGAAAACCTTTGGGCAGATATCCACCCTAATTAAGCATGAGAGAACACACAATGGAGAGAAACCCTATGTGTGTGGTGACTGTGGGAAAGCCTTCAGCCAAAGTGCACATCTCGTCCGCCATCAAAGGATTCACACTGGAGAGAATCCCTATGAGTGCAGTGACTGTGGGAAGGCCTTCAATGTCCGCTCCTCTCTCGTCCAGCATCACAGAATTCATACGGGGGAGAAGCCTTACGAATGCGAGAAGTGTGGCAAGGCCTTCAGTCAGCATTCGCAGTTTATTCAGCATCAGAGGATTCACACTGGAGAGAAGCCCTACGTGTGCAATGAATGTGAGAAAGCCTTCAGTGCACGCTTATCCCTTATCCAACACAAGAGAATTCACACAGGAGAGAAACCTTACAAATGCACTGAATGTGGAAAGTCCTTCCGACAAAGCTCTCACCTCATTCGACATCAGAGAGTTCACAGTGGAGAGCGACCTTACGTGTGTAATGAATGTGGGAAAACTTTTAGTCAAAGAATAACTCTTACCAGTCATGAGAAAATTCACACTGGAGAGCAAGCCTATAAGTATATTAAATGTGCGGACCTCTCTAGTGCTCAGGCAGCACCGTGAAGTTCACAGTGCAGAGTAACTGCATTCTTCTATAAAGTCTTCACTGTTTTACATCAGGAGCAGTATACCGATGGGGAAGCCGCCACTTTTACAGCTTTCATTTCAAGATTCATCTCTTGAATGATTTAACAATCTCCCAGTACACTGTTAACTGAAGGCAGGCTGCCAAATTATGTGGTAAAAATTCCAAGGTCACATGCCTTTCCTCTGATTCAGAGGGTTACCCCGTGCTTGAGTACTTGAGACGAGCACAGTTTAATTACACTTATTTAGGATTCTGTTTTCATAGCTCCAGACCTGAAGGTGCACTGAGGTGTTTCGTGTGGCCACTTGCTTTTCTTTCCTCATCATCATCTATTTCAGGTTCAGGGAAAGTAACTGGAATCCTTGCACTTTAAATCAGGAAAGATCCAGGTTGGGATTTCCTGGTTGGTTTGTTTGGGCCTCTTCAAAAGGTTTTTGTTTTAATGTGAGGGTTGTGGTCCCTTTAACTTGAAAAATGTTCTCCCTTTTCAGCATCAGGTAATCCAACCAAGAGCAAAATTTGTTAAGGAATGAGGTGAGGTGTGTATGTAGATTCAGACATTGAGGTCCTGCTAAGAAGTCAAATGACACACGTGACATGAGTTTTTCTACAAGGTAATTTGGAAAGTCAAACCCCTGTGAATTGGGAGGAAAAAAAGCATGAAGTAGACACATAGTGGCATGGGATATGATTTACAGATTTTGTTCTCAAAACCAAAGTTGGTGTATTCCCTATCAGTTTTTCAGGGAGAGAAGGGGAGCAGTCACAGCTGTTCCCTTTCACTGGGCAGCCTGGCACTGAACAGACTCTGGTGAGGAGTGGCAGGTCCTGCTGCTGCCAGAGGACAGGACTCTAGGTGAGGCAGGCCCATTGAGCAGCTTTTAGTAGGTAATCGTTCAGGTTGTTGCCAACCTGTGCGCCCTTGTCTGCGTCGTTTAAAGGTGCCTTTTGTCCCCTGGAGTGATGTTAGTCAGCAGTGTCTCCGTGTCCTCTGATTCTTGATGTTTGAGATGAAATATATCCTGGGAGCTCTGTTTTCCTAAACACAGTTTTCAGAGTTGCCACCCTTGCCTGTGGTCTTTCTGCCCCTGACTCAATCATGAGTGGCTCACTTCAGTATCCTTAGAACCCTGTTCTCCAGAAGCTTCTTTAGCACTTTCTCCCACTTTTTTTTTTTTTTTTTGTGGAGGAAAGATTAGGATCAAAATGAGCTGAAATAGGTTGTAGATATGAGAAATTCAGCAACAACAGTCTGTGATAGACAGTTCTACAAGCTGAAATCTGGCAACTGAAGTAGCTTAAGTCTTTGATGATCAAGCTGGATGCCATATGTACAAACATTCAGAAGGGATTGGTCAGTTAATATTTGGGATAAGCTATAATGGAGCGATGCTTCGTATGTAAGAATCAGGATAAGAAAGAAGAAAAGGTAAGAATAATGAATTACTTAATAATTGGCCGTTTTATTCCTTTATAGTGTCCTTTTCACTAATAAAATTATTCCAGTTTTCCCTTTTATCAGAGGAAGTTTCTTAGAATTTGACTGATCTTCTCCCCTTACGGTGACTTGACCTATACTTCAGGTCTTATTTTCCAGGCTGTTGTCTATATAGTAGTGGTAGTGGTCTTGGCTTATCTTAGAATGTTGAAAAGCTGATTGGAAAATCTGCCTCTTTGTGATAATCTTCCTAAGCACACTTCACCACAAATAGCTTTGACTTAAAATAATAAAATAAAAATAAAAACTGGAGTGAATTTACTGTGATAATAATGGTTATATGGTGGGAATCAGCCTGAGGTGCAGGAAGATATATCTGGATCTCTACAAATGAACATCTCTAGCACTGAGCATTGAGGTACCAAGCGGGGAGCCATGAATCCGTGCACAGATATCAGAAGATAAACGGAAGGGGGAGGTAACCTCCACACTTGGGTGCCAGAAAGCGGTAGCCACCTGCACTGGGGAGTGGGCAGACTCGCAGACCGGCACCTGTGAGAAAGCAGACTGAGACCGTGAGCCTGGGAACGCATGTGTGACCAGACAAAACCGGAGCTCCGGAGCTCTCACTGGAACTGGACTGAGACTGGGAGCTTGGGAGCGCGTGCACATCCAAACTGAAAACCAGAGCTCTGGAGTGTTCACTCGAACTAGGCTGAAACCGAGAGCTCTTACCCTATGACCCAGCAATTGCGCTACTGGGTATTTACCCCAAGATACAGATGTAGTGAAGAGAAGGGCCATATGCACCCCAGTGTTCATAGCAGCATTGTCCACAATAGCTAAATTGTGGAAGGAGCCAAGATGCCCTTCAACAGATGACTGGATTAAGAAGATGTGGTCCATATATACAAAGGAATATTACTCAGCTATCAAAAAGAACTATTTCTCAACATTTGCTGCAACATGGATGGCACTGGAGGAGATAATACTAAGTGAAATAAGTCAAGCAGAGAAAGACAATTATATGGTTTCTCTCATCTATGGAACATAAGAAGTAGGAAGATTGGTAGGAGAAGAAAGGGGGGTAATCAGAAGGGGGAATGAAGCATGAGAGACTATGGACTCTGAGAAACAAACTGAGGGCTTCAGGGGGGGTGGAGGAATGGGATAGGCTGGTGATGGGTAGTAAGGAGGGCACGTATTGCATGGTGCACTGGGTGTTATACGCAATTAATGAATCATGGAACTTTACATCAAAAACCGGGGATGTACTGTATGGTGACTAACATAATAAAAAAAATACTATTATTAAAAAAAAAAAAAACTGAGAGCTCAGGAGTGTGTGCGACCAGACTGAAAACCAGCGCTCCGGAGCGCATGCAAACCACACTGAAACAGAGAGCTCAGGAGCGCACGTGGGACCCTGGGGCGGCTGGCAGTGTTAGAAACACAAAGGACTGAGACGTGCCGGCCCTGGAAGTGAGGGCTGGGACACCGGCTATGGGGCGCACAACCCAGGACGCTGCAGGGGTTTTGGCAGCATCAACAGAAACAGAGTTAAAGAGGCCAAAAACGCTCAGTGGAGAGCAGACTGTGATCTCCCTGTTCTGAGACAGAGGCTAGGATATGGCCACTGCTGCTGTGACTCTCAGAAGAGTCACAGAAAACGTCCAGGGAAAGCCACCAGAGAACAAAAGCCCGGAAATGCCAGCTCACATTGTGCCCATCCCCATCCCCCCTCGCAGGGGACAGTGTGACTCTACCCAAACAGGGTTGCCTGAATATCAGTGTGGCAGGCCCCTCCCCCAGAAGGCAGGCTGAAAAATCAAGAAGCCCAAATCCCTAAGGTCCCTATAGAACAAGGGCACACGGCCTGGGTCCTGGTCAATAATTTGGGCTCTGGGCAACCCCGCAACCTCTCCTCATCAGAATGACGAGAAGGAGAAATCCCCTCCAGCAAAGAAAAGATAATGAGTCTGTGGCTTCTGCCACAAAACTGATGGATATGGATATAACCAAATTGTCAGAAATGGAGTTCAGAGTAACAATGGTCAAGATGATGTGTAGACTTGAAAAAAATATTAACGAAAATATTAACGAGAATATAGAATCTCTAAGGGCAGAAATGAGAGCAAATCTGGCAGAAATTAAAAGTTCTATGAATCAAATGCAGTCAAAACTAGATGCTCTGAGGGCCAGAGTAAATGAGGCAGAAGAACGAATCAGCGAATTGGAGGATGGGATGGTAGAAGAGAAAGTTAAAACAGAAACTTGGCTCAAAAAAATCCATCACTCTCAAGAATGTAGATTACAGGAGATTACTGACTCAATGAAACATTCCAATGTCAGAATCATCAGCATCCCCGAGGGGGTGGAGAAAGAGCGAGGTCTCAAAGAGATATTTGAAAAAATTATAGCTAAGGGGTGCCTGGGTGGCACAGCGGTTAAGCGTCTGCCTTCGGCTCAGGGCGTGATCCTGGTGTCCTGGGATCGAGCCCCACATCAGGCTCCTCTGCTAGGAGCCTGCTTCTTCCTCTCCCACTCCCCCTGCTTGTGTTCCCTCTCTCGCTGGCTGTCTCTATCTCTGTCAAATAAGTAAATAAAATCTTTAAAAAAAAAATTATAGCAGAAACTTCCCTAATCTAGCAAAGGAAACAAGCATTCATGTCCAAGAGGCAGAGAGGACCCCTCCCAAGGTCAACCATGGCAAACCTACACCACGTCACATCATAGGGCAATTCGCAAATATTAGGTCCAAGGATACAGTATTGAAAGCGGCCAGGGTGAAGAGATTTCTCACTTACAGAGGCAAAAATATCAGAATAATGTCAGGCCTGTCTACACAGACCTGGAAAGAGAGGAAGGATTGGCAGGGTATTTTTAAAGCTCTATCCGAGAAGAACATGCAGCCAAGGATCCTTTATCCAGCAAGGCTGTCATTCAGAATTGATGGAGAGATAAAGACCTTCCAGGATCAGCAGAAACTGACTGAATTCGTAACCACAAAACCAGCCCTACAGGAGATATTAAGGGGGTTCTATAAAAGTAAAAAGGCCCCAAGAGTGATACAGAACAGAAACTTACAATCTATAGAAACAAAGACTTCACAGGCAACATGACATCATTAAAATCATATCTCTCAATAATCACTCTCAATGTGAATGGCCTAAATGCTCCCATAAAACGCCATAGGGTTGCGGATTGGATAAAAAGACATGTCCCATCCATTTGCTCTCTACAAGAGACTCATCTTGAACCTAAAGATACATCCAGACTGAAAGTAAAGGGATGGAATACCATCTTTCACGGCAATGGATCTCAAAAGAAAGCTGGGGTAGCAATTCTCATACCAGACAGATTAGATTTTAAACTAAAGACTGTAGTTAGAGATACAGAAGGGCACTATATTATTCTTAAAGGATGTATCCAACAAGTGGATATGACAATTATAAATATCTATGTCCCCAACAGGGGAGCAGCTAGATACACAAGCCAACTCTTAACCAGAATAAGGAGACATATAGGGGCGCCTGGGTAGCACAGCGGTTAAGCGTCTGCCTTCGACTCAGGGCGTGATCCTGGCGTTATGGGATCGAGCCCCGCATCAGGCTCCTCTGCTATGAGCCTGCTTCTTCCTCTCCCACTCCCCCTGCTTGTGTTCCCTCTCTTGCTGGCTGTCTCTATCTCTGTTGAATAAATAAATAAAATCTTTAAAAAGAAAAGAATAAGGAGACATATAGATAATAATACGTTACTAGTAGGGGACCGCAACACTCCACTATCAGCAATAGACAGATCACCTAACCAGAAAATCAGCAAACAACCAAGAGCTTTGAATGACGTACTAGACCAGATGGACCTCATAGATATATACAGAACCCTACACCCCAGAACAACAGAATACTCATTCTTTTTGAATGCACATGGAACTTTCTCCAGAATAGACCATATACTGGGTCATAAAACAGGTCTCAACCAATACCAAAAGACTGAAATTATTCCCTGCATATTCTCAGATGACAATGCTTGAAATTGGAACTCAATCACAAGGAAAAATTTGGAAGAAACGTAAACACTTGGAAACTAAGAACCATCCTGTTCAAGAATGATTGGGTAAACCAGGAAACTAAAAATCAATTTAAACAATTTATGGAGACCAAGGAGAATGAAAACACAATGGTCCAAAACCTATGGGACACTGCAAAGGCGGTCCTAAGGGGGAAATACATAGCCATCCAAGCCTCACTCAAAAGAATAGAAAAATCTAAAATGCAGTTTTTATAGTCTCACCTCAAGAAGCTGGAGCTGGAACAGAAGAACAGGCCTAACCCACGCACGAGAAAGCAGTTGATCAAGATTAGAGCAGAGATCAATGAATTAGAAACCAGGAGCACAATAGAGCATATCAACAGAACCAGAAGCTGGTTCTTGGAAAGAATAAATAAGATCGATAAGCCACGGGCCAGACTTATTCAAAAGAATAGAGAAAGGATCCAAATTAATAAAATTATGAATGAAAGGGGAGAGGTCAAAACCAACACTAATGAAATTGGAAGGATCATTAGAAACTTTTATCAACAGGTTTATGCCAATAAATTAAACAACGTGGCAGAAATGGATGCCTTCCTGGAAACCCATACACTACCAAGACTGAAACATGAAGAAATTGATTTTTTAAACAGGCCGATTAATTATGAAGAGATTGAAGCAGTGATCAAAAACCTTCCCAAAAACAAGAGTCCAGGGCCTGACAGATTCCCCGGGGAATTCTACCAAACATTCAAAGAAGAAATAATACCTATTCTCCTGAAGCTGTTTCAAAAAATAGAAACAGAAAGAAAACTACCAAACTCATTCTATGAGGCCAGTATTACCTTGATCCCCAAACCAGGCAAAGACCCCATTAAAAAGGAGAATTACAGACCGATTTCCCTGATGAATATGGATGCCAAAATTCTCAACAAGATCCTAGCTAATAGGATCCAACAGTACATTAAAAGGATTATCCATCATGACCAAGTGGAATTCATCCCTGGGATGCAAGGGTGGTTCAACATTTGCAAATCGATCAGTGTGATAGATCATATCAACAAGAAAAGAGTCAAGAACCATATGATCCTCTCAATTGATGCGGAAAAAACATTTGACAAAATACAGCATCCTTTCCTGATTAAAACCCTTCAGAGTGTAGGGATAGAGGGTACATTCCTCAATCTCATAAAAACCATCTATGAAAAGCCTACAGCGAATATCATTCTCAATGGGGAAAAGCTGGAAGCCTTTCCCTTAAGATCAGGAGCACGACAAGGATGCCCACTCTTGCCATTATTATTCAACATAGTACGAGAAGTCCTTGCAACAGCAATCGGACAACAAAAAGGGATAAAAGGTATTCAAATTAGCAAAGAAGTCAAACTGTCTCTCTTCACAGATGACATGATACTCTATATGGAAAACCCAAAAGACTCCACCCCCAAACTACTAGAAGGTATAGAGCAATTCAGTAATGTGGCGGGATACAAAATCAATGCTCAGAAATCAGTTGCATTTCTATACATGAACAATGATACTGAAAAAGAGAAATTAGGGAATCCATTCCATTTACAATAGCACCAAAAATCATACATTACCTCGGAATTAACTTAACCAGAGACGTAAAGGATCTATATTCTAGAAACTACAAATTGCTCTTGGAAGACATTGAAGAAGACACAAAAAGATGGAAAAATATTCCATGCTCATGGATCAGAAGAATAAACATAGTTAAAATGTCTATGCTACCCAGAGCAATCTACACTTTCAATGCCATCCCGATCAAAATACCAATAACATTTTGCAAAGAACTGGAACAAACAGCCCTTAAATTTGTGTGGAACCAGAAAAGGCCCCGAATCGCCAAGGAGTTGTTGAAAAGGAAAAACAAAGCTGGGGGCATCACAATGCCGGATTTCGAGCTGTACTACAAAGCTGTGATCACAAAGACAGCATGGTACTGGCACAAAAACAGACATAGACCAATGGAACAGAATAGAGAACCCAGAAATGGACCCTTGGCTCTTTGGGCAACTAATCTTTGACAAAGCAGGAAAAAACATCCAGTGGAAAAGACAGTCTCTTCAATAAATGGTGCTGGGAAAATTGGACAGCTACATGCAAAAGAATGAAACTTGACCACTCTCTCACACCATACACAAAGATGAACTCCAAATGGATGAAAAGACCTCGATGTGAGACAGGAATACATCAAAATCCTAGAGGAGAACATAGGCAGCAACCTCTTCGACATCAGCCACAGCAACTTTTCTCATGACACATCTCCAAAGGCAAGAGAAAGAAAAGAAAAACTGAACTTGTGGGACTTCATCAAGATAAAAATCTTCTGCACAGCCAAGGAAAGAGTAAAAAAAACTAAGAGGCAGCCCACGGAATGGGAGAAGATATTTGCAAATGACACTACAGATAAAAGACTGGTATCCAAGATCTACAAAGAACTTCTCAAATTCAATACACAAGAAACAAATAAAGAAATCAAAAAACGGGCAGAAGATATGAACAGACACTTTTCCAATGAAGACATACAAATGGCTAACAGACACATGAAAAAATTTTCAAAATCATCAGCCATCAGGGAAATTCAAATCAAAACCACCTTGAGATACCACCTTATGCCAGTTAGAATGGCAAAATTTACAAGGCAGGAAACAAAAAATGTTGGAGAAGATGTGGAGAAAGGGGATCCCTCTTACACTGTTGGTGGGAATGCAAGTTGGTACAGCCACTTTGGAAAACAGTGTGGAGGTCCCTTAAAAAGTTAAAAATTGAGCTACCCTATGATCCAGCAATTGCACTCCTGGGTATTTACCCCAAAGATACAGACGTAGTGAAGAGAAGGGC
Source organism: Ursus arctos (assembly GCF_023065955.2). NCBI lineage: Eukaryota > Metazoa > Chordata > Mammalia > Carnivora > Ursidae > Ursus > Ursus arctos. The sequence goes on along the minus strand of NW_026623078.1, from coordinate 86,688,688 downwards.
CATATGCACCCCAATGTTCATAGCAGCAATGTCCACAATAGCTAAATCGTGGAAGGAGCCGAGATGCCCTTCAACAGATGACTGGATTAAGAAGATGTGGTCCATATATACAATGGAATATTACTCAGCTATCAGAAAGAACAAGTTCTCAACATTTGCAGCAACATGGACGGGACTGAAGGAGATAATGCTAAGCGAAATAAGTCAAGCAAAGAAAGACAATTATCATATGGTTTCACTCATTTATGGAACATAAGAAGTAAGAAGATCGGTAGGAGAAGAAAGGGAAGAAGAAAGGGAGGGTAAACAGAAAAGGGAAAGAACCATGAGAGACTATGGACTCTGAGAAACAAACTGAGGGCTTCAGAGGGCAGGGGGGTGGGGGAATGGGATAGGCTGGGGATGGGTAGGAAGGAGGGCACGTATTGCATGGTGTTTCTGTTTACTGGGTGTTATATGCAAGTAATGAATCATGGAACTTTACATCAAAAACTAGGGATGTACTGTATGGTGACTAACTTAATATAATAAAAAATTATTATAAAAATAAATAAAATACATCATCAAAAAAAATGGTTATATGCTGAACAAAAATTCTGTTTAAGTCAATAAACCTTGACTTTTTTAACTTAGCATATACCAGGCATTGTGATTAAGGCTTTGCATAGGTTTTCTCATTTAACCTTCACGTCATTTCAGTGAAGTGGGTACTTTTATTTACCCTGTTTCACAGTGGGACTGAGACACAGAGAAACTGCTCAGTGGCAGTACTGGCTCTACCGCCCAGGCTCTGGATACCTCCTGAGCCCTGCTGCACCCCAGCACCCCAAGAATGAAGACAGTGCTTGCAGGGAGCTTGCAACCCCAAGGTTGGCCCACCTGGCTGATTCCAAATGGGAAATGGTACATTTTACTTAAATGTGGTTTGGTACGTGGGTCTTTTAGGTGTTTTATCAATGAAGGAAAATGAGAAAATAGTCCAAAGGTAGGAGCCTCTGGCTTATGACTTCACTAATCATTGCCCAACAGCATGCTCCTCGTAAAAGAGAGGGAATGTTGGTCTTTTCCTGAGGTGACTGGAAACTTTAGTCTCCTGAAGTTGTGTCAGAAGCTCCTCACCTGGCTCTCCTGGCTTCTCAGGGCCTTGGAGCTTTTTATCCAGTTACAGCTTCTTCTAGAGAAGGGACCTTTAAGAAGGAATAAAAAGAAATTAACTGTTTTTGCTCCAAGGATCTCTGGCGTCCTTTTAGGAGACAGAAGGACTAGGAAGCCATGGCAGTGTCTTCCTCAGGACCACAAGTGATCTTAGAATGCCTGATCAGGAAAAAATACTGGGTTTTTTTTTCTTTTTCATTCCATCTTTACATATAGTGGAGGTATTTACTTAACTAAGAATCCAAACCTGTATCCTGACCATCTGTTTCAGTTTATACGGCTAAAACATCCTTCTGACTAATTCCTATGATGAGTTTCTCATTGTTTTAGTTTTCAGTTAAGTACTTTATCCAAATTGTATTCAATCTTATTTACGTAGTTGTTAATGTTCTCGGTTCCAGTCATAGGTTTTTCTGTTGCCCAGTTTCTTCCATAGCTTGGTGATGACATTAACACTGTTGGCAGCCAGACCCTGATGGTGCAGACCCTCTCTGCCGTCTCTGGGCTGTACTTGTTGATTACAACAGAGCCCACATCCACTGGGCACCCCAGCTTCTAAACCAGGTTAATTAGCTACAGTTGAGAAGAGAAGGACATTTCAGTTTCTTCAGTAGAGGGAAGGAAGCTTCATTCTGTAGTGACTGGCAGTGCTGACCGATGCCCTGTTCACCTGCCCCAGCCTACTTCCCCCACCCCAGGAGGGTCACCCAGGCTTGAGAAATGCATTGGCAAGGGTGCACCAATCTCCGTGGGAAATGCTCCAGTGGCTACTTTCTATGGGCTAGGAATGGCATCGGGAGGGTTGTCATGAAAATGGGTTCCATACCTTAGTGGAGTTGGTTGAATACCAGACAGTAGCTCATAACCCTTTCAAAGACTTGGAACTGTGTCACTTTAACAGGCCCAGGGCCAGAGCAGTAATCAGCACAGTTACCCTGGATAACAGTGGCAGTGTCTCTGAGACTGAAATAGTGAAAAACAGTAAATTTGGTGAAAAGACCCAAGCCTCATGAAAGGAAAAAAGACCAGATTCCCCTGAGGAAAGATCCTGATTCTCTCCCCCAATTTATACTATATCTTATTTCCTTCCCCAAAGGGAATGTGGCCAATTAGGGGTAACCACATTGAAAGACAGGAAATACCCACACTTAACAGAGATGAGAAAGTAAAAATTAGCTTGGGCTGGGAAAGAATAAGATCTATTAAACTATTCACTGGGCTGGAATCACAGGAAAAAAACAGCTTCAAGTTAATAGGAGACAGCACTTTCCCAACAGAGACGCGTGGCTGTAAAACGTCATGACATTTGACCTCTGCTTTCTTGCCGAGAAGCCTGCTCTCCGGTGTGACAGACTAGCAGAAATGCGTCATGAATTACCAAGAATGGAATACCACTCTTTCCTGACAGTCAGTCACTTTGATACGGAGAAGCAGCCTTGATTTACAACTAGACCCAGATAAGTACTTTTGGACACCGCATTCCACATCTAAATTTTGTGGTTCCCAAGGAAATAGGAACCTGGGTCCACTTCACAGTCCAGACTTGATGTTGACCACTACCCACAGCCCAGCTTTGCTGCCTACCCAACCAAGCACGGCTCCATACAGAGTTCACCTAAAATCTACCCTTCCCGGAAGTCCTGTAACAGCTCCGTTTTTCTTTGTTTAGTGGGACACCCCACAGATCTCACATTTGTCACTCTCGTGGTCATGGGTCCATGACCCTGACTTGGTTGGCATAAGCCTTGCTCCTCGTAGTCTGAGGCTGATCAGCCTAGGGCGGGGGTTACTGGGCTCTGACTGTGAACTGACATTGGTTCAAGATACTGCTGTTGTTTACCAGTCAGAGTAGGAGCCTATGGAGTCAAGTGGCAAATAGATTTTTAACTCAGAATCATCTCACAGTAAGATCACTGGGACCCAGAACCCACCCCATGTATTTATGCAAATCGAGAATGTATACCTCGACTAGACATACTGCACTTGGCAGAATCCCCATGTGAGTTCTCAGGGTGTTATGATAGGAATCTTTGGACTACAGAGGCCTGGAGGTGAGCCCAGATCCCCACCTGTAGGCTAGATTACTCTGGGCAAACTAACCTCTCTGAGTGAGTTTGCTTATATGCAAAATGGGAAAAGAAATACCAACCCATGTGGGGCTATCTGGGGATGAGATAGAGCCAAGTATGCAGAGTGACCCGTGTGCTGCTCAGAGCAGTGGGTGCACAGCAGAGCCACTCTGGTCAGGGTAGCAAGAGCAGAGGGAGCACATTGCCTTTGCAGAGGGGTAGCTTGAGTTATAATCTTCGTTTCATCTCACTGGCCTGTTTTTCAACGTAAAAGAGGGTATAATAGAAGTACTGCAGAGAGATTTATGTGTAATAACCCACATAATGTTGTGACGTAATGTTTTCCCAAATAGCACCATCTTCCTTTCTTAAAAGAGATCTAGTATAGTTGATTCATGGATTCATTAATCAACAAATGTATTTGGTAGGTACCTATTCTAGGTACGGTTCTAGATGCTAGGGATAGAGAAGTGAATAAAACGAAAACCTGCCCTCACGGAGCATACATTCTAGCAGGGAGAGAAAGACGATAAGCAGAGAAATTAGCTGGCGGTGATAAGAAAAACAGAATTGTGGAACAGAAGTAAGGTATCCTTTCCATCCTGTGGCCAAAGAAAAGTATCTAGAAGCTCTTATCTCAGAAGAATTTGGCAAGTAGCTTCAGGGCATAGGCCCCCAAGCCCTGTAGGCTGGGGTGCCTGAAGGGGAACAATTGTTTTCCCCTCAAAGCTATGGGGCCTGCATGAGGGTGGGGACTGGTCTTTATCTGCTTCTATACCCTAAGCATTCCAGGTAGAACAGTGGTCATTGCAGGTTTCAAACACTGGCTAACCATAGAAACACCTCAAGTCACTCATTTCTCACCCTTCACCCACTCCATGCCCTTGGGAAGAGGTTAGGGATCAGGTTTCAGGCCACAGCACTAGGCTCCAAGGACTGAAAACTCACCTAGGTCCCAGCAGCTGAAAGAGGAGAGAGCAGCAGGAGGGAGTGCAAGCTGCTCAGAGCCCACCTGCCCCGAATTCCTCACCAACACGGCGGGCTGCCTGGTCCTCATTATGGGCATCCATTACGAGCCAAACTAGAGAGAACCTGGCTACAGTAGCCCCAAGACCCAGGAAAGAGCAGAGAGCCTCATGGAGTTCCCGTTCTCACACTTCCAGATGCTCGGGCTGTTTTATTTGCTCCTCCTGAGTCCACTTCCTCTTCTCACCTGCCTGGGCTTCAAGGTTCTCATTCTAACTGCAGAATGAGAGGAATGAGATCAGGAGAGCTCTCTGTATTATTCACAATCCCATTTTTCCAGAAACCTAGAACTAAAGGGGCCTTAAGAGACCCCCAGCTGTGCTGAGAATCCCTTTTTCTGGGGAGGGTGATTCCCTGCCACAATGAAACTGTGACGCTGTCCAATTCCCCAGTGGTAAGTTCTGCGCTGCACCCCAAAACCCTCCCTGCATCTTTAGGGAGTTTCTCTGATCTTTTTGTCTTTCATGTTTATCGGGGTAAATTAACAAAAATGGTATATATTTAAGGTATACAATGTGATGATTTAATATACCTATACATTGTTAAATGATTACCACAATCATGCTAATTAATACATCCATCATCTTACACAGTTTCCACACCTTTGTGTGATAAGAACATTTAACATCTATTCTCAGCAAATTTCAAGTACAACATGCAGTATTAATAAGTATAATCACCACTTCAGATCCCCAGAACTTACTCATCTTGTAACTATAAGGTTATGCCCTTTGACCAAGATCTCTCCATTTCCCCAACACAGTTTCTCTGGTCCTGGTCATCTGTTCCAAATTCTTCACCAGAACACAATGCAGGGGCTCCTGGGTGCCTCAGTTGGTCAAGTGTCTGCCTTCACCTCAGGTCATGATCTCGGGGTCCTTGCTCAGCAGGGAACCTGCGTCTCCCTCTGCCTGCCGCTTCCCCTGCTTGTGTTCTCCCTCTCTCTCTCTTTCTCTATAAATAAATAAATAAATAAATAAATAAATATCTTTTTTAAAAATTTTAAAGAACACACACAAAAACTTCCTACAAACCACCAAAATGAAGGAAACACCATTCAAATGGACAAACTCATAGCTAAAAACCTCCCTTCCAGTCCTCAACAAAAAATTCTGAGAACCCAGCACCCCCTCAGCACCTACATGGGAACGTACAGCTCCAATTCCCTTATTTTTCAAAGTGAATACCATCTGTGGCTGTTGGAGCAGTAATGTCACCTCCCTTCTCCTCCATCCCCAAGTAAAGAGTAAGAGAGGGAGGGAGGACCAATCTCAGTGGGCCTGGGGCACTGGCCAGGCAGCGAGGAGGAAGAGAGAGAAAGGGGCCAGGACAGTCAGGACCACAGGCGAGTGTAGGCACAGGGCCAGTTCTCGCGCTGGGCGCAGAGTCCCAGGCAAACAGAGGCTGAGGCTGAGGCTAAAAGCAAAAAGTGGCCCAACCAGGCAGGACCCTGTGGACCAGGATTGAGCACTGGCTCTAAAACGGGGGGTCAGTGGGAGCTTGGAGGGTATTTAAGCTGTGTCGTGTCAGGGTGCTGGACAGATAACTGACGTCATGGTGTTGTTTTAATCAGCCAAGATAAGAGGCAGGGAAGTGGCTGATACAGGCCTAGTGGTAGGGAACAGAATGAGGAGGTTGCGGGGGTGATCTAGGTAAAGGTATATGGGATTTAACTGGTGGAAAGGAAATGGACAAAAAGAATGTGTCGATTTGGGTGAAGGTGATACGGAACTGAACCTATGGGAGAGAAATGGATGAGCAAGGTGAAGGGGTAATGCCAGATAAAGTTGCTTAGGACTGAAAGGGATAGGAATCATCCAGAATAAAGGTGATATGGGACTGAATTCGTGATACACATGCAAGAGAAAGGACAAGTGCCAGAAATGTTTAAAGGGTAAAATTGGAAGGGCTAGGTGACTGGACAGATTTAGACCATGAGGAAGAAATAAGATCAAGGATGACCCCTCATTTCTTATTTAAGTGTCTGAGTACATCAACCAAGGTAAAGTTGGTGTTTTCTTTATGGGGATAGATGTGAAAGAAGGTGAGGAAGTGGTGGTGCCCTGGGCCATGTTGGGGTCTCTAGATTGGCAGAAGTTTGGGGTGAAAAGGTAGGGGCTGGGGCCTGGGCAAAGCATCATTAAGGGCAGAGAGAGGAAATGGAGTCCATCAATAAGAGATGGAAGTCATTAGTGGAATCAGACTGAAATTAGGATCCTGGTAACACTGAAGCAAAAGAGAAATTTAAAGGCTGGGGTAATAACTGCATCAAATACAACAGAAGTCCTTTATAATAAGGACTAAAAGTGTCCCAGGATTTGATACCTAGGCTATCCATTGGAACTGCATGCAAAGCCCTGTGGGGAGGTTAGGTGGCGCAGGAGCCAGGCTGCACTGGGCATGATCGCATGTGGGTGGCAAGCACAGAAACGCTTCTGCGAACACCCCACAAGCTGAAAGGGCTAGGGCCAACTTATGAGCAAGGTTATATAAGGGTCAAGAGGAAGTGTGCAGGGGCGCCTGGGTGGCTCGGTCGGTTAAGCGTCTGCCTTCCACTCAGATCATGAGCCCAGGGTCCTGGGATCGAGTCCTGCATCGGGCTCTCTACTCAGCGGGGAGCTTGCTTCTCTCTCTCCCTCTGCCTGCCGCTCCCCCTGCTTGTGCTCTCTCTATATCTCTCTCTAATAAATAAATAAAATCTTAAAAAAAAAAAAGAGGGAGGGCGCAGAGGCAAGTGAGCTGAGAAAAGTGCACAGGAAGGCATGAGATCACAAAGCTCAGGCTGACAGGTAAATCGCATGCACCTGCAGTGAGGTCTTAGAGGCAGAGTGGGGACATTGGGGCGACGGAGTCTAATGCTCAAAAGGGGGAACTGCTCGAGGAGAGCATGATGTTGCAACTAAGAACACTGAAGGCCCCACACCAAGAATGGGGTGCCCTTGACAGGGGCTGTGGCTTTATAAGGGAGCCAAACTCCTGGTGCTAAACGGCAAGAGCTCCCCAGAATGGAGCCATGAGGAGTGTGCAGTGACCCACCCAATAGACCTTCCCACCTTCTGACCCTCAAAGTAGCACATGCCCAGGTGCCTATAAGAGGCAAGAGGTGAGAAGAGCATCCTGGAGAGCAAGGGGCAGACAGGCCAGACAGGGCTGGCAAGTATCCCATTTCCCCACATCCCTGATTTCTGATAGTCCTTCTATCCCTCACCTCATGGCTCCTATCACCTCCCTTTCCCTGTGCTTCTCCCTCCCAGGTCAACCACACACTGCGCAGGCCCTTGAAATCTGAGGGGGAAGCTAGAGAGAGGAGCCCTGGAATAACAGAGGGTACAAATGACTCTTCTGAGGTGGAGGCCTGTCCGCTGCCACTTTAGGGTCACTCAGGTGAGGCTTACAGCTGGGAAATAAGAGAACCGGTTGTAGTGTTGAAGGGAGGAGCAAAGGGACCCTGCAGGAGCCTGAGCAGAATGTCTTCTTGGGCATAGGCTACTTCAAAATTCAACCCTGAGTGCCCCCGGAAATTAGTGTTCAAGGTCAAAGGGTCAATGGCCACAGCAGTAAGGCTTAGTCTATGACTGCTGGGTCATGGGACAGGTGCTTCCACACACATATCCCAAGTGGTCACAGGGGGCTAAGTGCTCTCTCAAAGGAGGAGTCTGAAAAAGTAGGGGCCTTAACAACTTGTCCAAAGCCAGGACCCCCAAATTTTGCCTCTGAAACATCCAAGAATTCTTCCACTGTGTGTCACTATCCCTAGAGGGTAAGACCCCTTCCCAGCTCCGTCACTGTGTTATTCCCATGGAGAGCAGGACAGAGCAAGCAGAGTGCCAGGTCTCTCTTCCCCTGATGAGCTCCTCAGGGAGCTCTGCTTTCTGAGAAGGACTGGCTCTAGGAACTGGCATCTTCCAATTGAAGGACCTGGGCCTGGTGGAGAGGGAGACGAAGGTCAACCCAGGGTTGGCCAGCAGAGTCTCACCTTTAAAAGCCCCCACTCGTTTCTTCCTGCCTCTGTGTTCCTGCTGAAAGACCAATAAATAAATTAATAATAAAAATAAAGCTTGGAGCCTGTTTCTTGCTGTCCTCATTTAACCAAGCAGCAAGCAAACAAGCATGAGGTTCTCTACATTAACTTAGTTGAGATCTCTATTGTTTCCATGTTATTCATTTTAAAGGTGATAAAAACTTTCTACTGATCCTTTTCCGTCCAACCCAGAGAAGGGAGCATTTTGTGCATTGGTCCTCACTTGACATTTCTGTGTCCCCTCCTGAAAAGGGGCCCAGATGTCAGATCTGGGGCAACATCTGAGCTGCATTCTATGGATTCTGCTTCCTGGGGACAAATGGAGTCATTTGTGGCCAGTCTTTGAGGCTCAGTGCTGGCCTCCAGGTAGCCCTGACCCAGAGAGAAGCTTGGCGCACAGACACATGAGATGGCAAGGTGAACAAGTGTGAAGCCTGTCCACTAGGGGTCCTGAACTCTCTTAAGGAGTCCATCCACAGTTCAGATTTTACCCTGGACCTCTCCACCACACTAAGAATATGGGCTGTGAGTTTTGGATAGAAGGCCTGGGCTACACCTGACCCTGTACCCTGACCAACCCATTTTCATAGGTTGATAATGTTCCCATTTGATCAGAGAATCCCTGATGGGAATGGTCCTCTGCACCAGCAATTGCTTTAGAAAAGTGGGAATGGAGGGTGCGTGGGTGGCTAAGCCAGTCAAGCATCTGACTCTTGATCTCAGCTCAGGTCTTGATCTCAGGGTTGTGAGATCAACCCCTATGATGGGCTCCATGCTGGTCATGGACCCTACATAAAAAAGAAGAGAGAAAGAAAGAAAGAAAGAAAGAAAGGAAGGAAGGAAGGAAGGAAGGAAGGAAGGAAGGAAGGAAGGAAGGAAGGGAGGGAGGGAGGGAGGAAGAAAGAAAGAAAGAAAGAAGAAAGAAAGAAAGAAAGAAAGAAAGAAAGAAAGAAAGAAAGAAAGAGAAAGAAAAGAGAAAGAAAAGAAAAGAAAAGAAAAGAAAAGAAAAGAAAAGAAAAGAAAGAAAAGAAAAGGGACAAAGACAAGAGTCTATCTCTTTTGTGGATTGGGCCTTAGTTTCCCTTCCCTGAGTGATGTTTGTGGTTTTTTAAGCGCAGTTTTAGGTTGACAGAAAAGTTGAGGTGAAGGTACAGAGAGTTCCCATGTACCCTCAAACTCGCACACATCACAGCCTCCCCCAGTGCCAACATCCCCATCAGACTGCGACATTTGTTAAAATTGCCAGACCTACAGGAACACATCATACTCACTCAAAGGCCATAGTTCACATTTCAGTTCACTCCTGCTGTTGTACATTCCTTGGATGTGGACAACTGTATAGTGACATGTATCCATCATTATGGCGTCATAAAGAGTATTTAACTGCCCTAAAAATCTGTGCTCCACCTATTTACCCCTCCCCCTCTATCCCTGGAAACCACTGATCTTTTTACTGTTTACACAGTTTTGCCTTTTTCAGAATGTCCTATGGTTGGGATCATGCTATATGTAGTCTTTCCAGATTGGCTATGCTGGCCTCATGGAGTGGACATGGTTCTCTCCTCTTCAATGTCTTGGAAGGTTTAAGAAGAATTGGTGTCAATGCTTCTTTGAATGTTTGGCAGAATTCGTCAGTAAAGCCGTCAAGTCCAGGGCTTTTTAAATTTATTTATTTATTTATTTTTAGTGTTTCCATCTCCTATTTTACATCATTCACATTTTCTATTTCTTCATGATTCAGTCTTAGTAGGTTGTGTGTTTCTAGGTATTTTTTCTATTTCATCTAGGTTATCCAGTTTGGTTACATACACTTGTTCATGGCACTCTCTTATAATCCTTTTTATTTCTTTTTTTTTTATACATCTTTTTTTTTTAAAGATCTGTGTGTGTGTGTGTGTGTGTGTGTGTGTGTGTGTGTGTGTTTAAGATTTTATTTATTTGACAGAGAGAGAGACAGCCAGTGAGAGAAGCAACACAAGCAGGGGAGTGGGAGAGGAAGAAGCAGGTTCCCAGCAGAGGAGCCTGATGTGGAACTCAATCCCAGAATGCTGGGATCACGCCCTGAGCCAAAGGCAGACGCTTAACTACTGAGACACCCAGGCGCCCCAATCCTTCTTATTTCTGTCAAATCGGAAGTAATATCCCCATATCTGTTTCTAATTTTAACAGTTTGAGTCTTTTCTTTTTTTTTCTTAGTCAACATAGCTAAAGGTTTATCAATTTTGATGTTCATTTCCATACATATTCATCATTTTATGGGCTCTCCCAACTCAGGAAGGCTGACTTACCATTTATATGGAAAATTCAGGGCTGGTGAACTTAGATGTGGTGACTCCCATGACATATGAAATTCTCTAGTCTGTGAAAGATAGTTAAATGTGGCAAACCTATAAGACCCACATTTGAAGCAAAACCGACTAGTGTCTTAGTCAGTTTGGCTGCTGTAACAAAATACCATAGATTGGGTGACTTACAATTGACACTTACTTCTCACAGTTCTAGAGACTGGGAAGTCCAAGATCAGGGTGCCATCGTGATCAGGCTCTTCATGAGGGCCCTTTTCCTGACTTGAAGATGGCTGCCTTCTCACCATGCCCTCACATGACAGAGAGAGAGAGACAGAGTGAGAGAGAGAGCAGAGCATACTCTTCTTAATATTTTAAGAATACTAGTCCTAACATGGGAGTCCCATTCTCATGACCTCATGTAACCAAATCATCTTCCGAAGTTCCCACTTCCAAATACTATCACATATGGGGTCAGAGCTTCAACATATGAACTTGGGGGACACAAACATTCCATCCATAGCATTCCCTCCATGGCCTGCCAAAATTCTTATCCTTCCTCCATGCAAAACACATTCATCCCATCCCTACAGTCCCAAAAATCTTAACTCATTCAAGTATCAACTCTGAAGACTAATTCCAAAGTCTCATCTAAATATCTGTATCAGATATGAAACCTGAGGTATGACTACAATTCTGAGGCAAAATTCCTCTCTAGGTGAGAACATATGTAACCAGATAAGCTCTGTGCTTCCTACAGACAATGGTGGGGCAGGCATAGAATAGGCATTTCCATTCCAAAAGGGAGAATTGGAAAGAAGAAAGGGGTGATGAGTTCCAAGCAAATTGAAAACCTAGCAGGAAAAATATCATTAGAGCCAAGGCTCAAGAATAATCCTTAGGTGTTCAGGGCTCTGCCTTCCAGATCCACCAGGGCAGCAGTCTACCCTCTGTGGCTCTGCCAAGCGGAATGGCATCCTGAAGTCTCCAGAAAGCTCTGCAGAGGGCTCCCCAAGGCTCCAGGCAGCCACTGTTAGGCCTGCTGAAACCGAGGCAATGGGTACCCCCTTTGAAAATTGCGAAGGCAGCTGTGATGATCTCTGTATCACCTTTGGGTCATTCTTCCCTTGTCTTGCAGAATGGTGCACATTTGTAGCCTGGTAGCTCTATGGTTCAGTCCTATAGGATCTTAGACGTCTGACAGCCTTCCTTCATTTTGTCCAATCTCTGTCCCACTCAATGCAAATTGGCAATGTTTTTGCTCATGTCCCATAATCTCTTTATCAAGTAATAATCTGGCCACATTCCTGGTGTTCTTTTCTGAACACACTTTCTCATTTTTTGCAGTATGGACAGGCTGGGAATTTTCCAATTTTTTAATGTTCTGGTTCCTTTTTTCTTAACAATGCCTTTCTCTCTCTGTCAAATAAATGAATAAATTCTTTTTTTAAAAATAAAAAAGGGAAAACAGTTCAGAATGTTGGCAAGTGTCGGTTACTTCTTTCCACTTTCAGCAAAGCCCACCGAGGGAGAATTACGCTAGAGGAAGGCAAAAGAAGGAGACGACAGATGGACAACGGGCTTCCCTCTGCCTGTGGCCTGTGATCTGTGAGTCTGGTAAGAAGGCCCCACAAGGCTGAAAACACCAACTTCTTCTGAATCCGACATGAAGCTTTAAGAAAGTAAGGCTCTGACGAGGCAGCCAAGTCTGTGCCCCACGTTCCTCTCAAATACTGAGAGTTCTTAGCAATATAACAGGGGTCAGTCCAGCACTAAACCAAGTGCTAGACTTTCTAAGCACAGAGCCCTTGTGACTGCACAGATCCAACAGACGTGAAGACAGCCCAGCCCATAGAGAGTGGGCCTGTGTCTCACGTGTGGAAGGTCATTCTAGAAATACTTGAGGGATATATGGCAGTGCAAGTGGCCGCCAAGGTAGTCACCTTGAGCTGGAGAGAGAGACAGAGAGAAGGATGGAGAGTACATAGAGGCCAACAAATAAAAAAGAGTCCTCAGACTTAAACCCATGACTAGGTGGGGCCTTTGCATGTGGAGCTGAATGGAAGTATGTGTGTAAGAAGCGGACCCAGGGACCCAGCTATCAATCAAGAAGTCCCTGCAAAGCCAGGCAGCTGCAGCTAGGGCAGCCTCTCACATTTCTTTGCAGGTCACATGCAGATTATGGACAAGGACAACCTCCAGAGAGCCAAGTCAGACCTGATGAGGCCCAGGGAGCTCCTCCCAGAGCTGAGTCTGGGTACCAGAGTGCTGTCCCAGAGCTCCCTTCCCTGCCAGGGAGAGGGTCTCCAGCATTTATGCAGAGGTGCCCATGGGAGGACGCTGCAGACCCTGCACAGAGATGACTGCAAAGCTTGCTTACAAGTGTGTGAAAACTTTGCATTCAAATACCACACAGTTTTATTTAAATAATCGCATGTCAGGCTAACCCTTGGGCGCTGCCAAGCAGAGTGCTGTGTGTTTCCCATTCTCCTCATTCTCCACCCTCTGGGTTGGGTATGTGTGGGCACACGACCTGCCCTCCAGTCATAGGACCTGATGGAGAGGCTGCATCTTGCCCAGAGGGCTGGACTGAGCTGCATTCAGGACTGGACAGGACTTTGGATTGTTCCTCTTGACCAGGGGCTGCATCCTGGTGCAGCAGGTGACCATATGGAGACTGTGGCAGAGGCAGCTCCTTATCCCTATTATCCATTCTCCTCTTCTCCTTCAAGTCAGCAGGCAGAAAATCCTCAGTGGGGGGGACTTGGGTCCCCGATCACTGCCTAGGGAACCTGCCATACAAATTTGTGATTTTATATGAGAGAAAAATATTTGAACCTCAAGTGCTAACACTAGCGACATCCAGGCTTCTAGCTTCTCCAGCCCAGCCAGGTGAAGCATTATCTCACTGACATTTAATTTGCCTTTCTCTGATGATTAATCAGCAGAGCAACTCTTTCACCCCAGGGTCTCAACAATATTTCCCGTGTATTTTTCCTGCTAACCTCATTTCTGTTCCTATCAGGTCTTTGGTTAATTTAGACAGTACCATCCTGTGCATTGTTAAGCAGAGATCTGGTTCTGTTTTTCTCTTTGAGTGAGCTTGCTTTCTCAATACTTCTACTAAAGAGTCTACTCTTTCCCCCATTGACTGTTGTGCCACATTTATCATCTGTTGAATTTCTGCCTCCACAAAAGTCTGACACCGATCTCTCTGCTGTCCCACTTCTGCTGTCAGTTAATTCTTCTGTCAATAGAAATAGCACATCCTCCCCTTCCCTTTTTAAGTTGATTTGGCTATTCAATGACTTTTCTTTTTCCACACATATTTTGAATTTCCTCCTAACCAAGTAGAACTTTGACTAGATTGCAGCAAATTTATAGGTTACATTGGGGGGAAATTTACATCTTTGAAATACTAAGTTGCCCAATACAAAAGCAAGAAATATCTCTCCATTTACTAAGATAACCTTCAGTGTCCTTTACTAGAGTTTCAAGTGTTCTCCAGAGAGGTCTTGAGTGCTCTTTATTAATTACCCAATATTTTATGGTTTTTGTTGCTATCATGGAGTACATGTCATTTTTTTGTTACATTATCTTGTTGGTTATTGCTGGTGCAGAGAAATGTATTTTTCCTCTTTCTAACTTCTGAAGATACACCCTTTCGTCTTCTTTAGTAATGGAAAGTATTTAAGGCAATATATTTATACTGTTGATGGAATATTAACAAAACTTTTATTAGAGTCTCTTAAAGAGAGTTTTCTTTGAGCCCAAGTTAGGACAGCTGCCCCAATACAGAATATTCATGAAGAAGAGGATATTCACATCAAAAACTAATGATGTACTATACAGGGGCTAACTGAACATAATAAAAAAAAAAAAAAGGAGGAGGAGGGGAAGGAGAAGGAGAAGGAGAATGCTCTGTCCCACTTTGGGCGTGGAGCCTACTTAAACAACCACAAAAACAACAAAGAAGAGAGTGCTGGGTGGGAGAGGACAGTTGGCGCAGGGTTATATACTTTTTGTTACATAAGAAGTTACAAATCATTAGAAGACATTTCAGAGAGTTAAAGCGGTTCTCTTAAATTTTTAGTATATGCACAACTGTAGGACCTTAATCTCATGGGAACCAGGGAGATTTTTGTTTTTGTTTTACTCTTCTCTTTATGTTTGGAATGCTCCCTTTTTGGTTCTTTACAAATGAAGCAGGTGTTACGGGTTACAGGGTTCTAAGCTCAAGGAGTCGGAGAATGAATCTTGCACAAAAGGGTGAAGTCATAGTTTATTAAGTGAAGGTGAGAACAGAAAGAAAGCTCTCTAGAGTGAGAGGGGTACTGATTGGGTTGCCACTGAGGGCTTTTATGGTCTTTTATAGAACACTGACCAGGGAACTGAAATCTTGATGTCACCACTGATAGCGCCATGATTACTTGTCCTTTGAATATCTCCTCTCTGGCGTGGTTATGTTCCCTTACCTCTGGTTTCTTTTTGCCTCAGCATTTCTGGGATTTTTGGTGAGCTGAATCACGTAGCCCCCTACCTAGCTCTCCCTACCTAGCCCTGCCTGTCCCTCACTCACAGATATATAATGTGCTCCAAGTAGAAATTGAGCCCATGCTTTGACATTTTGATGACTCTGATAAATGTTAAAGTATAGCTTCCCTGTGAGCCCACACTGGGCCCACAAACATTAAAAGGTGAAAATTTCCTTCATTTTATGAATACATTTAATTTTTTTCTCTGAAAAATATTCAGTGAATTTTATATATTTTACACTTTATACTGGGTTCCATAGATGTGAGAATCAAGTTTTGCTTTCCATAGCTTTATAAGTAGTCTGTAATTTTCCAGCTACTATCATTTTTGATTGAAAGGTTATGTAGAGGGGCGCCTGGTTGGCTCCATCAGTTAAGCGGCTGCCTTCGGCTCAGGGCGTGATCCCGGTGTCCTGGGATCGAGCCCCTCATCGGGCTCCCTGCTCAGCGGGAAGCCTGTTTCTCTCTCTCCCACTCCCCCTGCTTGCGTTCCCTCTCTCGCTGCCTCTCTCTCTGTCAAATAAATAAAATCTTTAAAATAACATCTTAAAAAAAAAGATTAGACAGTGTTTCGTAAATGCCAATACTTAAGGGTTTTTCGTCAACTTTTTCTTATATATTTCTTTCTAATTTTGATAATCTTCCTGTCAAATGCATCTTAAAACATCCGTATTCTTTACATCTAAGTGTGTAATCAGTTTCGGTAAACGTTCCACGAGCAATCCCACGAAATGTGTATTACCTACTGAAGGAATCGGAGTGTTTGCATCTGTCCGCCGAGTCATCTACTGATGAGGGACTCCGTTCTCCGACGTGAGCCCTCATGTGCTCATCAAGCTGCGGTCTGTTCCGATCCCAGGGCCTGTGGACCCAAGTCCCACTGCAGCGGCATATCCCGTCTTCCTGCATTTCTAACCTCGCCTTTCCACATGCAGTCGCCAGAGCACGGGGGCCTCGGCGAGCTCCGACCTCGGGTAGAGCCAAGGAGCCCCCGCTTTGGCGCCCCGCGGGAGGAGGGAGCACCAAGTCGCGTGGCCTCCGCCGCCTAGAGCGGCGACGCCGGCCCGGAAATCGGGGGAGGGATTTCCGGGGCCCGTTTCTGGGCCCAGCCGCGGTGGTCCTGCGACGTTGCGCGGTGCCGGCAGCGACCCCCGCGAGGGGAGGAGCTCGCGTAGGTGAAGCCTCCACGTTGCGAACCGCGCTCCCGCGTGACTCCGATGCCACCGGGGTGGGTGCCGGCCGCCGGTGGTCTAGACCGGGCTTCGTGGGCAGAGGGGCGGGAGCTGCTCGGCCTGGGCGGGGTTGGGGGCCTCGGAGGGCGCCTCCGGGAGCGGGCGTGAGGGGCGCCCTCCGGAGAGTGCCCGGGACAGCGGAGCCTGACGCCCTGGAGCCGGGCCGCAGGACCGCGTGGCGACGGGGCAGGTGTGCGGTGAGTGGTGTTGGGGTGGAGGAGGGGCCTCAAGACTTGGGTGCGAACGTCAGATCTGTACTGAGCTGTGTGAGAAATGAGGTGGTCGTGAGGCGCCAGGTGTCCTGCCTGGAGGCCCCGGGTGGTGCACTCACCCTGCAGGGGGCGAAGAGGCTCTGGTGACGGGGAGGAATTTATTCTCCCCCAAGCGAGTGGAGTTGAGAGATGAGCCATGCCCATCCCGTGGATTCCTGCAGTGTGGGCTGGTGGCTGCCGGTCTTTCCAGTTGTCTCTGCTTAGCAAGAGAATCTGCTTCTGGGCTCGTTGGCAGAATCGTATTCCTTGAGGTTACTGTACTGAAGTGTATGTTTCCTTGCTGACTGTCCTTAGTTCCTGAGGCCCCAGTCCTTGCACAGGGACCTTGCATCCCAGAGTCAGCAAGGGTTCGTGTAATTGGATTGGGTCCACCAAGATAATCCCTTCTGCAAGGTCTCTTTTGCTGTGTAGTGTACTATATCCACAGGTTCCAGGGGTTGGAATGTGCACATGGGTGTGGAGGGGCATTGTGTTTACCAGAGATTCGGTCTGTGTCCTCCTGGGCAAGATCCTGAAGTGAGAAAAACAAGATGTAAAATGAGCATAGAATATTCTGGAAGGGTACATTAGCAACTGGGAAGGGGAGCAGAGTAGCTGGAGTGGTTCACCATAAGTCCTTTTTTGCCTTTGAATTTTGAAAATTTGTGATTGTGCCCCCATTCAGTGACGGTGATAATAATTTCAAGAATTTTAAAATAAAGTGAACGAGGGGCGCATGGGTGGCTCAGTTGTTAAGCGTCTGCCTTCCGCTCAGGACATGATCCCTGGGTCCTGGGATCAAGCCCCACATCGGGCTCCCTCCTCTGCTGGGAAGCCTGCTTCTTCCTCTCCCGCTCCCCCTGCTTGTGTTCCATCTCTTGCTGCCTCTCTCTCTGTCAAATAAATAAATAAAATCTCTAAATAAATAAATAAATAAATAAAATAAAGTGAACAAATATTGCAAATGACTGAATCTCCCTTTGGGAGAGGGAGAGGAACGCCCCCCCCCCCCAATGGAAGCAACATCTTCTCCATTCTTCTGCTCCACGGACAGGCACCTTAAGTCAGTGCTCTCCCTGCTTTGAATCTTGTCTGCACCGTTCCTCTGAGCACCCATGTCAGGTTAGTTCTGTCTGTCCTAGTATAGAAACATGGTCAGTGCCTCACCGTCAGGCAGCCATGGCCTCTGATAGTCTGTACCCCAATGACCCTGCCTCTGAGCTCTGTCCACACCTTTGCCCCATGTTCTACCTTTCTAACCATTGCCTAAGTCCCCTTCCCTAGGCCTGGTTTAAATGCCTGCCTGCCCCAGGGCGCCACTCCTTCCTTGCTGCCTCTTGTTTTGTGCTCCTCTCAGCCTGTCAAAAACCGATTTGGTTGGATCGACCCGTGTGGTTCTTAACTATGATTGCACAGTCCCCTTTAGCAACAACCATTAGGAAATTTTCAAAAAATAAAGGATTATTACTTACAGGGCCTGCAAATTAGCACACCTGGGGCCACATAGTGAGGTTTCTGGTAATGAGAGAGAGGTGCACTGGCCTGGATTTCTGCTTTTATTGAGGTTGAGGGTGGAGACCTAGGGTTTCGTGGGCTCACTCTTTATTGGTGAGTTTAAAACGTAAGAGTGGAGGGGTGCCTGGCAGTTGGTTAAGTATCCGACTTCAGCTCCAGGTCATGATCTCAGGGTCTTGGGATAGAGCCCTAAGTCAGGCTCCCCACTCATCAGGGAATCTGCTTCTCCCTCCCCCTCTGCCTCTCCCCATCACAGGTGCGCTCTCTCTCTCTCGTAAATAAAATCTTTTAAAAAAATAAAATAAAACATAAGAGTGGGAATTTAAAGCACAGGAAGAGAAAAATAGCAAGTGGCCACATGGCCAGTAATCAGAATCAACCAAGATTTCTAAAACAAAGGCTCCGTGAGGGGAGGCGGCCTGGCTCTTTATCTAGTCCAGTGGCTGGTATTTGTTCCATCTTTGAAACGGATGCCTGTTTGCAGTGGGTGCTTCAGCATCAAGGCTTAATTCAGGCACTTGCATTACAAAACAAAACAAAGCAACTGTCAGGGCTTATACTACATACTCCCCAGTAGGCAGGCAGTGTCTACCGTATGCTTCTGCCAGCATTTCTTGACTTGTCTTCTCTACCCTTGAAAGACAGAGGGGTGATTATAACCTATCAGTGGTGTAGTGTGAATAAGGGGCCAAGGGGTATTGCCACAATACAGGTGGGCCTCTGAGCACGGCCTGGTGCATTTGCAGAGACAGGGCAATGGGAGAGGTGGGGGAAATCACTAATTTGGTCCATATGGGGGACCCATCATGTATCAGTGGGAGTATTGTATCTCAGAAGGAGCATTTAGAACTGGAAATGAGCCCAAGCTTGGGAATCTTCACAGGATAAGGGTGTTGATGCCTTCCTTAACCGAGGAAGTTGATGTAGATTCAGAAGTGAACCCTGATGTACCAACATGAAGCGGGAAATAAGAAGGAGCCTGGGAGGGAGCCACTGGTGCAGTGGGAAGACAGCTCAGGATGGTGGAGACCTCGATGCTGCCAGGGGGGGCGCAACTCAGACACCATGGTGACCATATGCACATCTGAAGTATAGGCTACCCCTAGCTGCCCAAATGCTTGAGTTCCTTCTCTACTATGAATGGATCTGATGGTCCACCTTCAGGACATTGTGTCAGGAATGAGGGGTGGGCCCACCGTGGGTGCAGTCTCTGTGGGGCTGTTCTCCTATCACGTCAGCCCTGGGCCCTCCCCTGGGTGCCCATGGGACATTGTGTGCTCCCCTTGCCCTGAGGTCAGCATCTTACCCCTTGCCTGAGACCTAGCACCAGGTCTATGTCAGGTCTCAGGCTGTAGGGGTAGAAGAGACCCCTGCCTGGTGGGAGCTAGCTCCTCTGTACACTCACCTGCATCCTTGCTGGTCTCCAGGTCCCAGCCATGCCCAGCCTCAGGGCTCGCTCTGAAGAGACAGAAATGGAGCCCTCAGGTCCTGGACCATCCCCTTGGATCCCTGCAGCCCAGGCCTGTGTGAGTGATGCTCCTGCTGTGACCCACGCTGGATCTGCACTCCGTGATCCCCACTGCTGTGGCTACACTGAGCCAGGAACCACCCCCTCTCACCATCAGCAGCCAGGTACTGGGAACAAGTTCCCCGCTGGTTGCCCTCATTCTGGAGGGACTTTGTCCATGTCACCCTGTCCTTACCCCCAGGAGGCATCCATGTCATCATTAGGGATGGGGTGCCCCATGGACTTGAGGGCCAAGTCTAGAGATCAGAGGGGAATTTGGCCAGGCCCCATGCTGTCTTGGTGCCTGAGCAGGACACTGTGTTTCCCCACCTGACATAGAAGCATGTGATATTATGCTCACCAGCTGACCCCTGCCCAGCCCAACTACTAGGCTGGTGGTAGTCCCCTGCATTTAGGATACAGTCCTGATTCAGGCTGTAATCCTACTCCTTCTGACTGCATTCACACTGCCTAGCCACTTCCATCCACCTTCGAACTCTACCAGAGAGTCCTTTCCTGAGGAGCCCTCAACTAGCTTGCCTTTTCTATGGACCCCTCAGCAGTGATGAGGATGGTTACTCAGTGTTAGCTCTCCTTACTGGAACTCGATGGTGGCTGGTATATAAGAGGACACTCTTCAGGACATCTAGGCTGAGTACCCTAGTCAGACTCTGTGGCCAGGGAAGGTTGGGCTAATGGCAGTGTTGGTTCGCAAACCTCGCAGGCCTCCCAGGTATAACTTAACCTGGCCTCTGTACGTGGAGGGGAAGGAGAGTCTGAAGAACGAGGCAGGACACCCAGGTTGGTCATAAGCAAGGGAACTTATTTAAGAGGCTTGTCTTGGGTGGCTGCAATGCGAATAGACCCCAGCACCCACCTGCCAAATCTAAAGTTGATATAGTGGCTTTAACTGGGTTTAGTTACATATACTGTCTAGATGGTCACAGCACCACATCACTATCTCAAGGCTGTGTCCTTGCACCAGCTTCTGGGAGCAGGGAAGGCAAGCAGAATGTACGTTCAAGGACAGGGAAAAGCACGAGGAGCCTCCAGTCACCTGGATTCAGCTCACAAGTCAACCAGTAGTCACATCCTCTTGACCTCCCCCAACAGGCAGAGGTGGTACAAGACAGTCCTGGGTGTGTTGGAGCAGGAGAGTTAGGGGATGAGAGACATGATGAGGTCCCAAGAAGTGGCCCCGAGAGACAGGCCTCCTGACTGCCCCCAGGCAGAGGCAGAATGTGAACCAAATGGTTAATGGTATGCTGGGCAGAGAATGATGAGGGAGGCCAGGCCCTATTTCCATTAAAAAGAAAGAAAAACAACAGCAGGTTCATAGTGACTCATGTTTAAAAAAGCCACTGTGGAACAAAATGGTGGAGTACATAGCTCCAAATACCCAGTCTTCCACATTAACATTTAAAAAAAAACCAACAACAGGCAGAAACTGCCAGGACCAACTTTGTCAAAAATCTAAATCTAGAAAATAGGTTTACAACAACCAGGTAATGCTAAATCAAGAAAAAGGGCACTTGAAAATGGTAGGAAAGCTTTGTGGTGTTTTTCCTTGCTCTTGCTCCCAAACACTCCCTGGCTCAGTAGCAGCTTTTGTTCCCAGCGTGGGATGGTGGTCCCTGATCCAAAGGGAGCAGAGAAGATCTTATTCAAAAATTATTGTTTGTCCTAACCTGTGTGGGATTGGACAAAGGATTAATGCAAAGTGCTTGTCTCTGGTTTGCCTAACTCAGAACTTAGGGCACAAAAGCCCTGGGTTCAGAAACATGTAAGGGAACTAAAACCCCACAGCCACCTGGGACGTCAGTTAACAGTACAGTCAACCACCTAGAGCCTAGGAGGGAAAGCTGGGGAAACGAGGACATTCGAAAGCACCCTTGTATATCAGGGAATTTAGAAAACGGTATCCATGCCCAGGACAGGCTACATGCTCAGGAGAGACCTCAGAAAATCATAGCTTCACCTCTGACTCATCTCTCAGCTCAGTAAAAGCAGGAAGCTAAGATAGTTATATATAGTGTTAAAGTAGTACCCAGCGCACAGACTGGGAGAGGTGTATTACTTTTCGTTTACTGTTAGTGTTCAAGGGAGTATCTGTCAAAACACTAGCTGAACACAAGCTGAAGAAAGAGACCTCAGCGGCCATACATGACAGACTAGTTTTAGTTTGCAAAACTTAGAAAATCACTAAATGAACAAATGACTATACCCTTCAACAATGAATAACAGCAAAGCCTGGAGGAGGGAGAGACTGATTTACAGAGTAACCACATAAATATTCAGATGTCCAGTTTTTAACAAAAAAGTAACCAAGAATACAAAGAAAAAGGAAAATAAGGCTGGCCCATTCAGAGGAAAAAATCAATTGGCAGAAAGTGAACCACTGTCTTAAATGTGCTCAAAGAGCTAAAAGAAACCAAGAAAACAATGTACAAACAAAATGAGAATGTCAAGAGATTTTAAATTTATACAATTATAAATATACAATTTATATATACAACTTTTATGATATAATTATAGAAAGGAACTAGAACAGGGGCGCCTGGGTGGCTCAGTTGCTTAAGTGTCTGCCTTCAGCTCAGGTCATGATCTTGGGGTCCTGGTCCCCCCATTGGGCTCCAGCCTCGCATTGGGCTCCCTGCTCAGTGGGGAGTCTGCCTCTCCCTCTCCCCCTCCTCACCTCCCACTTGGGAGCGCTCTCTTTCTCTCTCAAATAAACAAATAATTTTTTTTTTTTTAAGGAACTAGAGCAAAAATTCTAGAGTTGAAAGGTACAATAACTGAAATGCACTCACTGGAGGGATTCAACAGCAGATTTGAGAAGGCATCACTCGAAGATAGGATAATTGAAATTATTCAGTCTGAGAAGCAGGAAGAATAAAGGTCAAAGAAAAATGAACAGGATTTAATGGACCTGTAGGATAACATCACTCAAACCAACATACACATTATAAAAGAGAGAGAGTAAGGTGTATAAAGAATATTTGAAGAAATAATGTCCCAAACATCTCAAATTTGATGAATGACATGAATCTATACATTCGAAAAGCTCAACAAATTCCAACTAGGATAAATTCAGAGAGATTCACATCAAGACTCATTATAATCAAATTGTCAAAGGCAGAATCTTGAAAACAAAAGAAGCAACCCGTCTCATATAAGGGACCCTGAATTTGATTAGCAGCCAGTTTTTCAGCAGAACCCATGGAGGTTGGAAGACAGTGGGATGACATATTTAAAGTGCTGAGAGAGAAAAAACTGTCAACCAAGAATTCTGTTATCTGGCAGAATTACCCTTCAAAATGATATTCCCAGATATTTCCAGATAAATAAAAGCTGAGGATTTTTTTAAAGATTTTATTTATTTATTGGAGAAAGAGAGCATGCAGGAGCAGAGGATGGGGGCAGAGGGAAAGGGAGAAGCAGATTCCCCATTGATCAGGGAGCCCGATGTGGGGCTCAATCCCAGGATGCTGAGATCATGACCTGAGGTGAAAGCAGACACTTAACTGACTGGGCCACCCAGGCGCCCCTGAGGATGTTTTTTACCAACAGACCTGCCCTATTAGAAATGCTAAAGGGAGTCCTGCAGATAAAGATGAAAAGACACTAGGTAGGGACTGAAAGCCATATAAGTGATTAAAAATCTCAGGTAAAGGTAACTACAGTGGTAACTGTAAAAGCTAGTGTTATTGTGTTTTTGGTTTAAAACTTCGCTTTTTAGTTCCTAAATGATTTAAAAGACAAATTCTTAAAAATAATTATAAATCTATGTTATTAAACATACAACATGTAAAGATACATTTGTGACAACACAAAGGTGGGGAACAGAAGTGTCTAAGAGCAGAGTTTTTGTATGCTGCTGTGGCTACGTTGCGACCAGTTCAAACTTGATGGTTTTCTTATGTACCATAATATACAGCATGGTGACTACAATTAACAATACTGTATTATATATTTGAAAATTTCTAAGAAAGTAGACCTCAAAAGTTCTTACCACTAAAAAAGAGGTACCTGGCTGATTGAGTCGGTAGAGCATACCACTCTTGATCTTGGGGTCATGAGTTTGAGCTCCATGTTGGGTGTAGAGATTACTTTAAAAAAAAAAAAAAGAAAAGAAAACTATATAAGGTGATGGATGTGTTAACTAACCTTATGATGGTAGTCATTTCACAGTGTACATGTATCAGTGTACAAATCACTACATTGTGCACCTCAAACTTACACAGTGACGTATGTCAATTATATTTCAGTAAAGCTGAGGGAACAAAAACTAAAATGGCTGGGATGGGGGGGATCAAACTACATTGTTTGATATTAGGATATTAATTGTAATCCCCATTATGCCATTAGGAAAATATCTTTAAAATGTCCATAAAAGGAAGAGAGAAGAAAATTAAGATGGTACACTACCAAACATAACATAGAAGAAGACCGTAATAGAGGAAAGAAATGAGGGACAAGAAAGGTAGAAGATACCAAAAACTAATAGCAAAATCAAGTAAATCATTAATTAGTAATAATTAATAATTCCTTATCAATAATTAATTATAAATGGTTTAAACTCTCCAAAGGCAGATATTAACACAGTGGGTGAAAAAGCATGATCCAGCCATATATACTGTTACAAGAGGCTTGCTTTAGATCCAAAGACACAAATAAGTTTACAGTGAAAGGTGAAAAAAAAGATATTACATGCAAATAAATAGTAACCAAAAGAGGTGGGTGACTATATTATAACACCAGAAAAAAATAAAGTAGGTAAAAAACTGTAGCAAGAGAAAAGAAGGACATTATGTGTGGATAAAAGAATCAATTCAGCAAGAAGCTATAAGTACAAACGTCTACATGCCAAAGAGAACCCCAGAATATATGGAACACATATACATCTGAGGGGAGGGATAGCTAGTTGTACAATAATAGTTGGAGACTTCAGTACCTCACTTTCAAAAATGGCTAGAACATCTAGACAGAAGATCAGTAATAGGGAACTTGAACAACACTATAAATCAATTAGACCTGATGGACATGCCCACCCAAAGGAGCACAAATTCTTCTCAAGTGTACCTGGACATTCTCCAAACATAGACCTTATGTTAGGCCACAAAACAAATCTCAATAATAAAAACAGTTGAAATCATGTAACATTATTATCTCTAGTCAATAACAGCAGGAAAAGGAAAACTGAAAAATTTACAAATGTGTAGAAATAAAACAACATACTCTTAACCCATGGGTCAAGAAAAAATCACAAGGGAAATTAGAAAACACCTGCAGACAAATGAAAACAAACAAAAACTTACAGTATGCAAGGAGGGCAGTGCCAGAAAGGACATTTATAGCAGTAAATGGATACATTAAAAAGGAAGAAAGATTTTAAGTCAGTAACTTAACTTTATATCTTAAGGAACTATGAAAAGAAGAGTAAACTAAACCCAGAGCTAGCAGAAAGAAGGAAATAATAAACATTAGGGGAGAGAGAAATGTAATAGAAAGTAGAAAACATTAGAGAATCAACAAAATCAAAAGTTGGTTTTTTGAAGATTAAAATTGACATAGCTTTGAAGACACAAATAACAAAAATCAGAAATGGACATTACTACTGATCTTACAAAAGTAAGCAGGAGTATAAGAGAAGACTGTTAACAGTTGTGCACTGACAAATTAGATGACCTAGATGAAAGAGAGAAATTCCTAAAGACGAACAAACAAAAAAATGACCAAAGTGGCCCAGGAATAAAGTATTACACCCATGGGTGTAACCCAGGAATGCAAGGGTAGTTCAGCATAACAAAACCAACCCATGTCACTTACCACATTAATAGAATGAAGGAGAAAAACCATAATCATCTCCATTGATGCAGAAAAGGTATTTGACAAAATTAAGCACACTTTGTGATTAAAAAAAAAAGAGGAAGAAAGAAAGAAAAAGAAAAACACTGGGAAAACTCAAGATAAGGGAACCTCCTTAGTATGTTAAAGGGCATTCATGAAGAACCCACAACTAGCATTATACACAATAGTGACAGATTACAATCTTTTCCCCTAGTGATCAGGAAAGTATTGCCTGTTTTACCACTGCTATTCAAAATCATACTAGAAGTTCTAACCAGCGCAATCAGGAAAGAAAAATAAGACTTTCAAATTGAGACGGAAGATGGTAAACTATCTCTGTTTGCATAAGACATGATCCCATATATAGAATATCCCACAGAATCCATTAAAAAGCTACAGGAGCTGATAAATGGATTCAGCCAAGTTTCAGGGAATAAGTCAACACACAAAATCAGTTGTTTCTATATACCAGCAATGACCGATCTGAAAAGGAAATTAAGAAAACTTCATTTAAATAGCATCAAAAGAAAAAATAGGGACACCTGGGTGGCTCAGTTGGTTAAGCATCTGCCTTCGGCTCAAGTCATGATCTCAAGGTCCTGGGATCAAGCCCCAAGTCAGGGTCCCTCGTCAGCAGGGAGTCTGCTTCTCCCTCTCCCTCTGCTCCTCCCCCCTCTACCCTCTCATTCTCTCTCTCTCTCACCCAAGTAAATCTTTTAAAAAAGAGAAAAGAACCTACAAATAAATTTAACCAAGGAAGTGAAAGACTTGTTTACTGAGAATTACAAAGCTTTGACAAAAGAAATTAACAATACATAAATAATTGGAAAGACATAAAATCCATGGATTGAACTTTTTTTTTAAAGGTTTTATTTATTTATTTGACAGAGAGACAGCCAGCGAGAGAGGGAACACAAGCAGGGGGAGTGGGAGAGGAAGAAGCAGGCTCCCAGCGGAGGAGCCTGATGTGGGGCTCGATCCCAAGACTCCGGGATCACGCCCTGAGCTGAAGGCAGACGCTTAACGACTGAGCCACCCAGGTGCCCCATGGATTGAACTTAATTCTGTTTCAGTGTGTGTGCTATCCAGCAATCTATAGATTCAATACCAACCACATCAAAATTCCGACAGCCTTTTTTGCAGGAATTGAAAAGTCAGCCCTTAGAGTCACAGAATTACAAAAGGCCCCACAACAGTCAAAGCAAGCTTGAAAAGGAAAAACAAAGTCAGAGGACTCATACTCACCAGTTTCAAAAATTACTACAAAGCTTTAGTAATCAAAGCAATTTGGTACTGACATCAAGCTGTACATACAGATCAGTGGGATAGGACTGAGAGTGTGGAGATAAACCCAGACATCTGTGACACATTGATTTGCAACGTGGGTATCAAGACCGTTCAGTGAGAAAAGATAATTCTTCAACAGATGATCCTGGGACAAGTGGATATCCACATGCAAAAGAATAAACCGGGACCCCTACTTCACACCATATACAAAAATTAATTCAAAATGTCCCAAGGACCTAAATAAAGAACTAAAATCATTAAACTCTTACAAGGAAACAGGTATAAATTTTCATAACCTTGGGTTTGACAGTGGATTCTTAGACACCAAAAGCATAAGCAATTAGAGCAAAAGATAGGCAAGTTGGACTTTATCACAATTGAAAACTTTTGGCATCAAAGGACATTATCAAGAGAGTCAAAAGACATCCTATTGAATGGGAGAAAATCTTTGCAAATTGTATTTCTGGTAAGAGTGTAGTATCCAGAATATATAAAAACTCTTACAACTCAACAATGAAAATACAACCCAATTTTAAGATGGGCAAAGGACTTGAATAAATGCTTTTCAAAAGAAAATTTGCAAATGGCCAGCAAGCACATGAAGAGATGCTTAAATTCATTAGTCATTTGAGAAATACAAATCAAAACCACAGTGAGATAACCACTTCACAACCACTAGAGTGGTTGTAATTCTTCAATATGTAACAAGTGTTTTCAAGGGTGTAGAGAAATTGAAAGGCTCATACAATGCTGGTGGGAATGTGAAGCGGTGCAGCCACTATGGGATAAAATTTGGCTGTTCCTCAAAAGTTTAAACATAGCATTGCCATAGGACCCAACAATGCTAGATAAATACACAGAGTTGAAGACAGGTACTCAAACACGTACATGTACATGATGTTCATAGAAGCACTATTCACAGTTTCCAAAACAGCCTAGATGTCCATCAATGGACAAATGGATAAACAAATACGGTATATCCATACAATAGAATATTATTCAGCCAAAAAAAAAGGAATGAAGCAGTGATAAATGCTACAATGTGGATGAACTTGCAAAAACTAATTAGACTAAGTGAAAGAGTCCACACATAAAAAGTCACATGTGATATCCCATTTATAAGAAATATCAGGAATAGATAAATGTATAAAGACAGAATGCAGATTGAGGGTTGCTAGGCGTTGGGCAGGAGAGAGAAGATAAACCAATGGGTAAGAGGCTCTACTTTGGAGTGATGGAACTGTTTTGGAACTAAATAGAGGTGATGATTGTACAACATTGTAAATGTACTAAATACCACTTAATGTTCATTTTAAACAATTTTTTTTGGTAAATTTCACCTCATAAATTAAGTAAATGAAAAGAAAAGCTGCTCAGGAGATAGGAGACTAGGGGAGCCCCCACCTGAGTATGTGGTGCCCTTGGGAGTCTGTATGACAGGTGGCTGGGTTAGGTCCTGGGTGAGCGGACTGCTGTGCCACCAGCAGCAGCCAGTGCACCACAGGCACACGTGGCATTCACGTGAGCATGGCTTTGACTTGGGTACGTACCTAAGCTGTTTTCCACAAACCTGGAACCCACTAATTGTAAAGGTCTTTAATGAGTGCTTTCTCTCAGGAAAAACGAATAGGTCTGTTGTGCTCTAGAAGGGTTGAGAACCCTCACCATTTTCTCCAGTGGGGGTCAGTCATGGGGCAGCAAGGGTAGCACAAGCAACTCCATTTGTTTTCACATATTTTTCTTTGCCCTAAAACCCAACTTTTTCTTTATTAAAATATTTTATTTTTAAGTGATCTCTACACCCAACATGAGGCTCAAACCTACAACTCCAAGATGAAGAGTCACGTGCTCCACTGACCAAGCCAGCCAGATGCCTCCCCTTAAACCCAACTTTGTGTGTGTGTGTGTGTGTGTGTGTGTGTGTGTGTGTGTGAGAGAGAGAGAGAGAGAGAGAAGGGAAACTACGTTTCCAATTTTACATTTCCTTTCAAAAGAGAAACTTTGATCATTGTTTCCAATAGTCCTTAAATTGCAGAGAAGAATTATATCAGATTTAATAAATCCAAAGTGACCTCTTACCATCCTCACCCACAGGACTGTTTAGTCTCCTGTCTCAATAAAAGGCTTCCAGGTCAACAGTGGCTTGGGGCTAAAAACCAATCATTGTCACCATCTCCTGAGCCACATTAGTGACCTTATCTTAAGGTCAACAAACTATGACCCACAGGCCAGATCCAGCTAGCCAGGGATTTGTTGGGGTTTTTTGTTGATTGTTTGTTTTAATGGCCTGCAAGCAAAGAATGGTTTTGAGGTTTTTTTCAGGGTTGTAACAAAGCAGACCATACGACCAAGACCATATAGCCACAAAGCCTAAAATGGGTACCCTCTGACCATTTATGGGAAAGCTCCATTGACTCCTGTGCGTCATCCCCTTCTGGTCCCTACTCCATATGTAGCCAGAGGAGGGTGGGAGTCTCCCTGGGTCAGTCGCTGGGGAGATTGGGGGACATTGTGAGCTTTGGGCCAGCCTGTGTAGACCCTTGTTTCCCATAGGAGCTCCCCTGTCCCTGCAGTCCTCAGTGAGCCCTCCCATTACTCCTAGGAGCCCAGCCTCATGTGGACATTTCCTAGACACCCCCAGAGCCAGGGCTCCTGACTTAGGGAGCTCTGAAGCTCACAGAAGAACATGGTCAGGGGCGCCTGGGTGGCTCAGTCATTAAGCATCTGCCTTCAGCTTAGGTCATGATCCCAGCATTCTGGGATCAAGCCCCGCATCGGGCTCCCTGCTTGGCGGGAAGCCTGCTTCTCCCTCTCCCACTCCCCCTGCTTGTGTTCCCTCTCTCGCTACCTCTCTCTTGTGTCAGATAAATAAATAAAATCTTTTAAAAAAAAAAAGAAGAACATGGTCAGTCCTTATGCTGCATGTGATGATGGGCCTGCCTGAGGGTCAGCAGAAGGGTAAAGCATGGCACCCGTGTGTTGTGCCGGCCACATGGCTGAGTTCCATAGGAGAGAGTCTGGCACAAGGAGTCTGGCAAGGAGTGTGGAGGGGTTTCCAGATGTGTGGGCATGGCAGGCAGACAGGCTGAGTGTGTGGCCAGGCCAGGTCTGCATTGAGATCACTGTGGTGGCTCCAGAGGGAATAGAAGTGTCCAGATGAGACAGGGACACAGAATGCTGTTTTGTTAGATCCCAGAACTTGCAGATGGGGAGAGGCAGTGTCAGCCTGAACTGAGGGGCAGGTCAGAGGACAATGAACCCAAGGAAGCATGGGGAGGGGTGTCCACCCACCTACTCAGCACCACTGAGTGTGGCCAAATGAGGGGTTGCTCCAGTCCCAGGACATGGAGCACTGCTATGTGGCCATAGCAAGAAGGGGCAATGGTCAGAGAAGGTCTCTCCAATGAAATGTGTTTGGGCAGACACCAGGCAGAAGTGAAGGAAGAAGGGGCACCTGGGTGGTGCAGTCCATTAAGTGTCTGACTCTTGATTTCAGCTCAGGTCATGATCTTGGGGCCATGAGATCAAGTCCTATGTCTGGCTCTGTGCAGAGTCTGCTTAAGTTTCTCCCTCTCCCTCACGCTCATTCTCACTCTCTCTTTCTCTCTAAAATAAATACATTTAAAAAAAAAGAAATAGTGAAGGAGCATGAGGACCATCTGGGAAGAGTGTTCCAAGCAGGGCAGATCCTAAGGTGAGTGTATCCATCCTGCTCAGGGAACAAGAGCAGAGGTGAGGTGAGCTTAGGAAAGGCCTGGGAGAATGTCAAAGTGCTCTGATGACACTAGGGTGTCTGTGAGTAGGAGGGGAAGGGGAGGTAAGCTACTCAACATCCAGGCAGGAAAAGACAGCAACAGAGTGGTCTGGGTGTTTGAGACAGAGACTTAAGATCTGCATTTAACTGAGAGATCCAGGGGAGTGAGGGTTTCCTTGTTCCTTCAGATGTGAAGATAGAAGAGGAGGAGGTGACAGAGTCCTGATGTTATGAGGAACCTTGTGCACATTTCTGCCTTCAGACAGTTGGACACAGCTGTAACATTGTACCAGGGCACAAAATTGTCCAGCTAACACCAGTCAGAATTGTGGGTTTTAGGGAGTAGGAGTTGCTTTGGTAGGACAGGGCACAGTCTCTGAAGCTTCTTTTGAACAGGACAGAATCTGATGTTTTAGACAAGTCCCCACTCCAGTTCTCAGCCTGCCATGCAACCAGAAGCACCCTTGCTTCTCTGAAGGTAACAGTCCCCTCTGCACCTGCCAGGAGAGAGCCCACCTCTCCATACTGGTGACTCCTGAGGCAAGGCCTGAATGCCATGAGTTGGTGCTAAGAAAAATATTGGCCCAAGAAACATTGTGGGAAAGACAAAAGGGTACAATGAATAACAATATAGCATGAGGTGGGGCTCCTGGGTGGCTCAGTTGGTTAAGCCTCTGCCTTCTGCTGGGGTTGTGATCCCAGTGTCCTGGGATCGAGCCCCATATCAGGCTCTCTGCTC
Source organism: Ursus arctos (assembly GCF_023065955.2). Taxonomy (NCBI): domain Eukaryota; kingdom Metazoa; phylum Chordata; class Mammalia; order Carnivora; family Ursidae; genus Ursus; species Ursus arctos. The sequence continues at coordinate 86,657,462 of NW_026623078.1, read as the reverse complement.
AGCGGGGAGTCTGTTTCTCCCTCTGCCTACCTGTGCTTTCTCTGTCAAAGAAATAAATTAAAAAATCTTAAAAAAAAAAAAAACACAATATAGCATGAGGTGTATAATGTTTTACTTGTACAGGTGAGAGCAGTGAGTACCTGGATTTGAGGCCCTCCAGGGTAGAGCCAACAAGACTTGCTGATGACCTGCAGTGGGAGAGGGGCACCTGGGATTTTGACTTGAACCAGTAGGGAAACTACAGGTGATTTCTGAGATGTGGGTCGGGGGGTGGTGAGGGTCAGTCTTATAGATTGAGGGCCCTGCTGCCTCGTCCCCTTGGAGCTCTCCCCTCTCTTGTCCCCTTGAGAGATTTGGGACTACCACCCCCAGTGGGTCACACATTCCCAGATGTGTCATCTGTATTTTCCTGTTTCCTTCCAAATGACTATGTTTGTTATTTCAGATTGGGACACCAGGACTAAGGGCAAGGAATTTCTTCAGAAGAAAGAAGTTTCTGAGGATTTGGAATCACAGGCAGAAATATCAGAAAACTATACCAGTGATTTTTCGCAAGCACCTGAGCTTGGAGAACTGTGTGATGATGTACTGGAGAGAGATTGGGGAACCCCTGACAGTGAGAGACGGGTGCAGTCACTCTACCAGGAGGGGGGCTTCACACCAGTGGCAGTGCGCCTTAGGAGCCCCTTAGAGAAAGAGCTGGGCTGTGATGACTTTGTAAGAAGCTTCAGTCTGAGCCCAAACCCAACAGCGTCTCAGGGAATTCCTACAGAAGAAAGGCCACATCTGTATGACATGTGTGGCCACAACTTCCAACACAGTATGGACTTAAGTAGCCATGAGGGGTTTCACATAGCTGAAAGCCCACTCATATGTAATGATTGTGGGAAAACCTTCAGAGGAAACCCTGATCTTATTCAGCATCAGATAATCCATACTGGACAGAAGTCCTTCATATGCAATGAATGTGGAAAATCCTTCAGCCAGAGCTCATTTCTTAAAAATCATCAGAGATCTCATGTGAGTGAAAAACCCTACCAGTGCAGTGAGTGCAGGAAAACCTTCAGTGTGCACTCAAACCTCATTAGGCATCAGAGTAACCACAGCGGAGAGAAGCCTTATGTATGCAATGAATGTGGAAAAGCCTTCAGCCAGAACTCAAGCCTTAAAAAGCACCAGAAGTCTCACATGAGTGAGAAGCCCTATGAATGCAGTGAATGTGGGAAGGCCTTTAGACGGAGCTCAAACCTCATCCAGCATCAAAGAATTCATTCTGGAGAGAAGCCGTATGTGTGCAACGAATGTGGGAAGGCCTTTAGGCGGAGCTCAAATCTCATTAAACACCACAGGATTCACACAGGTGAGAAACCTTTTCAATGTAATGACTGTGGGAAAGCATTCAGCCAGAGCTCACACCTGAGGAAGCATCAGAGGGTTCACACTGGAGAGAGACCTTATGAGTGTAATGAGTGTGGCAAACCATTCAGCCGGGTCTCCAACCTCATTAAGCATCACAGGGTTCACACTGGAGAGAAACCTTATAAGTGCGGTGACTGCGGGAAGGCCTTCAGTCAGAGTTCAAGCCTCATTCAGCATCGGAGAATTCACACTGGAGAAAAGCCTCATGTATGTAATGTGTGTGGAAAAGCCTTTAGTTACAGCTCAGTGCTCAGAAAGCACCAGATAATCCACACAGGAGAGAAGCCGTATGAATGTAGCATCTGTGGGAAGGCCTTCAGCCACAGCTCAGCCCTCATTCAGCATCAGGGTGTGCACACAGGTGACAAGCCCTATGAGTGTCACGAATGTGGAAAAACATTTGGTCGGAGTTCCAACCTTATCCTTCACCAACGAGTTCACACCGGAGAGAAACCCTACGAATGTACCGAATGTGGAAAAACCTTCAGCCAGAGTTCAACTCTCATTCAGCATCAGAGAATCCATAATGGATTGAAACCCCATGAATGTAACCAGTGTGGTAAAGCCTTCAACCGAAGCTCAAACCTCATTCACCACCAGAAAGTTCACACTGGAGAGAAGCCGTATACGTGTGTTGAGTGTGGTAAAGGCTTCAGCCAGAGTTCACACCTTATTCAACATCAGATAATTCACACTGGTGAAAGGCCCTATAAGTGCAGTGAATGTGGGAAGGCCTTCAGTCAGCGTTCAGTCCTCATCCAGCACCAGAGGATCCACACTGGCGTGAAGCCCTATGACTGCTCTGCTTGTGGGAAAGCCTTCAGCCAGAGGTCCAAGTTGGTCAAACACCAACTGATCCACACCAGGGAGTGAAACGGAGTACAGCTCCATTCCTGACGGCTCTGGCCGTGTCCCAGCCTCACCCACCTGCCAGACTTGAAGCCAGGTTCACTTGCTGCCCTTAACTCCATCCCACTGTCCACAAAGTCCAGACCCTCCTTCCCCTGCCATCACTCCTGCTTCCTGTGACCTCTTGTTTCTTGTTTGTTTTGCTTGTATAGTTTGTTATAGTTGTTAGGAGGGAAAAGATGATAGAAGCTGCATATTCACGAGTAGAGTTTATTACTATAATCAAACAGAACCAAAAAAGTAAACTGACATTTGGTTCAAAATAACCACAGGAATTCTTTTCTTTGGTTATTAGTCATAGAGTGAACTCTTTTTTTTTTTTTAAGATTTTATTTATTTATTTGACAGAGAGAGTGAAGAGGGGACAAGCAGGGTGAGTGGCAGGCAGAGGGAGAAGCAGACTCCTGGCTGAGCAGAGAGCCCCATGTGGGACTCGATCCCAGAACACTGGTATCATGACCTGAGCCAAAGGCAGACACTTAACTCACTGAGCCACCCAGGTGCCCCTAGAGTGAACTCTTTGTCTATGGTTATAATTGATATTCTGCTTACATAAAATCAGGTCAAGAGTTTTTCAGGTCTGATTGCAGTCATCCTGCCCCAGAAGTGGTGTGTACTCATTACCACCAGTTCCTCACCCTTTCTTGTCCCTCCCATGTATTCACTAGACTGAGGATTCCTGCCACCTTTCCTTTGTGCCTGAGTCTGAGGTCATGCTTTCTTACGGTCCCACTTGGGGCTGCTGCACAATTACACAAGCAGCTGTTTCCTACCCTCTGGCTCTGTGCCATATGGTCCTGGTTGTTGGCTGCACAGAGGCCTGTCCTCTCCATGCCCCTCCTGTTCTCTTCACAAGCTCCCAGGCTCAGTTTTCTCCCATGCCCATTCATCTCAACATTTATGGAGCACCTGTGACTGTCCCTAGTAAGTGAGGACTGGTCCCTCCTCAGTTTCCCAGAGCTGTGGAGCAGTGGGAGTTGTCCCAGAAGCAACACATCTGCCACCAGAGAGACCCCTGGATGCCAGCCAGCCAGTCCATCTCAACTTGGGGATATCCTAGGGTAGGTGGACAGAGAACCACCTCCTCTGTTTTTCCAGGAAGAAAGGCATTAATGGGCAGATGTGGTTTGCAGGTTTGCAGTTAGCGTAGGAAGGTAGGGGCTTGACTTCTGTGCTTTCGAGGAAGTAAAGGCAAAGCCATCAATTGCAAATGAGGAGGGAGAGGTTTGAAGAGGGAAGTGTGGAAGAGTTGGCTCAAGGGTACACAGGTCAGGCTTGGGCTACAGTGGGCTGCCTACCCTTCTTTCAGAGGCCATCAGAGTAACCCATCACTGCTCACCCCCTCCCCTCCACTTCACCCCAACCTTCCCAAGGAAACACCCTAGAGAAGAAGCTGCCACATTTGCAGTTTTGCTGACAGCATTGCTGTGCTAACCGTCCATTCCACCCTGTGCAGACCTCCATCTGTTCACCCTCATGCTTTCTCACCATCAGGCAACCCTCTGTGGCTTCACTTTCCCTGTTGTTCAGCCTGGATTCCATCCTTTTTTCCAGTAAATACTTGTGGGAGGCTTACTGCATGCTATTTGCTGGGGACACAGGAAACAAGACAGAAAAACACCTGCCCTTGAGGACTTCACATTCCAGTGGGTAGAGAAAATGCACTAGTGGCTATGATTGTCATGAGGCAAAAGGAAAGCAGGAAATAGGGTCTGGGTGTTTTGAGGAGTTGGGGAAGGCCTCACCAAGATATCCTTTGAGTAACAACTTGAAGCAAATAGAATGACCGCTGAAGATGGGGGATAGGGTATGACAGCAAGAATAGCCAGTTTTCTTGGGAAGCCAGAGCTGGGTAGTAAATTAGGAATGTGCAGATTATGACCTGCTGAAGGGGGAGGCACAAGCCACCCACATAGGTCACCAGTTAGCTCCCTCAGCATCCAAGCTCCTGTTTTGGGAAAGTGAAAACCCTGGGGTCTTTTTCATTGAAGGCACAGTTTCAATACACTCAAACAAAGGAATTAAATTCACAAGATTTACTACAGAAAGATCCCAGAAGCAAGGGGGACACAATGACCCAGGAGAAGGGCAGTCCACCATCCCAGGTCATGAGTGAGCAGGAAATTGAAAGCAGGGTAGCAAGCATCTGTTACTCCGGAGGTGCTTAGAGTGGAGATGACCAGCTCAACTCAAGTTGTGATCTCAATGTCCACACTCTGGGTGTGTGTAGGGTTATCATATGGTAAAATGCCTGGGCTGTAACTGGGAAAAACAAAAGTTTTTGTTTTCAAACAAAAGGCCTGAGGCCTTCTCAGAGGCCCTGAGAAGAAGCAGGCCTAGAGTGTTCAAGAATCATCACAGGTCAGTATGGGTAGGAGTTGAGTGAGCAGAGGGAGAAGCAGATGGGGTGGGTGGTAATGGGCCATATCACAAAAGGCCTTATGGCCATGACAAGGACTGGCTTTTATGCTGGGTGAAATGGGAGATGCTGGAGGCTTTTGATAACTTACATTTTAACAAGGTCATTGCTGTGTGAAGAGGCTCTAGTGGCAAGCATGTCCTCTGTGTTACTGCCTCCTCAACTCCTTTTGCCCCTCTGACCTCCGCACCCTTGGCAGACCCCCTGGGGCTGAGGCATAGCTGTGGGAGGCCAGAGTCTAGACCCAGGAAGGAAGAGTGAGTGTCAAGCTTCACCGGGCCCTTGTCCCTACCCAGTGTCTGGGCAGAATTGGCCAAATTTAGGGACCTGCTGTCTGCAGCCTGAGGAATTTCAATTTTGGAATATCATGTTTCCAAAGAGAAACTCTGGAAAGCAAATTGTCAGCTACAATTTCTTTTGACTTTCATGACGTCCTTGGAGATGTTTCTTGGGGAACGAGGGCTCAGAAGCCTGGGTGCCCCCTCCTTTTTGCCAGCAGATTTCAAACCATTCAAACCCTGCTGGACAGGAGGTGTGAGGTGTGTGCTGCAGCCTCACCCCCAGCCACAGCAAACACCCAGGCCAGTGCCCTTCACCATTGCCCCTCAAGCCACTTTGGACCTGCCCTGTGATCCCTGCCCTGCTGACCTCAGTTATCCAAGTAATAAACCTCATGCCCTTGTGGTGTGTGTGGCATTGTCAGTCCTGACCTCTGAACCAAATTTGGGGGCGGTGGGCATCCAGCCTGCAGGTAACAGTAAGAATTGGAGTTGGCACTGTGAGCGGAATATCTGCACGATGGCACCCCAGGGTTCTACCTGCTCATGCTTTGGCTCACTATCCTGGCCACTGTCTGCAAGCCAGCATGCACTCACCCATGCCACACACGTTGCATTGTCAAGTCCAACAGAGCCTTTGTTAGAGATTTAGCTGTCCTAAATCACTTGATAATTACTTGGTGTTTAGGGACAGCAGTATGGGATTGGAGCCCTCCTTAAAGTGGCCCTGAGTTGTGTGTCTGATCCCAGACCTATCTGTGTACTTGAGACCAAGGCTGCAGCTGACTCTAGCTCAGGGGAGAGACCATACCCTATGTGAGATCTGTGTTCATTAGGTGGCCACTCAGAAGGAACACATTTGCAAGGAGGCATTAGGTGGCATGCCAAGTGAAGTCCACACTCCAGAGAGCAGATGCTTACTAGAACCCTTGAATACTGCCACCATCCCAACAAAAATCGCTATTCTCCAGGTTCTAGGGAAGAACACCCCCAGCACAGCCAAGAGATTAATTCAAACCCAAATTAAGCCTGTAAAGCAACTGTTGCTATTGGAAGGCCTTCCAACTGCTGAGGCCACAGTATATTGGTACAGTATAAAGCCAAACCTGGGCCCTCTGGCATATTCCACATGCAGAAGAGGCAGCCTCCTCTGTCCTCAGTTCCTGCCGGATGCCAGGGTGTTGGAGGGCAGCCCTCCTCAGACCCTTTAACTACCTGGGGAGCCTCTTGGGATGAACTAAGTGAAAAGCAGTGAGAATTCACAGACTATACGAGCCAACCATCATAGGTGATGGAGCTCAGTGGGGAGCTGCTGTTCCTCATTGCTTAACCAGGATATCCCCAAACATCAGCACGACTGGCTAAATTCCAGGCAATTATCTTAGCACTGGATGGCCTGGCTAATGAATGGCGCCATCTGCACATTTTTACAAACTCTTGTGTCACTGCCTAAGATTTGCCCCCTTTAGGGTAAAGAACTCTCAGAATCTCCTGCCTCACGGATAGATGTCCCAAAATATCAGCCAAGGTCGTAGATGTCTCTACCCATACACAGGCCACAGTACAAGGTCTCACCAGGACACCCTCATCCCCTCTAGCAGCTGAGGCACTCTTGTCGTTTCTCAGAATACACAATGCTGAGCTGTTGAAGAAGGATTCAGTGGGATTTTCATCTCCCTCACTAGCCTCAGGCTCCAGGTTGCAAGAGTGCTGTATAACTTATTTAAACAAGCACTAATTCGATTAAATATGGTGTGTTTCAGTCCTCAAATACCAGACGTGAATTATGAGTGGTCTAGTTCCATTTTTTGATGTTTGCTGATAGCTTTGGAACCTCATCCCCCTTATTCTCCATGCCCACATCGGACAAGGTGATAAGAAAGCTGGGTGCTCTCTCCTTTGACACCAGCAGAAGATTCAAACCACACAAGCCTTCACCTATGCTTGGCAATCCTCCCACCCATCATACCCACTGACCACAATAAAGACCCTAAGTCAGTATCCCTTTCTTGACTCTCCTCTCAAGCCATTTCAGATCAGTTTGAGAGGCCTTCCCTACTCCCCAGATACCTCCTTTCCACACCTTCAAAAAAAAAAAAGAAGAAGAAGCAGCAGCACTAAGCACTCTTTGGCCCCCATACCCTCCACTCTGCTCTTTGGTTTATGGACATCAACAAATTCCTCTGCGTTGTGACTTCTCTGAAAGTTCCCTTCAACTTCCTGGGCTGTTTTGGGTTTTTTTTAAGATTATATTTATTTATTTATTTATTTAAGAGAGAGAGACCATGAGCAAAGGGAGAGGCAGAGGGAGAGTGAGAAACAGAATCCCCGCTGAACAGGGAGCCTGATGTGGGGCTTGATCCCAGGACCTTGGGATCATGACCTGAGCCGAAGGCAGACGCCTAACTGACTGAGCCACCCAGGTGCACCTCAGCTTCCTGTTCTAACTAAAACCTGGTTGCTGCCTGATCACACAGGTCTCCTGAAGCCTTCTCCCTCCCCTATGTACCACTGGAACTGGAGATTGGGAGGATGTTCTCCTTGCTCTTTATTTCCACTCCCAGACATTATTCCTACCTTCAACCAACAACCCCAATTCCTTTAAGAACAGCAAACAAGCAGCCCCTAACAGCTGGTAGCTGGTCTGGTACAAACTATGCCAAAAGATTCATGTGCTTGGTAGAGTCCTGGGAGATCTCCCTCATATAACCCCACATTCATGCCCCACAAGTGGGTCCTGAAACTTCTGGAGTCAAAGACTGATGAGGGGGAAGAAAGAGTTTCCTCCAATGTCCACAGGCACCCCCCCCCCCGCCACATGAGGTGAAGCTGGGAAACTCTGGAGAATGTTATGTGCAGAGCAGGGTCAGGATACGTGCCAATCCTAAAGCCTCCATGGCTCTGGAGGGAACTCCTGAGTCGGAGGGGAGAACAGGGCCCTGATGGCTGAGAACAATGCAGGCCATGCCAGGACACCTGTGATAGCAGCAGAGTCTTAGCTGGACATTCTCCTGGGGCTTGGCAGGCAAGAGCCAGACAGTCGTCACTGGCTACTGGGCTTCCCTGGAAGTAACATGAAGGCGTGAAGGCAACCTGGCTCCCAGGTACCCCATGTGGCTTATTCTGCATGTCTTCTTCTGTGCCCATGGGCTGGGCTCTGGCCTTTCCACATGTTAGAACATCAGCTGCGAAGACCATTCCCATATGGAAATTAGATATAAGAAAAAGGTGGCATCTCCAATCCTCTTATCAAGACTATGGGGTAAAGGATAAACTTCGAAATATGTAGTGTCGGGATAACCAGATAGCCATTGGGGGGAAAAATAGATCCATTCTTCACATCATACAGCAAAATAAATTCTAAGTGGAAGAGATTTAAATGTAAAGACACAAAACCAAACAAGTAGTAGATGAAAACATGAATTCCTGTAGAACCTGGAAGTTAGGGAAATTGTACTAGGACTCAAAATCAAGAAACAGTAAGAGAAAACAGTGGTAAATTTGACTACACAGAAATAAATAATTGTGTGATTAAAAATGACATAAAGTAAAAAGACAAATGACAAACGGGGAAATATTTGCAACTCATATTACAGATATCATTTATAAAATTAATGTATAAAAAGTTATTTTAAAATTAGGACTTTATTTTCAACAAACAGTGCTTAGACTATTATTGAATAACCTTATATCAACAAAATGAACCCTAACCCTTACACCACACCATATATAAAAATTAAAAGATATCATCCACCAACTAAAAAAAGGGGGTGGGGAGGAATAAAATATATTTATCATCAACCAAAATGCAAAGTAGAAACTTCTAGAAAAACATAGTAAAAACCTTAGTGACCTTGACTTTGGCAAAGACTTATTAAATAGGATACAAAAGAGCATGACATTTCAAGGAAGGAAATCAGTGAATAGGACTTCATCAAAAGTTTAAACTTTTGCTCCCCAAAATGAAATAAAATGAAAAGGGAAAGAACAACCTGGGAGAAAATATTTGCAAAACATAAACCCAACAAATGACCTGTAGCCCATCCTACAAAGAAGTCCTACAACTCAATTAGAAGACAAATGACCCAATAAAAAATGGGCTTAAGATTTGAATGGACACTTCACTAAAGAATATATTGGCAAATAAGAGCAAGAAATGACACTCAATATCATTAAACATTAGAAAAATGCGGGGCACCTGGGTGGCTCAGTCAGTTGAGTGACTGACTCTTGGTTTCAGTTCAGGTCCTGATCTCATGGGTCATGGAATCAAGCCCCACGCCCAGCTCCACACTTAGTGGAAGTCAGAGGGAGAGGGAGAAGTAGACTCCCCGCTGAGCAGGGAGCCCAATGCAGGGCTCGATCCCAGAACCCTGGGATCGTGACCAGAACCAAAGGCAGACACTTAACCGACTGAGCCACCCAGATACCCCAAGTCTATTCCTTGTAACCATTTCTCTGTTACCAAATTGCTTTTTATAACTTGTACAGTTGCATCAAAAAAGACTCTATAGGGCTTATTTTGTAATGTATTAATCTTAAACAATTGATAAATTGGTGCGTTAAAAATATCTGCAGCTTGGAGCACCTGGGTGATGCAGTCAGTTGAGTGTCCGACTCTTGGTTTCAGCTCAGGTCATCATCTTAGGGTGGTGGAATTGAGCCCCACGCCAGGCTCTGCACTCAGTATGGAATCTGCTTGAGCCTCTCCCTCTTCCTCTGCCCCTCCCACTCGTGCTCTCTCTTTCTCTAAAATAAATAAATAAATCTTTAAAAAAATATATATATATATATCTGCAACTCATGTCACAAAGGGTTAACATAGTAGCACTTCTAAAACCAGAGGTAAGAGAACACCAACTAGGAAAAGAAGCAAGTCCCAGACAAATAAGTGAAAACAATGCTTAAATATATGAAAAGATGCTTGACTTTGCCCACAAAGATGCAAAAAGAAGTCACACTGAGATGTCCTTTCTTCTCAGATGGGCAAAATTCCAAATATTTAACAAAATATTTGTTTACAAAGTTGTGAGGAAACATCACCAGTGGGAATGCAAGATGGTGCTACCCTATGGAAGGGAACTAGGCAACACACAGCAAAAACGAATTACCTGGGTGGCTCAGTCAGTTAAGCATCTGCCTTTGCCTCAGGTCATGATTCCTGGGTCATGGGATCGAGTCCCACGTCGGGCTCCCTGCTTAGTGGGGAATCTACTCCCTCTCCCTCTGCCCCTCCCCCCTGCTTGTGCACAAGGGCTCTCTCTCTCTCAAATAAATAAAATCTTTAAAATGAAACAAAACAAATGCCCACTGACCAGACAATTTGTAGGAATCTATCTCAGAATTAAACAGGGAAAACTATGCAGAGACCTGCACAAAACTATTCATTGTAGCACTATTTTTTAATGATTTTATTTATTTGTTTGAGAGGGAGAGAGAGCACTTGAGGGGAGAGGGTCAGATCCAGGACTCCAGGATCGTGACCTGAGCCAAAGACAGACACTTAACTGACTGAGCCACCCAGGAGCCCTGTAGCACTATTTTTAATAGCAAAAGACGGGAAACAACCCTCACGTCCAGTAATTGCAGACTAGTTGAATACACTATTGTAGATTCACACAAGAGGGGGAGTATACCACTGCAAAAAGGAATAAGGAACATTCCTAGACGCTGCTAATGAGAGGTCTCCAGCATACAGTTAAGTGAAAAAAAGCCAAAATGCAGAACAGTAGGTACAGGATGCTATTGTTCATTGAAATTTATTCAGATTTTTAAATAAATTGTTACCAATAGGGAGAGGAAGGTAACAGGTTGGTGGGGACAGGGAGAGAAGCCAGACTTCTCTGAATGAACTTTGTTTTGTAGACTTGACTTTGGAGCCATATAAATGTTTTACGTAATCATAAAACAAAATTACATGAAAACCTGAAAAATTTGGGGAACCTGGCTAATTCAGTCAGTGGATCATGTGATCTCAGAGTTGTGGGTTCGAACCCCACGGTGGGTGTAGAGATTGCTTAAAAATAAAATCTTTAAAAAAAAAAAAACCCTGAAAAACTTAACCCTAAAGAGCAAAAGCAAAATGAAAGGAACCAGTATACAGAGTTAACCCCACAGAAACAAATTATTTTAATTTACTTTAAAGCAGAGTAATATACTAAATGGGTTCTATCCCAACAACAGAAAGAACTACAAAAGAATGTTAGACTATTTTCAATAATCATACTGCTAGTAATGATGGCATTGTTATTCTGACACAATTATATATAAATAATAAAGTAGTAATTGTGTTAAGATAATCAGGATCCAAGATTTTTATTTTTATTAAACATTTTTATTTAAATTTGATTAATTAACATATAATGTATTATTGGTTTCAGAGGTAGGGGCCTGTGATTCATCAGTCTTATACAATACCCAGCGCTATTACATCACATGCCCTCCTTAATGCCCTTCCCCCAGTTACCCCAACCCTCCACCCCCACCCCTCCAGCAACCCTCAGTTTGTTTCCTGTGATTAAGAGTCTTTTATGGTTTGTCTCCCTCTCTGGTTTCATCAGGATCCAAGATTTTTAATACAATAGAAAAAGAGATACAAATATAAAGAACTTAATAACCACCTAGCCCTAAATTTGAATTTGAAATATCAGTGTGAACTCATGATGTATTTTTACATTAAAATTTTTTCGTAGCTTTGTCCTCTGAAAAGACATAGACATAATGACCAACCTGGTGGCAATGAGCACTCCTAGAGCCCCAGCTGTGTACTCCAAATGCCATTTCCCACTGGAAAGGACTAGGGTTTCTTGAAAAAATATGCTCACCCTAGGGATCCAGGTATTATGGGAGACGAGCTTGGAATATCTTGTCTTATCAGAAATCAAGTAAGTGATCAATGATCACAGGGCTTGCATCAGAAAGACTCAGGGTGTACATAAAGAGGCTTCTACTAGCCAAAGATGCAATGCTTATTAATTTGAAAAACTGTAATGGACTAAAATACATCAAATATGTTAAAGTCTTTGAGTTCAAATGATAATAGAAAGAAACATACCTAATTGGTCACCTCTGAAGAATGACAGAAAACCAGTTCATTATTCTGAAAGCTCGTAAACAAAGGCAATAATTAAGCATTTAAACTCGCCTGTCCTGTATGAATGCCAAACAACTGATAGGGGGAAGTCTGTCTTTCTGGAACTGTTCCCACAAATGCAGAGGGTTATCAATACCAGAATGTCACCATTTTGCAAACTCTTAATGAAACACAGCTAGGCAGTGAATGTTCCTGGAAATACACAATGCCCACTTATGAAGTAGTCTTGTGTGCCAACGCAAAATCTAATTAGTCTCCACCTCTAATTTATAGGAACTTCTAGTGACAGAAAGACACCACAAGGACGCAAATGGCAAAATCCCAAATATGAGAAATTCCACAGGATGCATGACCAGACTTTGATAAATTTCAAAGAGGTTTAAAAAAAAACTGGGAGGAAGTTATAGATTAGGATATTTAACCCTTAGGCTCATTGCAGCACTATTTACAATAGCCAAAATATGGAAGCCGCCCAAGTGTCCACCTACTGATAAATAAAGAAGATGCAGTATATATAATATACACAATGGAATACTACTCAACCATAAAAAAGAATGAAATCTTGTCATTTGCAACAACATGGATGGATCTGGACACTAACGCTAAGTGGGATAGGTCGATCAGAGAAGGACAAATACAAGTGATTTCACTCGTGAAATTTAAGAAACAAAACAAAGAAAGAAAGAGAGCCAAATTAAAAAGCTGACTTGACTACAGAGAACAAACGGGGTGGGGGGTGAAATATGTGAAGGGGATTAAGAGTACAATTATCTTGATGAGGAGGACTGAGTAAGGTAAGGAATTGTTGACTCACTCTACTGTATACCTGAAACTAATATAACGTTGCATGCTAACTCTACTGGATTTAAAACGCTAAAAACAACATTCTAGTTAAAAAAAAAAAAAGATAAAATGTAAGTCTGTCGACCAAATGCATTGTGCAATCCTAGTTTTGATGGGGTTTTGGAATATAGGTGATGTTTGGTGGGGTGAAGTCTGGAGCCGACGGCCAAGAAAGAATGCTTGAGATGTCTCTGGTGCAAAAAGGTGATTTATTAAGGCAAGGGGAGAGGACCGCGAGCAGAAAAAGCTGCCCTGGGTTTGCGAGGTGTGGCTCATTATATACTTGGGAATTGGAGGAGGTAAGGAAAAGGGAGGTTTCAAAAGGAATTTTGTATGCTGAAGAAGACCAGAGGCCTTCCCATTGTCAAGCTAAGATTGTTTTTCCCTCTAGCGAGGCATTAACAGTAAGATAGTTGGGAGCTTCTTGGAGGCACATTACACTTTGCCTGCTTCAAGTATCTGTCAATGGGGTGCAGGTTATAAGGACGTTTAATTGTATCTACATTCCCTTCTGGAAGCTAGGTTATTGAAAGAAATGCTTCGTTCTTGTAAATTGCCAAGACTTTTGTAAACTGAGGGAGACTCCTGTCTTGCAGGATCGTGATCTCTAAATCAACTGTTTTCCCTTTAGGGCAGCCAGGAGTGCCTGAGGAATGTCACATACATCCCATATCCCACGGGGGGGTCGGGTTGGGGGGGGTCAGCTTCTGCTTTGTCCTCAGCCTTCTGCTCATCAGTGTGAATCATGATTCACACAAACCGATTAAAAATAAACAGTATGAGACAGAAGACTGAACACTGGCTACTTCATGATTGATTATAATAAAGGATAATGGTTTCCTAATTACCTTTTTAAGGGCCTTTATGGGATTAGGGAAGGAAGTAACTAGATAAGGAAACAGGTCAAGAGACTGGTTATGGGTAACTGATCCAGGTGTTTGATGGACACGTGTTAGAACTACTTTCTATAAGAAGCTAAAAAGAAAAAGTAAAGACCGAGCGGGACGGTCCCCCCAGCGCACTTCATTTCTCTTCCCATCCCAGCACGCCCGCTGCCTGAGGTCATCGGAACTCCCGTCCTCGGGCCGCCAGGCTGCCCTTCCCCGGCGCAGGCTTCGACACCCCCCACAAAGCCCAACAGCAGCGCAGGTGGTCGAAGAGGCGCTCACTGTCACACGTGACGACCACCGCCAAGCCCTCGCCGGTCCCGGGGCACAGCACGAGAAAGCACGTTCAGGCGGGGGTGATACCCGGCTTGAGGCGGTAGAGAGCCCGATGGGGACAGAAGCCTGAAACCCAGGGAAACACCGACGCAGGACAGGCGCTGGGGTCCAAACACAAGCTTCCGCAGGACCGCCGGAAGTGCGGTTCGTGCAAGGCCTGGGCGCGGTGTGGCCTCTCTAGGCGCGCCGGAGGTCTCGGCTCTCGGTGGCTCCGGCGAGCGCAGCCGAGCTGTCAGTCAGGAAAATGGCGCCGGCGGGGAAGGCGGGGCCGACGGCCGCACTGGGGGATGTCGCACGCTAGGACTGGTGGCCCGGGGGTGTGGGCGGGGACTGTGGAGGCGGGGCTCCCCGGGATTGGCGGATGCGCAGACGAGGCGGGGCGCCCCCTTTGTCTGAGTGCGTTGCGGGCGTCCGTCCCTTGGCGCGTGAGGCTGCGGCGTGGAAGGTGAGTCGGGGGTGCGTGTGGGCACTGACAGGCTGAGACCCCTGCCCGCACGGAAGCCGGAGCCGGGCGTCCTCGTCACGGACAGGGCACTTCCTCGCAGGTACGCTCCGCTCCCGCCCCTGGCGCCGGTTCCCTCCTCCCGCGGACGCGCAGTGGCCTCCTCTCCCTCCGCAGACCCGCTCTCAGCCCCCCAGCCCCCCAGCCTTCCGCCACACCCCGGTCCCCTGGCTGCTCCTCTCACCTGGGCCTCTCCCGACCCCCACCCCTCGGCCCCTGCCACGCCCCGGGCCCCCCCTTCCCCTTGACACACCCGGCCCCCCGCGACCGGGGCCCCGGGCCCCCACCCCCCCCCGCCCCTGCCACGCCCCGATCCCCTCCCCCCAGGCCGCGGGACACTTCAGAGCCCCCCCCGCGACTCCCCCGTCGTCCCCCCCCCCCCCCCGCGGACTGTGAGCCCTGGCCGAAGTTGCAGGGATGCGGCGGGGCCTCGGCGGAGAGGACCGGGCGCGATTGCGCCGGGGAGGGCCGTCAGCGACCCGCGTGCCCCGGGCTCGCTCTCGAGGGCTCCCAGAATACAGAACCGGAGGCTGAGAAGCCACCGGACCCCGCGGCCGCCGGAGCGCCGCCGCAGTTCGCAGTCAGCCGTGTGTCCACGTCCGAGCGGCGTTGGTGTCTCTTTGGCCAAAAGTACTTCCTAATTTTACGTTCTTCCTCGGTGTTTCTATTCGTGCTGCCTTTTCCCTCTTACTTTGTAAGACCTCTTTTTTAATGAATGAGACCAATCTTTTCCAACATGGTTTGCGAATATTTCCCTAGTTTGTTGTTCGTTTTTTCACATTTTAATAGAAAATAATATGCATTTCTTAAAATGTAAACATGTGAGAAAAATATGAAAAGTGAGAGTCGTCGTCGGGAACAGCCTGCCAGTGTGCGCAGAGGAGGCACTGGCTGGTTTGCTTTACACCCTTTTCCGGATTTTGCGTGCGCTTTTTTCCGCTTCTCGAGTAAAAGGGAAGCTCCAGGGCAGAGGGGTGGCGGTGCTCTACCGGCCAATACTTGTTAGATTTTTCACGTAAAAACTGTCTTCGTGGCCTTGGTTCCATCAGCTTTGCACACCCGCTGTCTCCGTAGGGTAGGCTCGGAGGTGGAGTGAGGGGGAGGTTGGGGCCTTAAGATTGGCCTCTTCGCATTATTGTCACATGAATGTTTTAATTTCCGTTCCCCAATGATTGGTGAGGTTGAAACTCTTCGTGTGCCTTTGTGCTCCCCCCCCCCCGCTTTTTTTCTTTTTTTTTTTTTTTTTTTTTTTGCCTTTGTATTTCGTTTGTGATCTGCCAGTTCATACTCTTTTCCATATATCTGAAAATATTCTTCACAAACTGACATTTGACTCCAGTTATGGTGTTTTGTTCTGGTTTGGGGTTTTTTGAAGAGATTTCAAGTTTTTAATGGTAAAATATTTACTCGTAAGGCTTTTGAGCTTTGTTATGTTTTAAAGGGGTTTTCCCTTGCCAAGATTATTTTTAAAATAAACCCTTGTTTTTCTCTGGTACTTGTGCAATGTTGGATCCATCTGGAATTTATTTTGGTGTGGGGTGTGGGGAATCCAGCTTCATTTTTTTCTCTATGCTGTTTCTAACACCACCTATTGAATAATTCATCTTTCCATTGATTTAGAAAACCACCTTTGTCATACTTTGGGTCCGTTCTGGAATTCCGTGGCTTTGATGTGCATAAGGTCTTAATTTTCATGCAGAAGATCTGGAAGTCTCTGCCCTATATTTCTCCACCTGAAGTAATAAAAACTTATCTGTATTTGCATTCAAGTTCTTTTTATAAAATGTAATTTAAAATTTCAACTCTTATTCATTCATTAGCTTAGTGGATTCATTAGACTTGTAGTATTTGATATGAGATGATCTAATTTTTTATTGCTATTTTTTTTTTAATCTCTGCCTTCATCTGCTTTCTGGGAGATGTGTTCAACTTTATGTACAGGCCTAATTTTACTTTTCCTAAAGCATTTGACTGGTCCTAGCACCATTTACTGAATCATCTTTCCTCAGCAATTTGATTGCCTCATCTGTTTTCCATTTGTTTATACAGACTTGGCCCTCCCTGCTCTGCCCCATTACTGTCACCCGTTTTCGTCCAGGCCCACTTGGCTCTAGGCACCTTGGTTTTGTGGATACAGTGAGAATTTACATCTTATTTCTACAGTTTATTTTAAGCTTGTTTCTTGTGTCATTTGTGACCAGAATCTTTCCCCTATGTATTCTCTGACTAGCTGTTGCTGGTGTGTAGGAAAGCTATTGGTTTGGATGCGCGGTCATTCACTGTGAAAGATTGCAGGGTTGTGCTTTGTGTTCACAAGCCGCTCGAGGTGCCTCTTCTGAAGATGCTTCCACCGTGGAGGGCAGGGTATTCCAGCAAGGAACCCCGTAGGTGAGGATGGTGAGGATAGAGGGAGGGAGACGCTGGGAGCCGCCCACGCCCGACCAGGGACTTGGAGTGTGCCGGTCCTAGCCTGTCACTGGGTGAGGTCTTCGGAGGGTAGGCGTGCGTGTTCTTTTACATCAGGCCCTTGAGGAATTCAACAAGGCGATAAGTTCCTAAAACTTAGCTTACGGAACAAAATAATAATAAACATTGAGATTCTGAGCTCTTTGTGTCTCTGCAGTCGCTTCTTTAGTTCCTGTCTGTGTTGCTGGCTGCTCAGTCATCACAAGAGCCAGAGCCTGCTGGGCACAGAATGTCTCACTGCAGCGTGGCTTCTTTCCCGTTAAGCATCCAGTGCTGCTGAGAACATTGATCTGTTCTGCTTTTGTTTGGGTTTTTCCCTGAAGAGATTTCCAAAAATGAAATTCCTGCATCTGAAGGATGCCTGTGGCTGATGGATGGGTGGGCACTGTGCAGGCACCCAGAGTGCTGCGGTTTGTACGTGGCCCTGCGTTGGGGGTGGCATGGCCTTCTTCACAGTCTGTTCCGATACTCAGTGATGGTGATTCCGGCTCTGGGGCCATTTGAACAGGACTGGGCATGCCCACCTATTCTCCCTTCCTTTCTAAACTCCTGTGTTGGGGCGCCTGGGTGGCTCAGTCAGTTAAGTGTCTGACTCTTGATTTCAGCTCGGATCATGATCTCAGGGTCGTGCGATCAAGCCTCTCATTGGGCTTCGTGCTGAGTGTGGAGCCTGCTTAAGATTCTCTCCCCTCCCCTATCTCTCCCTCCCGTTATTTAGAAAGCAAACAACAAACAACTCCTGTGTTTTTCTCACAGAGCAAAGCCTGGAAGTGGGCATCAGAATCATGGCGGTCAGGGTGGAGGAGAGGGTGGCTTATTAAAAGCCGGTTTGGGTAGAGAGCCTTTGTTTCAGTGCTTTTCTAGGACTCTCCGCTTCTCCCCACACACCCCCAGGAATCTTCCCCTTTGCCCTCTCCACCCACCTCCATGCCTCACCCACAGTGACAGCCTGGTTTTTTGAGCTGATCTAATTGAATGAGCCCAGCAGCATCTGACTCTGCACCTTGCTGTCCTCTTGTTGCCCACAGAGGAGGGCCGTGATCTCCCTGTTTTATAGGTGAGGACAGCACACACACACACGTCTTGGCCCTGGAGGCATTGTTTCTGAAGGAGGACGTTGCTTTCTGGTCCCATGGTTTCAGTTACCCTTTGACTATCTCATACAGCTTAAATCTTTCTCCCGGGTTGCATGGCCTGTGTGTGGAAGGACTATGGGTTGGCAGTGGCACCATCCTTGAGCCTGTGTCCATTCCAGGGGAGCACCCACTGTCTAAAGGTATATCTGATTCATCTACATACTGCCAGGGGCCTTTCCTGAGAAAGAGTGTGAAGTATGGCCTCATAGCTCTTTAAGTTCATTCGCTTACTCGGCAAGCATTGGGCTGCTGGGACGCAAAGGGAGAATGAGGACTCCGTGACGCAGAGGCCCTCAAGGTTGGGGGGTCAGGAAGGGCTCCAGTGAGAGGGTGATGTGACCAAGCACCAGCAGAAGCGCAGGAGCCTCCCTAGCAGAAGGGAAGGCCAGGAAGGGGTTGAAGCCAAGGACAGTGTTCCCACAGTGGGGGCATGGGGGGGGCAGGTCCACAACCCTGCTGCAACAGGGCCAGGTTCTGGGTGTGCTTGGAGGGTGGATTAGGAGTGGGGTGTGAAAGAGTGAGGAGGAGGGGTGACCGGGTGGCTCCAGTCTGTTGAGCTTCCAACTCTTGGTTTTGACTCAGGTCATGATCACAGGGTTGTGAGATCAAGCCGTGTGTTGGGCTCCACACTCAGTGGGGAGTCTGCTTAAAGGTTCTTTCACTCTGCCCTTCCCCCTGCTTGTGTGCACTCGTGCTCTCTCTCTCCCTCAAATAAATAAATCTTTAAAAAAAAAAAAAAAGCCAGATGCCTCTTGGGGTCAACCGTACCCATCTCCAGCACCCACTGGGGTGGTCCTGAACGGGGTTCCTATGGGTGTTGAATCCTAGCCCGGTTGCAGTGGGGCCATAGTGCAAATGACTGTGCTGCCTTGCACCAGGTTCCCAGGAACCAGGGCTGGATTATCCACGAAGGTCAAATCCTCATGCAAGTGAGGATTGATGGAGGCCCTGGGTGAGGGAGCAATGTCCAGGAGACCTAGTGGGGACTGAGTTGCAGGAAGACAGGGTGACCAACTATCACCACTGCCAACAGCGGGCAAGGATCTGGCCACATGGAGTCATAGAAGACCCTGACCCAGGGCCGCTTTGGGGTTGGGGGGTTGGAGACCACTCATGGTGAGGCAGCTGGACAAGGCCATGGGGAAGATGACTGATCATGAGAGATGGCAGGTCTGTGGGCTGTTCGAGAGGGTGTGGGTGTCAGATACACCACCAAGAGGGCAGGAGGCAGCAGGTGGTGGCAGGACTTTCTCATCATTGTTCTGAGACCTGGTGAGGCAGCCCCCCCACCCCGATTCTTCTAAATTTTATTCTTACCTGTTCTCCAGCTTCTGTTGTTCATATGAATTTTAAGGTAGTTTTACTCCTTTAAGACTCCTGTTGGAATCTTAATTAGAGTCCGTTGCATTGACACAGAAACACACACAGATTTGGTCGGAATGGGCATTCTTGCCGAACAGAGTGAGAGGCCAGCCTCTCCATCCAAGGCTGCTATCGTGTTCCTCAGAGGCAGCTGCAGTTAGGGGTTCCATGTGTATATTCCCAAAAGTTGTTTATGCAAACATACATCTAATGTTCTACAAAGAAAATGGGGTTGTAGTGCTTCCTGACTTCCTGCCCCAAGCCTTCCCTTTAGGCAGCCCACAGTGCGAGGTATCCTGCTTGTCAAGGTAATCTTGTACCACTTTTCCTAGAGTGACCTGCCTGCTAAGTGTCTGTGTCCCTGTTGCAGACCCCATTTGACACCCCAAAAGATGCGAGCCCCATTCCCCTGTTAGGAGAGCTCTTGGTCCCCCCCCCCCATTTTTTCCAGTAATTTGAATATGACAGACACCTCCGCTTAACTTGTCCTGATATGTCCCCAGCACCTGCCCACCACCAGGCCTCCCCAAGGTGCTCAGACCAAATCCCTGGGTGACTCTGGACTTAATCTACCAGAATCAACCATGTGTCATACCTCCGTTGCCAGTCCCTGGTGGAGCCACCATGAGACTGAGGCATCAACAGGCCCACAGGAGTTATGGTCAAGTGAAACATGAAAGGCCTGGGGTGGGGTCCCCACAAGAGTGTGGGCCTCAAGCAAAACCATCCATTCTCAGCCTGTCTTCCCTGGAGATTATCTCTGGAGGCAGCCCGGCCTGGCACCTACACCAGACCTGATGACCGCTTGGCACCTGTGAATAATCTGGCACCAGCCCTTGTGCATGGACTGTGGGCCTGAGCAGGTGGCTCCAAATCCTTGTTAGCTTCCCAGCTGACCATGAGGACCACAGGGTCTGCAGAACAAAACCTTGTGGCTGGAGCCTTGGGGTACACAGGTGTCTCCAATCATCTCAGATGGGATGTTCCTGGGCTCATAGAGTCCAGGGACCATGATTCCTGAACTGTGGGTAAGAGTCGGCGGGGGGCGGGGGTAGGGCTGGACTCCCAGAACTCAGGGTCTGTGAGGGCAAGGCTGGACCGTTCATGTGCTCCCTCCTCTTCCTCAGCTCTACAGGCTCCTCTGACTTCCATCTTCCTCAGAAACCTCAGGGGATCAGGCAATGGCAGCAGCCAGGCTCCTGCCACCACCAGCAGGACCCCAGGTGAGCTGCCCCCGAGGCCTGTGCAACACCCCTGCATTTCCTCACAGCCCTCCCATGCCTGGGACTACGGTGGTAGCCTGAGTGTCCCTGCATCTCCTGAACTCTGTGGCCCCTTCCTGTTACCCACCCCCCCCAAGCTGTCCATATGTGTTTTCCCTACCCCCCAACCAAGGGCATCTCCACTCCCCCCACCCCACAGTGCTTGCACCCATTGCATCTCAGATGTGGAGATTTAGCCCAACCTGCAGCAGCCCGTGTCATTCCAGGCCAAGCTGACCTTTGAAGATGTGGCTGTGCTCCTCTCGCAGGAGGAATGGGACCGCCTGGGCCCTGCTCAGCGGGGCCTCTACCGACACGTGATGATGGAGACCTATGGGAACGTGGTATCACTGGGTATGGCTCCTCAGCAGGCCTCTGCTGTGTCTGTGTGTTTGGCCAGGGTTGGGGGCCCTGCAGTGGGGGCTTTGGGGCTGCCTCCAGGTATTCAGCTCTGACAGGGTAACCAACTGTCCACCACTGCCAGCAGTGTCTGTCTCAGTGCCTGCAGGTCACTCAGGTGGGGTGGAGGTGTTCACAGATACTGTGTTGACAAAAGGCCTTCCCTCCCATGAGCAGGACTTCCAGGATCAAAGCCCAATGTGATCTCTCAGCTGGAGCGAGGAGAAGAGCCATGGGTCCTGGATGGGCAAGGGGCTGAGAAGACTAGGGGCCTGGGGAGTGGCCATTCAGGTGAGTGAAAGGAGCTGGCCCTCCTTTACTTGGGGCTAATCAGTTCTCAGTGGCTGTGGGCACTGCTAGGTGATAAACAGCAGGAGTAGCTTCCACCTGGGGCCTCTTCTGGCTGAGGAGCCTTCGGGCTTGACTCTGAATTGCACTTACATGTGTTGTAACAGCAAATGAAAGAAGTTCCTACTCTTGAGAAGTGTTTTGTTGTCCCTTCAACTCTCTTTTCCTCTTGCAGACAGCTACAAACGTGACCACACGACAGCTTGTATGCGACAAGACAGTTCACCCTGTCCGTGGGGTAGGTGTATGTCTCATCTTTTTAATCCGTACAATCCCTGCAGGTGTTAATGCTCATGACTGACCAGACTGTAAAGAGATCTCTGGGGTGCTCCGATGCAGAGTGTGTTCTTGTTACACAACACATACAGTCTCTACAAAACTGTGGGGAGGGGTTTTCTAAATTAAAAATGTGTTTCGGTGGAATTGTTTTTTTTCCCTTTTTCTTGTCCCATGTAAAACATTCTTCCCTAGTCTGTACTTGAAACAACTGAAGCCATCATTCTGAAAGTGAGGGCTCTGCTTAGGTCAGCTCCTGCACCACGTAGGCCCAGGGTGGCCTGGCCTGGCACTGACAGCAACCTGAGCCTGTCTGTGAACATGAAAGTTTGGTCATGCGTTGTTGATGCCATGGATGGTTGAGTGAGTAAGCTCCTGTACGGTTGTTTTTTAACTTACTAAAGTTGTCTTGCTCATCTTGTTACTTCAGCATTAGGGAAGAAACTACCTATTCAGGAAACTTCAAACAGTAGAAATGATACTTTTCAGTGCAAATGGGTAATTATTTCTTCGGCTTACTAGCTTTATTCTATGACAGTGAGGCTTTATAAGTCAAAAAGCAACTAACCTGTGTTTCCTAGTTTAAAAAACACATAGTATAGCCTTTTAAAAATAAGATGTATAAAAATTTTATTACATAGATGACAGTAAATCCAGATTTTTTAAATGAAGAACCTATTAGTGTTACCATTTTTGAAATAGTATACGCTTAATAACTGCTCTGAAGAGAATAAAAAATACAGAGAGATCCAATAAGAAAAGTGGGCAAAAAACTTGAACAAGTTTTGGTAGAGGAGGAAAACCAAAGGGCCAATGAATGTGAGAGAGCGTGCTCAGCCTCATCACTCATCAGTGAGGTGAAGTCAAACCATAAGACTGACCGTGTTAAACCCTCAGAGTGGAGGAAGCGGGAAGATCTGACTGTCGAGTTTGGGTGAGGTACAGGGCGGCTGAGGGGTGTGAACGTGCACGCGCACTACGGAAACCAGTTTGGCATCTCTAGCGAAGTCGGACATACAAGTCCCTGTGCCACATGTTCCACTCGTAGGGTTACAGGAAGGGTGTTTGTGTGCAAGCGCCGAGAAACACACAAGAATCTGCATGGAAGCTTCGTGATAGAGAAATGGGGAATGACACACATCTCCAGCAGCAGCAGAACAGGCAGTTGAACAAACGACAGTGTTTCAGTGGAAAGGGACATATTGTAGTGACGATGGGTTAGTAACTGCTGTGGATCAGTATGACGAATCAGGAACACAGTATGAGACAGGAAAGCAAATCGAAGAAGACCAGGTACCATGAAATTATAAAATCTCAGAAATATGCCTAATTAAGTTATTGGTTAAAGATACAAATTTCTGAGATAAAGCTATTTAAAAATAAAACAAAAACAAAGGCTTCTACTTTCAGCCAAGATGGAGTAAACAGATGGAGTTACCCTCTTACTTGAAACAACCTAAAAACAAGATACATGAAACCCTAACTCTCAAGGTGTTGGGCTTCATCCTCTCAGTGGAAGCCGGTCAACGAAGGAAATTCATCTCCGAGAGACAGGGAATAAAGGGGTGATCCCTACAGTTGCCCCGCTCGCAGTGTGAAGAAGATCACGGTGCAGGGAGGGGAACCCTGGCAGAGCCCAGTGGTCTCCCAGACTTGAGGACACATAGGCAGGAGTCCAGAGATACCAGGGAGGCTTGAAGTCCCACAGAAGAGTCCACTCGACAAAGAGAACTCTGCAGATCTTCAGGGAAACCCCTTGAGAATTAGCACTAGCAAGGAAACCGTCCAGTGCCGGGAAAGAGCCCCCCCTTTAGAAGGAGTAGCAGCTACGGTAGCCAGGATTTAAGAAGGTCTTCATAATAGAATGAATGTTTGTGCCCCTCCCCCACTCATCTGTGGAAGCTCTAAACCCCAGTGTGAATGTACTGGTAGATGGAGCTTTCGTGGAAGTAATTACGGTTAAGTGAGGTCAGAAGGGTAGGGGCTTGATTTGCTAGAATTAATGTCTTTATAAGAAGAGGAGGAGAGACCAGGGCTCTCTTTCATGGTACACACAGCCTCCCAGACCCCTGCCCCGTGATGTACACGCCCGACCTGCATTACCCCCAGGGTTGTGAATATGGGTTTTACTCTTAAGACTATGTTAGGTTCAGCTTTTGCCTTTAAGGGATGGAGAACACTTTAAATATGGATCTGGAGGTCAGAGACAGAAGTCAGATTCAAAGAATGGGAAGGATTTGGTGCATCACTGCTACCTTGAAGGTGGGGGGACCACATGGCAAGGAAGCAGTTAGGAGGTAGCAGTTAGGAGCTGAGAGTGGCACAGAAACAGTCACCTTAGTCCCACAGCTACAAGGGGCTGAATTTTGACAACAGTAAGAATGAGCTTTGAAGTACATTTATTGCCCGAGCCTCCGCACAAGAATCCAGACGGCCACTTTATCTCGGCCTTGTGGTACACTCAGCAGAGAACTCACCTGTGCCGTATGGCCTACCGAACTCTAGGTGGTAAACACAGCGTCCGGTGCTCACACACGGCTGGGAATGCTGTCTGCTCCCAACAGCAAGAGTGGGAAGCCTGTAACTCATAGGGTCATCAATTAGAGAGCTAACTAGTCGGGGGAAAGAGCCCTAAGCACTGCTCTGGTTGGATCTGACAAAGTGGAAAGGCAGGAACCGTACATGCTACTTCAAAGTAACTTCACCAAGGATACTTAAGCTCTAGAATATTTCTTTTATTTATTTTTTTTAAAGATTATTTTAGAGAGAGAAAGAGCAGGGGGAGGAACAGAGGGAGAGAGAAACTGAAGCGGACTCCACGCTGAGCATGGAACCTGACAGGGCTCAGTCTCCCAACCCTGAGATCATGACCTGAGCCAAAACCAAGAGTTGGGCACTTAACCAGCAGTGCTGCCTAGGCGCCCCAAGCTCGAGGTCTGGAAATAAAAAATTTCCAGCATCAAACAAGGTAAATTCATAACATCTGACATCAGATAAAAAGTTACCAGACATCCAAAGAAGTAAGAAAATACAACCATAATTAGAAGAAAAAACAGTCCTGTTAAGCTGACCAGAAATGACATCAGTGATAGAATTGGAAGACAAGGATATTAAAACAAAATAAACTTATTCCATATGTTCAAGGACTAGAGGGAATACTGAGAATACTAAGTAGAAGCAAGGAAGATATGTGAAAGACCCAGATCTGATTTCTGGAGACGAAGACAACAGTGTCTGAGATGAAGAGTTCAATGGGTAAAATTAGTGACAGATTAGACATTGCATAAGAAAAGATTAGTGAAAACAAAGTCATTTAGAAACTACTGAAAAGGAAACAAAGACTACAGGAGATCAGTGAGCTGGGGGACAATCTCGAATAGTCTAATACATGTAACAAGCCAATAAAGCAGGGATGGGAGGGTCAGAAAAAATAGTCTAAGCAGTGATGGTTGAAAACTTTCCAAATCTGATGAAAAGTATAAACTCACAGATCTAAGAAACTCAACGAACCCTCTCCATAATAAACGAATAAAATTACACTAAACTATATCACAACCAAAGTAAGTGTTATAGCTGAGATGCCGACAAAGGAGATAAAATGGAGTCATGAAAAGTAACTTAATTGTTTTTAAAGGAGAAAGAGAAGAGGGAACAAACCACGGATGTTTAGTGACTGCTCTAGGGTTTCCACTACACATCTCACCAGCGTGTACCTTCCAACAGTGTCAGCACCGTCTCACAGGCAGTGTAAGACCATGAGAACAGTATACTCCGGCATTAGTCCGCGTAAGCTGTCATGACAAAAGGCCACTGATGGAGTGACGTAAACATCAAAAATTTGGTTCTCACCGCTCCGGAGGCTGGAAGTCCAAGACAAAAGAGCAGTTGAGGTTTTGGCGAGGGCTTTCTTCCTGGCTTGCTGGTGCTCACAGGGCCTCTTTGTGAGCCAGTGAGTGCCTGGGGTGGGGGAGATAGGACATGAGTAAGCTCCCTGGTGTCTCTTCTTACCGGGCACTAATCCCATCATGGGGGCCCCATCCTCGTACCTCCTCTAACCCTAATCATCTCCCAAAGGCCCCACCACCAAATACCACATGGGGGTTAGGGCTTCAACATGTAAATTGGGGGGTGGGGGGCGACACGAACATTTGATCCTGTTCCTCTGTCCCAGATTCTGCGATTGTGTTGTCATAAGTTCTGCTCTTGCATATGTTATAAACCCACAGTGTGTAATATTTTTTTAAGTTTATTTATTTATTTAAGTGATCTCTACACCCAGCACGGGGCTTGAACTCACCACCCAAGATCAAGAGTCGCACGCTCCTCCAACAGCCAGCCAGGTTCCCCAGCACATAACTGTTTTCGCTCTGGACAGTTCTCTTTTAGAGTGATTTAGAAAAACCTTTTTTTTACATAGTCTTGTATATTTAACCATTTCCAAAAGCCTTTATTTCCTTGTGTAAATCCAACGTTCTGTCGGGTATATTTCGGCAGCCTGAAGAATTCCCTTTAACATTAGTTTGGATTTGATTGTTGGGTGTTTTCTCCATTGGTGTTTGTAAATTGACCAGTTTTTCTGCACTTTAAGGATGTCCGTCCCTTGTCTTTTGACTCGTTTCTGATGGTGAGTCTGCTGTAACTCTTAGATTTGCTCCTCTGTGCCATGTGTGTTTTTCTTCTAACTGCCTCTCGGGTTTTCTTTTTAATGTTTAGCAATTTGAATATGATGTATCTAGGTGGTATTTTAAAAGTTTGTGATTCTAATATCTTGAATCTGTGTTTTGATGGTTTCCATTGTTTTTAGAAAAATCTCAGCCATTCATTTCAGGTATTTTTACTTCTGTTCTCTTTCTCTTCCCCTTCTCTTTCTCTCCAACTATATGCAGGTTAGGCCATTTGGTACGGACCCATACCGGTTTTATTTTTATGTTTCATACATTTCTGTCTCTCTCTCTCTCTCTTTTTAAGATATATTTATTTCAGAGAGAGAGAGTACGAGCTGGGGGCAGAGTATGGCAGGCAAAGAGAGAATCAGACTCCCCACTGAGCAGGGAGTCCATTGTGGGACTCGATCCCAGGACCCTGGGATCATGACTTGAGCCAAAGGCAGACACTTAACCATCTGAGCCACCCAGGCGCTCCTGTCTTTGTGGGGGTTTTTTGGGGTAATTTCTGTTGACCTATTTTCAAGCTCACTTGTCTTTCTCAGCTGGGTTGGGTCCACTGATGTACATATTAGAGGCATTCTTGTATTGCTGTGTTTTTCACATTCAGCATTTCCAGTTGGACTGTTAAAATATCTGTCTCTCTGCTGAAGCTCCCCTTCTCATCATTCGCATTGTGCCGACATATGGGTCGTCTCTCATTCTAGTTCTGTGATCACTTAGTCTCTTAACTATACATGTGATGCAGCTTCTTTCTCTTGGGTATCTCATAATTTTTTATTGAATGTTAGCTATCATTAATTAGGACAGTGGAGATAGAGGTAAAAAGTGTATCTGTCTGGAAATGTAGCCTGTCGGGGCGCCTGGTTGGCTCCATCAGTTAAGCGTCTGCCTTGGGCTCAGGGCGTGATCCCGGGGTCCTGGGATCGAGCCCTGCATTGGGCTCCCTGCTCAGCGGGAAGCCTGTTTCTCCCTCTCCCACTCCCCCTGCTTGTGTTCCCTCTCTCGCTGTCTCTCTCTCTCTGTCAAATAAATAAATAAAATCTTTTTTAAAAAAGGAAATGTAGCCTGACCTACGAGGCTGATAGTGTGAAAGCCTGAGTTGGTCTAGTCAGGAGTCGGGCTGGGCTCTGTTGTCCCCACAATTGCCTTCAGTGCATCACTGGATTTGCATCCCTGTGGCACCTCCTTGTGCGTAGGGTGAGGACTTTCAGTCTTCAGATGTGCCTACAGAAGAGGGTTTTCTTCTATGCTCTTGCCCCCACCCTGGCCGTAGTATGCAGTTGCTGGTTACTCGGGGCTTGCCGGCCTTTTGGGCGGGGCTGGGGGAGAGGAGAGATTGCTCCACTGTCCCGGTCTATCCTCAGTTTTCAGCAGGTGTTGTGTCCCTGGGTCGCAGCCCTTCCCCTAATTGAAGCAGATTTCTCACTACTGGGCTTGTGATCGTTTC
The DNA here is from genome assembly GCF_023065955.2 of Ursus arctos. Taxonomy (NCBI): domain Eukaryota; kingdom Metazoa; phylum Chordata; class Mammalia; order Carnivora; family Ursidae; genus Ursus; species Ursus arctos. The sequence continues at coordinate 86,629,413 of NW_026623078.1, read as the reverse complement.
CTGCCTCTTCCTCAGGAATGGAAGGTAGTTTTCTTTACTCTTCCCAGCCATGGGCATTTTTATCTGTGCCCTAAAATGAGAAGTTCGCTTTCCCTTACACAGTGACGTGCAGCTTTTGTCCTGTAGAGACGGGTTCCGGTGGGTGCTTTTGCTCTCCTTTTGTAGGCCTAAGTCACCAAAGGAGGCTTCCTCTGGACCTGCCGCTCGGCGAAGGCCACAGACATGAGCTCCTGTGTCTGTGGCTCCCCGGAGTTCTTTGGAAATTCATTAACGTTGTAGCCAGGTGCTTCTTACTTGTTTGGGTGGTGGCCTGTCTTCCGTCTTCCTCTCATCTCCCTCTCTTCCATCATGGGCACATCAGTGCACCTGTCTCCCCATGCAGGCACCTGTCTTTCCTTAGGCTTCGGGTCATTTGGTTGCCATCATGACCTCAGCTCTGTGATAGATTCAAGAAAGTTACAATTTTTAGATTACCTGACTTTTACTTGCTGTTAGGGTGGAAGTGATACTCTTTCCAGCTTTCTCCCTCCTGAGGGAATTCAGTTAATATGTAATTAATAATAAGTGTAATAATTACATTATTTTACATAATGTATAATAATGGTGATATTAACAGTAAAGGGACATGGGAAATGTAACTGGATTGGTCAGTGTATCCACCTGACTTTGTCAGACTGGGGTGTGTGTGCTTCTGTTGGTCATGGTGAGGAGCCCTCCAGTGCCCCTGATGAGCAGGTGGCGCTGGGGGAGAGGGACATGGGGCAGTAAGCTGTCCCGGGGCACCTGGGTGGCACAGTCGGTCAAGCACCTGACTCTTGGTTTCAGCTCAGGTCACGATCTCATGGGTCTTGGGGTCGAGCCCTGTATCAGGCTCCGTGCTCAGCATGGAGTCTGCTTGTGGCTCCCCCTCTACCTCAGCCCTTCATCCTTTCTCTCTCTCTCTCAAAAATAAATAAATCTTTAAAAAATTAAATAAAAAACAGTGGTAAGCCTGTCACATGGTAGTGTGACAATAGGAACAGGGCTTGGACACTGGTGGGGAAAGAGGAAGATAAGGAATCAAGAGATGTGGATCCTGAAGGCCCACCAGCCACAAGAGGTAGGAGCTTGTTCTAGGAGAAAGAGCCAGATTCTCTTTTGGACTCTTGATGTGGATGTGCTGGTGGGCCGTCCAGATGGCCAGGTCTGGCAGCACGCAGAGCACCCGCCTGAGCCTGGAGAGCGCTGGGAGATAGTGCCGCTGATCTCGGGGTGGGCGTGGAGAGCTGGTTCATCAAGTCTGGGGTGCGACTCCAGCCTCCACAAGGAGGCCCCTCACTCGGGAGTCTCCCAGCTCCCCACTCCTGCTCTTCTCGGATGACCCTCTGCTTAGGGTTTGCTTCCATCCGGCTGCCACCAACTGCTGCCAGAAGTATTAGCTTCTGGTGTGTCTTCGCCCCTCCAAGGTGACCGTTACCGAGCTGTCAAAAGGCAACACAGATCAAAAGGAGCATATCTTATTTATTGACCACCTCGGCCCAGATCTTCCTCCAAACACCAGTCAGAAGTCCATCTTAGAAGGTCCCTTGGCTTTGTGAAGGGACCGCTTGGCTTCTGAATCTTTTATTTTTCAGGGGTCCATGTTAGGGTTCCAGTGGCCCATTATGTACCAGCTGTCTTCCCAGAGCAAGCTGTGAACTGATTAAAGACCAAAGCTTGTACCTCTATAATGCTGTTTCCAGCAGGGTGTGGGGACTTGGCAATATCCTTACACTAGATACAACACAGTGGGACAATGACTGGGTGCTGTCCAGCATGCTTTCTAATAAGACACCCCAGAATGAGACCTGCTTGCCATCTGATTGAGGCAGGGAAGGGCCACCACAGGCCCCCGTCCTGGGTCCTGCATCTGAACGTGAAGGAGCAGAGCAGAATATGGTTCCCTGAGCTGAGAGTGCCCAGTTTTTACCCCCATGAACCAGTGGAATAAGTTATTCCACCTCCCCTGGAGAGAAGGGGCACTGAAGAAGCAGTTGACACACGTGCACATCTGGATGCCATCCTTGCTGGTGATCTCGACATTGCTGGGTCAGCTGACCCCTCAGTACCTGTCATAGACCTTGAGCGTGTCTGTGAGAATTCTCTCAGATCTTCCTTTGCCCAGAAGGCTTCTTGTTCTGGAAGGTCCCTGCTGCTCCTGGCAGAGGTCTTCGGGAAGCCGGGGATGGCAGCACGGTGTTTGGAGTCGGCCTCCTAGGGTGCAGGGCTGAGATTGTTCACAAGGAGGCCTGGCTGCTGTCATGTGGAGTCAGCCTCTTGCTTCTGGCCCTGACATGGTGTCCGCCCCACCTGTTGAGTGTCCCTGATAAATATCACTCCATGAGCACAGCCCATCCTCCCAAAACATCCCTGAAGCCCCTTGCGAAGTCTTGGTCTTCTCTGACTGGCATCTTGTCATCTGAATGGCTTGGTCTCCAAGCTTTAAAACACTTGTTCTCAGGGGCGCCTGGCTGGCTCAGACGGGAGAGCATGTAACTTTTGATCTCAGGGTCATGAGTTCAAGTCCCACTCTGGGCGTAGAGCTTGCCAAAAAAAAAAGTTCACAGCACACCCTGTCCTCCCCCATTCGCAGCCCACAGAGTCCCCAACCCCAGCCTTCTCCGCGGTACGTGCTGCTGCCCTGAAGGCCACATTCCAGCCTAGGTGGGGCAAGACTCCCATTGCGTCTGTCTCCTCTTGCTTCCCGGTGCATTCTCCACGAAGAGGAAGCCGCACTTTCCGGTGTACAAGTCTTAGGGTCCTGTGTCTGTTGGACGTGCACACAAGAGCTCACACTTCTACCAGCTCCACACTAGGTTTTGTGTCCCTGTGTTTCTGTCAGGCCAACAAGGCTCCCTGCACTCACGGGTGGGTTAGGGTTAGATGATGGCCTCTGGAAGCTCTGTACATAAAGACTCCAGGGAGGGGCGCCTGGGGGGCTCATTTGGTGAACTGTCTCCCTTCGGCTCAGGTCGTGATCCCAGGGTCGGGATTGAGCCCCGCATGGGGCTCCCTACTCAGTGGGAGGTCTGCCTCTGTCCCTCTCGCTGCTTGTTCTTCCACAAATCAGTAAAAAATTAAAAAACAGAGACTCCAGGGAGAGAGGGACTCGGGCAGTATCGGGCTGCTAACTTGCTGCTCTTCACACCTGTCTCTCGAACCGCCCTGTCCGCCTGGGCCCGTTTCTAGTGACTGGGCAGGTCGTGAGCTTTCTGCTCCTCTGCCGCTGGGACCACAGCCCTGCTGGCCACGTCTGGTCGGCTAGCCACCTTTAGCGTGGCACTTGCTCTGCCGTTTTGAGTGGGTTGGCAGTTAACGTTTTTACTTTGGATTTGTTGTTTCAGAACATGAAAACAAGGGAGAGAACCAAAGTAGGGATTTGAGTCTGAAGCCATTTATTTCAGAGGAAGTATCAGTGATTCTGGGGGAAACCCCCGCGGGCTGGCTTGACCAAAGACGTCATGAGCGCGAGCAGAGCTTCGGTGGGAGCCCCGGCCCCGCCGGCCCGCCCGAAGCTCAGGCCTTGAGCCGGAGCGTGCCCCTGCCTCCGCATCAGGCCGTCCCCGGTGGGGAGAGACCCTACAAGTGCACCGAGTGTGGGAAGTGCTTCGGCCGCAGCTCGCACCTGCTGCAGCATCAGAGGACCCACACCGGCGAGAAGCCGTACGTGTGCGGCGTGTGCGGCAAGGCCTTCAGCCAGAGCTCCGTGCTCAGCAAACACAGGAGAATCCACACGGGCGAGAAGCCCTACGAGTGCAACGAATGCGGGAAGGCCTTCCGCGTGAGCTCGGACCTCGCCCAGCACCACAAAATCCACACGGGCGAGAAGCCGCACGAGTGCCTGGAGTGCCGGAAGGCGTTCACGCAGCTCTCGCACCTCATCCAGCACCAGCGCATCCACACGGGCGAGCGGCCGTACGTGTGCGCGCTGTGCGGCAAGGCCTTCAACCACAGCACCGTGCTGCGCAGCCACCAGCGCGTGCACACCGGCGAGAAGCCGCACGAGTGCGCGCAGTGCGGCCGCGCCTTCAGCGTCAAGCGGACGCTCCTGCAGCACCAGCGCGTGCACACGGGCGAGAAGCCGTACACGTGCAGCGAGTGCGGCCGCGCCTTCAGCGACCGCTCGGTGCTCATCCAGCACCACAACGTGCACACGGGCGAGAAGCCGTACGAGTGCGGCGAGTGCGGCAAGGCCTTCAGCCACCGCTCGACGCTCATGAACCACGAGCGCATCCACACGGAGGAGAAGCCGTACGGCTGCTACGCGTGCGGCAAGGCCTTCGTGCAGCACTCGCACCTGACGCAGCACCAGCGCGTGCACACGGGCGAGAAGCCCTACGTGTGCGGCGAGTGCGGGCACGCCTTCAGCGCCCGCCGGTCGCTGGTGCAGCACGAGCGCATCCACACCGGCGAGAGGCCGTTCCGCTGCGCGCAGTGCGGCAAGGCCTTCAGCCTGAAGGCGACCCTGATCGTGCACCTGCGGACGCACACCGGGGAGCGGCCGTACGAGTGCAGCCGCTGCGGCAAGGCCTTCAGCCAGTACTCGGTGCTCATCCAGCACCAGCGCATCCACACGGGCGAGCGGCCCTACGAGTGCGGCGAGTGCGGCCGCGCCTTCAACCAGCACGGCCACCTGATCCAGCACCAGAAGGTGCACCGGAAGCTGTGACGGCCGCCGACCCCGGAGCCCCGCCCGGGGCGGCTTCCGGCGAGTCCGCTGGGTGCCGCCCTTTGGCAACCCGGTGCCCCAGGTCACCCCGAAGAGACGCACTGAGCGCGTCCCTGTAGAAGAACCGTTCTCCCCGTGTCCTCGAGTTCGGTTGCACCGGAGTCACGCAGTCGTGGTGAATTTTGGTGAAGACGGCCATCGTTCGTTCACCCTGACACGAGACCATCTGTGTGAAGTAAGAAACTGAAGGAAGTTAAGACACAATAAAACTTTCTTGCATTCTAAATAAAGTCTTTTCTTAGAACATGACATGCCTTTCCTAAAAACAACTATTCTAATTACTGCACATAAATTTGAATTGGATTATTTGCAGTTTTTTGTTAGACCACTCAAGTGTTGTGTGGATAAAATGATATAAAAAAGATGCCGTCAAGTATCATCGTGTAATGTGGCTAGAAATCTAAGTGTGTGGAGCCACTTGTTTTGTATGAACAAAGGAAAGTCTAAGGATTAATTAGTGAGAAATGATGTAAACCTAGAAAACACTTCATCTGGTGTTTGAACTTTACTCAAGATCAGAAGGGATGTCCTAACTTCCTTAGTGAAAATTCAACTCAAAAATGGATCTTTGCCTCAAAACCAACACTTATGACTTACATACCTTGTGCCCCAGAGATCATGGGATGTCTTGGGCCTCCAGACCCCATGTGGGTTCGAGGGGAGCTCTGCACTCAGAGCCCAGACCTCATAGCTGCTGTGTTACTCAAAAGACAGTGCTTTGGTACATATTTTTTAAACCTAAAATTCTCAAATTTAAATAGCTTTTTTGTTATCTAAAATTCCCCTTCCTATGTTTGAGGTATTTGTTTTATTTTTTACTCATGATTGCAAGAGCAGCTAGTGTCCATTTTCATGTACTGTAATGAATCTGGTTTTTAAGAGTTTTTTTTCCTCTCTCTTGAAAACATCAGCTTCTTGGGAGAAATGAAGGACTAGAGTGTTAACCCTTAAGTCCACAGCAATACACTGACACAGGTAAAAGCTTGTTTTCCCCTCTCTGTGATACAGGTGAGAGGAGCCAGCATCACAGGTGAAACTCTGGAAGCTGAGGTAGCAGGTGTAGAGCAGAGAGGAGATGGACTCCTTCTGAAAGGCATTGACGTCACTGATGTGTATACAGAGCAGCTGGGACCACAGAGGAGATAAAGCACCTGAAGCAAAACAGGACCTGGGGTCACTAAGGTAGATGCTAGAGGGGAGATGAACGGGCTGAGGTGTCACTTCAGAGATGGCCAGAACCTCTGAGGAGATGCTGTAGAGGCCACGCTCATGGTGCGAGTCAGAGGAGCTGAACCCCTCAGGTGTTCCTGCAGACGGTGGCTGAAATCACGGGAGCCGAAACGCAGATCAGTAGAGTTCGGGGAAGCGTTACTTCAGAGAGCACCCGACACCAGTGAGGTGCTAGCTCGAAACCCTCCCAGAGGGAAGCTAACCCCTTGCTGACTGAGTCTGTAGCTGGCGTCTGACCCAGTGGCTGCCCCTCAGAGCCCACCATTATTCAGGGCACAATTCCTAACCCTGTGGAAGAGTTAGAATAAGAAATAGTCATGTCCCAGTGGAGATGAGAGTAAGAGTTCAGTCCCATACCATGTATAGAAATACTTGCTTGGAAAGACATAAGGGACACAGTACAAGTCATTCTGGGCTGCTAAATCCACCAAGTCTAGGGTTTTCGGGAAAATCTGCAACATGTGTAGTTCGCTTTTCGACCTTCTTAAATGAAGTCTACCTAATATCATTCTCCCTTTTCCTATCAGCTGCCATTGACCCTCTGGTGAGTGTACAGGCTCAGGTGTCCGTGGAGCTGGGAGGTGAGAGTCAGTGTCCTTCTCCCTGGGGAGGTCCCTGGGCCATGCATTTTTGTCACTCACTTCTCCAAGGACCATAGAACCTGCTGGAACATACAGGCACTCTGTGTTTTGGGGGGAAGTGGCATCAGGCACCAAAATGACCTTTGGGGTCCATTCACCCTGTTAATAGCCTTCTCAGCTGTTACTGCCCACCTCTGACTGGTCAGCAACACTCCACACTTATTTTGGATTTTTTTTATTTTTATTTAGAAGTCTTTACATTTTATGCATGTAAAATCTTTATCTTATTTTTCCATACTGCTACCAAGAATTTGACACTTGGTTCTCAAATTTTCTATAATTTAGAAAACACCCAGAATTTTATTTCTGTGTACTATGTATAATGTGACATTTTCCAATAAAAAAGGAATGAGTAGAACACCTATTTGTGGGTGAAGGGAGATCAATAACTTTAGCATAAGGATGTACCACAAGTCTGGCCAGAGGACGTGAGCTGGCAGTTCCCAATAAAGGGAAGTACAATGAGGGGAGCCTGGAAAAGGCTCAAGTGTGCCAGTTTCAAACAAAAACACGCCACCTCCTGATCAGGTAGGAGAGGTCACCCTGTAAGAGCGATGACAGTGGGGCAGGGGTGCTTTCATGCGTTGCTGGTGTAGCAACACGATCCACCTGTGTCGAGAGCGGGGCATGTCAGGACCCGTCACTTCTCTGGAGAAAGATGACTGCACTGCAGGACCCAGCTTGGCAGGTGCCAGGCAGTCCAGAGGTGGCCCTGAGGGAGGCGGGAGCACTCCTAGAGGACAGGCTGGGGAAGCTCGGGCCACCAGAAGCCGCTCTGTACAGAGTCTGGTGGTGAAGGTGCAGGAGGATCTTTCGAGGGAGATGGGCTTGCTCCAGAGCTGAGGAAAATCCCAGGTTGGTGGTGGGAGCAGCACTACTCTGCCCTATCTGGGTGAGTTTGAGGAACGTGTGGTTTTGTGCATAAAAGTTGCTGAGCTGAGAAATGCAGGTGAAGTATAGGGGTCCCCAAGACTGCCCTCCCCTGTAACACCAGTCACAAATTGGGGGAGTCACAAGATCACCTTCGAGTTCAATAATTTGCTACAAGGATTCAGAGAACTCACCTTGAAACCTGATATACACATGGTTACAGTGTATTACAGGAACAGACACAGATAAAATCAGACAAGGGATTGCTCCGGGGCAGAATCCAGAAAAGTAGCAAACGTGGGGCATCTGTAAGGTCATGGACAGCATGACTTTCCCGGCTCTGATGTGTGACAGTGTGGGTGGAGTATTGCCCGAAAGGGAAGCTAACCCGACCATTAGCATCCAGAGTTTTTATTGGGGCTTGATGACACTGACATAGGTGGCTCTCCACCCCCCAAGGGATCTTGGAGGAGCTCAGCCCACAGTCACACAACCCATGCAGGAAACACGCTGGGCAGGGGAGGGCACAGCATGCGCTGAGCAAGGACTCACTCCTTCCTCAGCATGAAAGGCCACACGGCCCCCTCCAGCAGGGACTAAAGGACAGCCCAGAAGACACTAACCCCAGGGGGCACCTGAAGACTGGCCCAGCCCTTGAGGACAGGGGTGGGAGAACCCAGATCCAGCCCTGTGACCCTCTGGCTCAGATCTGATGCTCTTCCTTCTGCCTCAGGGGTGTGTATCGGGCCAGCCACAAAGGTGTGGGCACGAGTACCACACATGCACACTGTGAGCATGACACCCAGCCTTACCGTGACCTTTGGGGTAAGCTGCTCCCTGACTCAGGGCTCCCCTAACAGACCAGGGTCCTCAGCTGTCTGATCCTCTGACACCAGCAGTTCATCTCCTGACTGGTTAATGGCCCACAGCTATTAACAATTATTAACAATCAGCCTGTGGTCTGAGATGACATTGCTCTCAAAGGGCCTCTGTCATCAGCAGGCTGACAACTCAGGCTTTTGATCCTGTAAACCCAGTGAGGCAAGAGGACAGCGGTAAGGAGTTAGCCCACCAGACACCCAGACTGTCCAATTTAGAACCGAGTCCCTTTGCCTGAGCTCTCTCCCATTCTTAGATGAGCTTGACACTTGGCCCCTGTGAAAATGTGTCACCAGTGGATGGTGCCAGCCCTCTTCAGCCCAAACCAAACTTGTCAAACCATATGTTCTCTAGTTTTGCACAATGAAAACCACCAGCATATTTTTTTTCCAGGTATCTCCATTACATATGCTTCTTCAGACTGCACTGCCCCACCACACCTCCCTGCCCCCAGCCCTCCCACCCGGGGCCACAATCCCTTGGGGGTGCCACTGGCTGAAGGGACGTCCATGCCAATAGGAGGAAGGGGCCCCCAGAGCAGGGGTTCCTAACAAACAACCCAACGAGGAAGTATCGGGGCCATTAGAAGTGAGTGATAGGGCAGAGGATGTGAGAGATGGTTCTCATTAAAACCAACACAGAGAAATACAACTTTCCTGAGTAATCGGACAGTCAAATGCAATACCAGCCACAGTCATGCCTAGTTAATTAGCAAGCAGAGGTAAGAATTACAATATCCAGTACAGGGAGGTTGTGCAGAGCAGAGACTCTGCTGTACTCAACTTTGCATCCTGACATGGAAGGTAAATGTTTTCCGATGATTCAGTGCTGGTGACATTATATATTGGGTACAATACTGGGTACAGGGGCGCCTGGGTGGCTCAGTCAAGCGTCTGCCTTTGGCTCAAGGCGTGATCCTAGGGTCCTGGGATTGAGCCCCGCAGCAGGCTCCCTGCTCTGCTGGGAGCCTGCTTCTTCCTCTCCCACTCCCCCTGCTTGTGTTCCCTCTCTTGCTGGCTGTCTGTCAAATAAATAAATAAAATCTTTAAAAAAAAATGGGTACAACCACCCTGGAAAGCATTTGCTTATATACATCAATGTCCTTTAAAAAGTTTACCCTGTTCCTGGGGCGCCTGGGTGGCTCAGATGGTTGAGTGTCTGCCTTTGGCTCAGGTCATGATCCCAGGTCCTGGGATCAAGGCCCATGTCAGGCTCCTGGCTCAGTGGGAAGCCTACTTCTTCCTCTGCCCCTCCCCCTACTTGTGCTCTGTCTCTCTCAAATGAAAAAAATCTTTAAAAATGAAGTTTATCCTGTTCCTAAGAATGTATTCTATTTAAAAAGAATAAGGCCTGAAATTTAGTCACCATGGAATAACATATGTCCAAATATGTTTTATAAACTGAAGTACGTCAGTTAGATAGAATTTTGTTGCTATTATAAAGGCAGTTATCATGGAGTAATGTCAAGCAGGAACCCATCCCTCCAGCTAAACAGCTACTGGGCTGGCAGGAACTGTCTGAAGTAACTGTTCTGGAACTGTAAAGTCTACTCAAACACTTACTTGCAGCTTCCAGGGGTGAGCTTGATGAAGAAGGTAGTAAATTTCAGTGAACTTCCACATCTAGCACAGTACCTACATGCCCATCCGTTACCCCATGGCATGCAGCCATGTGGATAGCAGCCTTCATTCCTGGTATGGCTTGCTGGAGCCAAGTTGCATAATAAGGACCTTGTCCTCCAAGTATCAGGGTCAGGTGTTCTGATGGTTTACTGCCACTTTTGATCACTATGAAGCTAGCATAGGTTTATCTGCCATCGTTTTAACTACTGAAACAGTTTCTGGGGTGGGGTAGAGGGATTAAAGAGATAATACTTGTTTCTTCCCTTTCTGGGAGACAAGACACTTAACAAAATCTTCTTCAGGATGCTGGATGACCACACAGTGAAACAGAAACTTCGAGGACCACACATTGAAGAATAAACACTTTGCAAAACTGAAAAAGTCACAAATGGCTATGGCTCCAGCCATCAACAAGTAGGATTCAGCAATCTCTGAGGAGTGGGAGAATTAGAATTCCAGAATCACTACACGTAACACTCAAAACATCTGATTCTCAACAAAAATATTATAAAATATACAAAGAAACTGGAAAGTATGGCCCACTCACAGGGTAATAACAACTTGACAGAATCCATTCCTGGAGGTGCCTAGGGGGCTCAGTTGGTTAAGCACCTGCCTTCAGCTCAGGTCATGATCCTGGGGTCCTGGGATCGAGCCCAGCATCGGACTCCCTGTTCAGCAAGGAGTCCCTCTCCCTCTGCTTGCTGCTCCCCCTGCTTGTGCTCTCTGTCAAACAAATGAATAAAATCTTAAAAAAGAAAGAAAGAAAGAAAGAAAGAAAGAAGAAAGAAAGAAGAAAGAAAGAAAGAAAGAAAGAAAGAAAAGAAAAGAAAAGAAAAGAAAAGAAAAGAAAAGAAAAGAAAAAAGAAAAGAGAGGAAAAGAAAAAGAAACCATTCCTGGAGACGTCCAGACACTGGAATTACTAGTCAAAGATGTTAAATCAATGGCCTTAAATATGTTGAATGACCGAAAGGAAGCCATGGACAAAAACTAAAGGAAATCAAGACAATGATATATAAACAAAAAGAGAATATTAATAAAGAGACAAAACTTACAAAAAAAGGAATCAAACAAATTCTGGAGCTGGAAGTACAATAATTGAAATGAAAAAAACTCACTGGAGCAGTTCAACAGATTTGAACAGGCAGAAGAAAGGATTAATGAACTTGAAGATAGGACAACTGAAATTATCCAGTATGTGGAGCCGGGGAAAAAATAATGAAGAAAAATGAACAGATCCAAGAAACCTATGGAACACCATCAAAGGTACCAACGTATACATTATACAAGTCCAAGAAGGAAAGGAAAGAAACGAGCAAAAAAGATATCTGAAGAAATAATGGCTAGGAACTTCTGAAATCTGAGGAGACGTGAATATGCCTGTCCAAGAAACTTGATGAACTCCAAACAGGATCAACTAAAAGAGATCCACACTGAGACACACTGTAGTCAGATTGACAAAACCCAAAGACAATGAAAATGTTGAAAGCAGCAACAGAGAAACAAGTCCACATGTACAAAGGAGCCTCAGCAGAATGAATAGCTGATTTATCTTCACAAACTGTGGAAGCCAGAAGGTAGTGGGATGGTGTATTAATAAGTTTGAAAGGAAAAAAGTTGTCAAACAAGAATTCAAAATCCAGCAAAACTATCCTTCAAGAATGAAAGTGAAATTAAGACATTTTGAGATAAAGAAAAGCTGACAGAGTTCATTACCAGTAGACCTGCTCGACAAAATAATGCTGAAGGGAGTCCTCCAGGCTGAAATGAAAGGACATTACACAGGAACTCAAGGCATAGGAGAAAATAAAGAACACTAATAAAAACAACTAAATAGGTAGTATTACTTTACTTTTGTTATGGTTTGTAACTCTTCCTACATGATTTAATATTCAAATGCATTAAAAAATAATCATAAGTCTATGTTAGTGGGCATAAAAGAGATAAAGGTGTGATCTGTGACAATAACAATATAAAGGAGGAAGATCAGAAATAAATAGAAAGGATCTTTGTACCATTAAAATTACATCAGTATTATTCAAACTAGGTTGTTATAAGCTTAGGATGTTAATATAATCCCTACAGTAACCACAAGGAAAATAACTAAAAATATAAGATATACAAAAAAAGGAAAGAAAGGAATTAGAATGGTACACCACAAAACACACACAAAATTAAAAAAACGGGCAGTAACAGAGAAATTGAGGAACAACAACAAAAAGAAGACATACATAAGACAGATGATAGAAGTAAATCTTTCATCAGTAATCATATAAGATATAAATGGATTAAACTATCCTATTAAAGGTAGAGATTGGCAAGTTGGATTTTAAAGAATCAGGATCCAACTACATGCAGTCTATGAGAGACTCACCTTAGATATAAGGACACAAAGACGTTGAAAGGATGAAAAAATATATTTCATGCATAATAACTAGAAGAGAGTTGAAGTGGCTCTAGTATTATCACACACAAGAGAAACACTGAAACAAACAAAAAAGGTCAGAAGAAGGGAATTATAGATAAAAGGTTCGATACAGCAAGAAAACAGAAACACATACACACCTAACAGTAGAGTCCCAAAATAAAGCAAAAGTGATAGATCTGAAAAGGGGGGGGGGGAGTTCTATAATAAGGACAGAAGACTTCAATACTCCACTTTCAATAATAGCTAGAACCAGAAAGAAAATTAACAAGGAAAGAGGACCTGAAGGACACTAAAACCAATTAGACCCAACAGATAACTATACAACACTCCACCCAACAGCAGAATACATATTCTTCTCAAGTGCACATGGAGCATTCTCCAGATCATACTATATAGTCTACAAAGCAAGTCTAATTTATTTTATTCTATTCTAATTTTAGAGAGCGCGAGTGAGCAGGAGGGAAGGGGCAAAAGGAGAGGGAGGGAGAGAATCTTCAGCAGGCTCCATGCCCAGCATGGAGCCCAGTGTGGGGCTCGATCTCACAACCCTGAGATCACAACCTGAGCCAAAATCAAGAGTCAGAGACTTGGGGTGCCTGGGTGGCTCAGTCAGTTAAGTGTCTGCCTTCAGCTCAAGTCATGATCCCAAGGTCCTGGGATTGAGCTCCACATTCGGCTCCCTGCTCAGTGGGGAGTCTGCCTCTCCCTCTCCCTCTGCCCCTCTCCCACTCATGCTCACTCTCGCTAATAAATAAAATCTTTGAAAAAAGAAAAGAGAAAGACACTTAACCAACTGAGCTACCCAGGTGCCTTTTTAATATATTTTAAAACATTAAAATCATAAATTATCTTTTCCAATCACAATAGAATAAAACTAGAAATTGATTACAGAAGAAAAATTGGAAAATTAAACCAAACTCTTAAACAACAAATGGGCCAAAGAAGAAATTACAAGGGAACATAGAAAATACCTAGTGACAAATGGGAAACACACACACACACAAACCACAACACACCAAAACTTATAAGATTATATGAGAATACTATGAACTATATGCCAACAAATTAGATAACCTAGATGAAATGGACAAATTCCTAGAAACACACAATCTACCACTGACTCATGAAGGAGAAAATCTGAATAGATATATAACTAGTAAGAAGACTGAATCAATGATCAAAAATGTCCCAACAAAGAAAAGCCCAACAAAGATGGCTTCACTGGTCAGTTCTACTGAACATTTAAAAAATAAACAGTAATCCTCAAAAATCTTCCTAAAAATTGAAGTGGAGGATGCCTGGGTGGCTCAGTTGGTTAAGCATCCAACTCTTGGTTTCAGCTCAGGTCATGATCTCAAAATCATGAGATCAAGCTCCACACTCAACACAGAGTCTGCTTGAGATTCTCTTTCTCCTTTTCCCTCTTCCCACCTCCCCCAAATAAGTTTTAAAAAATATTAAAGTGGAAATAAAACTTCCTAACTCATTTTATGAGGCTAGCATTACCCTGATATCAAAGAGAGACAAAGACAATGGGCCAATATTCTTTATGAATATTGATGCAAAAATCCTCAATAAAATACTAGCAAGCCAAATTCAATAGCATATTGGAAAGGATTATACACTATGACCAAGCGGGATTTATCCCCAGAATGAAAGAATGGTTAACATGAAAATCTATCATTGTAATAGATCACATCAACAGAATGAAGAAAAAAACCCATTTGATCTTTTCAATTGATACAAAATAAGCTTTTGACAAAACTTCATTTTCTTGGGACTCCCTCTGCCTGCTGCTCCCCCTGCTTGTGCACCCTCTCTGAGAAATAAATACAATCTTTAAAATAAAACAAAACAACTTCAGAGTTTCTGATAAAAGCACTCAATAAACTAGAAATAAAAGGAAACTTCTCAGCATAATGAAGATTATATAGAAAAACCTAATGTAATATATAATGGTAAAGACTGAAGGCTTTAAGATGAGGAACAAGTAAAGGATGCTCAATTTTGCTACGTCTACTCAACAAAGTACTAGAAATTCTAGCCAGAGCAATTAGGCAAGAAAAATAAATGTAAGGCACCCAAGTTGGAAAAGAAGTAAAACTATCTCTGTTCACAGATGACGTGATCTTATATGAGGAACCCCTAAAGATTGCACACACCAAAAAACAAAACAAAAAACGAACAAAACAAAATCTTAGAAACAAACTAATTTAGCAAACTAGCAGTATACAAAATCAAGACATAAGAATTAGTTCCATTTCGGGGCGCCTGGGTGGCACAGCGGTTGAGCGTCTGCCTTCGGCTCAGGGCGTGATCCCGGCGTTATGGGATCGAGCCCCACATCAGGCTCCTCCGCTAGGAGCCTGCTTCTTCCTCTCCCACTCCCCCTGCTTGTGTTCCCTCTCTCGCTGGCTGTCTCTATCTCTGTCGAATAAATAAATAAAATCTTAAAAAAAAAAATTAGTTCCATTTCTATACATTAATAATGAACAATCCAAAAATAGAAATTAAGAAAACAATTCCATTCACAATAACATTACAATAAATAAAATACTTAGGAATAAATTTAACCAAGGAGGCAAAGAACTTGTACACTGAAAACCAGAAATTGTCACTATTACAGAACATATAAACAAATGAAAACACATCCCATGCTCATGGAATACTTGATAGAATACGACAATACCACCCTATCTACAGATCCAATGCAATCCCTATCAAAAGCTGTGATTTTGCAGAAACAGAAGACCCCATCTTAAAATTCATATGGAATCCCAGATAGGGATCCCAAATAGCCAAAATAATCTTGAAAAAGAACAAAGTTGAAGGACTCCCTTATTTCTATACTTCCTATAAGACTACAGTAAATGACAGTATGGTGCAGACATAAGGATATGCATATAGATGAATTGAAAAGAACCCAGAAAGAAACCCCTGCATATATGGTCAATTGATTTTAGACAAGGGTGCCAAGACCACTTATGAACTGTGTTCCCCCCCCCACACACACACCCCACTATTCAATATGTTGAAGCTCTAACCCAAAGTGACCGTATTTGGAGATAGGGCCTGTCAAATGGTGATGAAGGTTAAATGAGATCATAAAGGTGGGGCCCTAATCTGATAGGGCTGGTGCCCTCATAAAAGGAAGAGACATCTGGGATCTTCTCTACCATGTAAGGACACAGGGAGAAGGCAGCTGTATTTAAGCCAGGAAGAGAACCCTCACTAGGGCTGAATCAGCCTACACCTTGATCTTGGCAGTTTCCAGAACTGTGAGAGACAGATTTGTTTGTTTTGATAAATTTGTTTTTTTAAGCCACCAGGTCCGTTGTATTTTTCTGGCAGCCGGAGCCAATAAAGGCATACCTCGTTTTATCGTGCTTTACTTTCTTGTTTCTTACAAACTGAAGATGTGTGGTAATCCTATGTTGAGCAAGTCTATTGGCACTATTTTTCCAACATCATTTATTCACTTTGTCACATTTGGTAATTCTCTCGATGCTTCAAACATTTTCATTATTATATTTGTAACGGGAATCTGTGATCAGTGATTATAACTTGCTGAAAACTCAGACGATGGATAGCACTTTTTAGAAGTGAAATGTTCAGGGCGCCTGGGTGGCTCGGTCGTTAACCGTCTGCCTTTAACCCCACATCAGGCTGCTCCGCTGGGAGCCTGCTTCTTCCTCTCCCACTCCCCCTGCTGGTGTGCCCTCTCTTGCTGACTGTCTCTGTCAAATTATTTTAAAAATCTTTTAAAAAAAATAAAAAATAAGAGTTTAAAATTAAGGTGTGTATGGTTTTCTTAGACATAATGCTATTGCACACTTAACACACTGTAATGTAAACCTAACTTTTATATGAACTGAGAATCCAGAAATGAATACGACTTGCTTTAATGAGATACCTGCTTTATCACAGTGATCTGGAACTGAACACACAGTATCTCTGGGGTATGCCTATTCTATTCAATGGGGAAAACAATCTTTACAAAAACTGTAGCAAGGAAAATTGGATGCAAAAGAAGTTGGACCCTTACTTTATACAAAAGTTATCTTCAAATGGATCAAAGACCAAAACGTGAGACCTAAAGCTGTAAAACTCAGAAAAAACCATAGGGACAAATCTTCCTAACCTTGAATTTAGCAATGATTTCTTGGTTATGATACCCAAAGCACAAACAACAAAAGAAAAAATAAACTCAACTTCATAAAAATTAAAAAAAAATTGTGGATCAAAGGACATGAACAAGAGAATAGACAGAATTCACAGAATGAGAGTAAATATCTGCAAATCATATATCTGATGAGGGATTACTATGCAAAATATACAAAGAACTCCTACACCTCAACACTTAAAAAAAAAATTCAAAAATGGGCAAAGGACTTGGACAGACATTTCTCCAAAGAAGACATACAAATGGTCTGTAAGTGCCCGAAAAGACGTTCAACATCATTAGTCATCAGGGAAATGCAAACCAAAACCACAATGAGATATCACTTCACACCCATTAGAATGGATATTATTATTATTATTATTATTAGAATGGATTTCTTTTTAAATGGAAAATAACAAGTGTTGGCAAGGATGTAGGGAAATAAGAACCCTCTAGTCATTGCTGGTGGGGATGTAAAATGGTACAGTCACTGTGGAAATTTTGGCCATTCCTCAAAAAGTTAAACATAGAGTTTACCATATGATCCAGGAATTTCACTCCCAGAATTATACCCAGAAGTACTGAAAGTAAGGATCCGAAGGGCGCCTGGGTGGCTCAGTTGGTTAAGCATCCAACTCTTGATTTCAGCTCTTATCATGACATTGGGATGGTGAGATCGAGCCCCACATTGGACTCTGCTGGGCGTGGAGCCTGCTCAAGATTCTCTCTCTCTCTCTCTGCCCCTAGCCCCCAACCACTGCTTATGCACTCTCTCCCCCCCAGTCCCTAAAAGGATCCAAAAAGATACTGGTACACCCACTCACGGCAGCAGTATGCACGACAGAAAAAGGCAGAAACACCCACGTGCCCACCGACAGATGAGTGGATAAACAAACGTGGGTCTACAAACAAGGTCATTTTGTTCAGCCCTAAAAAAGAATGACATTGTGATACAGGTTACAAAACGGATGAACCTTGAGGACATTATGCCAAGTGAAATAAGCCAGGTATAAAGGGCAAATATTGTATTATTCCACTTATCAGAAACCCAGAATAGGCAAATTCATAGACAGAAAATAGACTAGAGAATGAGAAAAAGGGGGAAAGGAGAGTTACTGTGTAAGGGGTACAGACTTTGTTTCAGATAATAGAACAGTGGTGATGGTTATACAACATTGTGGATGCATTTAATGCCACTGAAGTATACACCTAAAAATGGTTAAAATAATAAATTTTATGTTATGTATTACTTCACCACAATAAAAATGGCAATTACCAACTCTATCATACAGACACACAGAAAAGTAGGGCTTGTTAATCTTTTAAATTTACAGTATGTAAAACCACGTGACTATGTAGCATTCTCTCCAGTGTGAGTTTCCAGGGCTGAGGAAAGAGCAAAGGTGAAAGACCCCATGTGCCGCAATGACAAGCACACAGTACTTTCTTTTTAAAATGCTCTTAACTATGTGTGAAAGGAAGCTTATACTAAATCAGCAGTGATGGACTCTTTTTCTAAGTGGGGGAGAACTTCTTTTTGCTTACCTCTCTCAATTTCTCCAAAATGAACATGCACTGCTTTTGGTTTAAGAAACGAGTTTTGTTTGTTTAATTAGAACTGCCCTCATCTCTAACAACACTGTGTGGACAATAAATAAAGGAGTGGGGTGGGTCGTGTGGAGGACGTGCACGGCGGAACTCATGGGCCCTCCTCCACGGTCACCTCGAGAAGTCTTCCCGGAGGTGAATCCTCTGATGCTGGCACATGTTGGAGCTGTGCCGGAAGGCCTTCCCACACTTGCTGCACTTGTAGGGCTTCTCTCCTGTGTGGATCCTCCGGTGCTGGATGAGATAAGTACCCTGGCTAAAGGCTTTCTTGCAATCACTGCATTTGTACGGCTTCTCTCCATGGTGCGACCTCTGGTGGTGGATGAGTCTGGAACTGTTGTGGAAGGCCTTCCCACACTCACTGCACTTGTACGGCTTCTCTCCCGTGTGGATCCTCTGATGCTGGATAAGGTGTGTGCTCTGGCTGAAGACTTTGCCACAGTCGTTACATTCATAGGGCTTCTCTCCAGTGTGGCTTCTCTGATGTTCGACAAGTTTGGTTTTTTGGATGAAGGCTTTCTCACATTCATTACATTTATAGGGTTTCTCCCCAGTGTGAATTCTCTGATGCTGGATAAGGTTAGAACTTTGGGTAAAGCCTTTGCCACATTCTTTACACTCAAACGGCTTCTCCCCAGTGTGGGTCCTACGATGTCGGATAAGGATTGAGCCGTCACTGAAGGCTTTCCCACAGTCGTTGCACTTATAGGGTTTCTCTCCAGTGTGGATTCTCTGGTGATAAATAAGGGAAGAATAGGCGCTGAAGTGTTTCCCACAATCACCACACTTATAGGGCTTTTCCCCGGTGTGAATCCTCTGATGTTTCATGAGGTTGGGCCTCTGGTTGAATGTCTTCCCACACTCACCGCATCGGTAGGGGATCTCCCCTGAGTGCATTCTTCGGTGATTAATGAACTCGCAGCTCTGGCTGAAGGCTTTCCCACACTCGTCACACTTGTAGGGCTTCTCTTCACTATGAAGCCGCTGGTGCTTGACAAGGTTAGCACTGTACCTGAAGGCTTTCCCACAGTAACCACAATAATGCAATTTTTTCCCAAGAGGAATTTTCTGATCTTCTTTAACAACTAAATTTGCACTGAAGAATTCCCCAGAATCATGGACTGTATTTGTCTTTTTTGACCTGTGCACGCGCTTATGGTTATTGAGGTACGATCTCTGTTCGAAACTTTGTTCACATATATCGCATTTGTGAGGTCTCTGATCAGAGATAGGGCTTGACCGAAACCTGAGGCTTCCCCCAGACTCCTGGACGCTATCCGCATTAGTCAGTGTGACTGGCCTCAGGCCTCTCTGCTCCACAAGCTTGTCCAGGCTCTCCTCTGGCTCCCAGACACACGCATGGATCTCTCCAGGATCAGGTCCCTGGGGAACAGCCCTCTGGAGTTGATCCAGTTCTTCCCCATCAAGCGTCTCCCCTGAAGACAATTCCTTGTACTCAGTCCTGGTCTCATGACCTGGAGCAATGAACACAACATTTTAGGGCCACCTGTTCTGACTTGAGAAGGAAAACATGAAAATGCTGCTGACTACCCGTACAGTACCAATTCCATCATCTCCAAAGTCACAACACCTTGCAGAGATGACAGCCTGCAGCTCAGAGGCTTAAAGACCTTGCCCAAGGCTGCCATCTTGCAGCGGTGCAAGTATTTCAACCCAGGCCTGACCAATTCTTCCTACCTGCCTTCTGCTTAATGGGACTGTAGGATGCCGGTCCTCACTAGAAAAGGACAGAAGACGGAAGCTTTGTACCACCATGGAGACCAGAGGGGCCCAAAAGTCACAGTGGACATCCCTGACAAAGAAGTGAGACTAAGGCCACCTAACAACAGCTAATCCACCCCAAAATCCATGGTAGGAAAACCAGTTGCCTCCTCTGGACAGCAGAGGGCCAACGTTGTGCCAACCATGGACAGAGGGGCACACTAAGACCCTCGGCTCTCCCTGGCAGGCTGAATCCATTCTTTGGGCTTTTCTCAGAGGCCTGAGAAGCAACCCAGTTAGCCACCAGCCCTTTAAACTCAAGATGCCATACAGAATGCTTCCCGATACCTGCAAGCCTCCATTCCTTACTTCCTTGCCTAGACATACATACATATCAACCCCACTAACAGAAACAGAAATGCATTCTCTGTGAGGAAGAGAAATATGCACAACAATCCCAAAATGGGGACAACCAAATATTAACAAGAACAGAGAATTATTTGTGGTATATTCACATGACAGAACACTGTATGGTCATGGAAAAGAACATACTCTGTACAACACGGCAGCCCTCACGATGTTCTGATGCCCTGAATGAGACCAGACACGGAAATAAGGGGCAGAGTGGCCTCCAAGAGTCAGAGAGAAGGGCCCTGTGAGGAGCAGTGGGAAATGACAGAAGAGGCCCAGTGAGCTCCCAGGGAGCTAGAAATGGTCTGCATTTTTATTTGGAAGATGATTTTTATAAAAATTCACTGAGTTATAAACTTAGGATTTATCCTGGTTCTGTAAGTATTGATATCTGAATGAACAAATTTACTAAAGAGAAATTCAAGTCCTTTAGCCAGAAGATGCTTCTTAGGACACCATCAGGACGTGTAAAATAATGCTTATCAGAGTTGTCCATGGCAATGAAACTAGAGAGCACCCTTCCCATTGGCACTTCCAGCAAAAGCGGTGACTGAGACTCATGTGTATAAAAATGGACACTCACTGAGCGAAAAGGGAAACGAGAGCAGTACACACGGGATCACTGCATTCCTGTCAAGAAGCAAACTTTGTATATGGGTGTGAAACAGACAGCACTAGAAACAGGACGGCAGGCACACCAGAGAACACACTGGTATATGGGTGATGAGATATTCTCTCTTTCTTGTAACAGTCTATAATCGTCAAGTGGAAAATTTAGAAAAGGAGAATGAAGCAATGGTCTCCATCACCATGGCCCCATCTGACCCTCCTCATAGGGCATGAGCTCTGAAGAGCAGGGCTCCATGAGGTCCTGGGGGTCCAGCCTTCCCTCTTCTGCTCTGCCAACTACGTCTCCTCTCACCCTCCTAGAAGATTCAGCTCAAGAATCACCACACTGAGGCACCAAGGCTGACAGAGTTGACCTGGATTTCAGCACAGGCCACTCCCAGGGTTGCCATGCTGCCCCTGATGTACCTTGTTCTAAATACCTGAGTCATTAACCACACACCTTCGACCCTGACAAATGCTTATTCAGCAACAGTTAGGGAAGTGGCCCCCCTCACGCACCTGAGACACTGACTCTCAGTCGCTCTTTCCCCTTGGCGCCCTGTGCATCCAGGACCCACGGCTCATCCCCTCGCTCCAACTGTGTGATCACCCCAGGCTTGGGACCTGCAGGTCCAGCTCCTGAGAAGAAAACAGGGCCTAGGGTTGGTGCCAAAGATGCAGGGCTGCACTGAGCGTGAACTTATCTGGGACTGCGGTGGGAAGGAAAAGCATAGGCAAAGTGGGGTGATGGGAAGTCTGAACACTCTGGAGGGTTGGGGATAGTCCTGAAGAGGAGATCTGAGCATAGGAAACAAGAGCCCAGGGGGCTCTCTCCACCTGGAGGTATGCAATCACTCTGGAGAGGGGTCTATCTTGGGTCTGGGGCAGGGAGGCACTCTTATCTGGGAGCTCAGAGAAGAGAAGCATTGACCCAGCCCCACTTGGCCCCTCCTCTATGCAGACCAGGCCTGCCTAGGACTAGAGGGTGAAGCCACCAGCCCAGCCCCTGCTGAACCATCAATCCCCAGGGCTGTTCCCTGATCAACATCTTAGTGAGGGGCCTTACCCAGGGAGACCAGATTCCTGTAGGTCTCCAGCATCACGTCCCTGTAGAGGCCCCTCTGAGCAGGGCCCAGACGGCCCCACTCCTCCCGGGAGAATAGCACGGCCACGTCCTCAAAGGTCACCTCAGCCTGGAATGACAGGGGCTGCTGCAGGCCCACGTGTGGTTCAGGGTGGGCCCGGGGGGCGGGAGCAACAGAAACATACTAGGAGTAGCAGCACAGAGGTGACTACAGGCATGATCCCCCAGCAAGGCCCAGGCGAGTGGCCTGAGCCCCTGATCACTAAGCCAGTAACTCAGGAAGGCTGGGGGAGTCCCAAGGTCACCCCTCCTCTGCTCAGTACCCCAGACCAAGATGCCTGACAGTGTCTGCTAAGGCAGAGCAGGCAGGGAAGCCCTATGTGGAGATTTCAGACCTCTCAGGAAAAATGGATGCTCACCTGGGGCAGGGCAGACAGGTGCAAAGCCGCCATCACCTAGTACCCTGGGCTTCCCAGGGAAGAAGTCAGCAGTGAGTCACACTGGTGCTGAGGGAAGAGAGAGGAGCACGTGGAGGCCCAGCCTGGCCCCTCCTGTGAGCAGCTTCAGGGCTACACTCATCCCCATCAGGGCACAGCTGGTCTCCCAGGCAGACTCTGCTCCCTGCCCAGGCTGCCCTGGCCAACCCTGCCCCCACAGCAGGGACACCTGCACAACTCCTCAGGTCATCTGTTTCCCTCAACCTTCCTGACACACCAAGCTGTCTCATGCAGGAGGAAGATGACGATACTCATTCACTTTATGTGAAAGAATAAAGACAACTTGCTAAGTGGTAAGCAGAAAAAGAAGTTAAAAATAAATCAATAGAAGGTAGAGAACAAAGTCGAAGTACAGCTGGTAAAAAAATACAACATTAATAGAAACAAGTTAAGTGGCTGAGTAATGGTAAGACATAAAAGGGTTAAACTCACCTACTAGAGCACAGGATTCTCTGACAGACACAAAACGCACCTGCATAACCTAAAATAAAGTAACACAGAAAGGCTGAATATAAGACAGATCACACAAACGCTAATTACAATAAAGCTGAAGTAGGTACATACCTTTTAAGATTTTATTTATTCATTTGAGAGAGAGAGAGAGAGAGAGAGAGAGAGTGCACACGGGCAGGGGGAAAGGCAGAGGGAGGAGCAGACTCCCCGCTGAGCAGGGAGCCAGATGTGGGGCTCGGCTCGATCCCAGGACCCCAGGATCATGATCTGAGCCGAACACAGACGCTTAACTCACTGAGCTACCCAGGCGCCCCTACATTTTCTTTACGTGTAACACTCTTTATTGAAATATGACATTTATGCACAAGAGCTGACAAATCCTGAACACACAGCTCAAGGGGCAGTCCCAAAGGGCCCATGCCCACAGAACCAGCACCCACATCAGCCCTCCTGACCCTGCAGGCACTGCATCCTTCCTAAACTCCCAGGGGTAAGCCTCCATCCTGACGTCCACCAGCTGTGCTTCCGGTGAACTTCATCGAAGCAACTATGCTGTCCACACTCCTCAGGCTTCTTCCCTTCATCGTGATGCTTGTGAGCTTAATACGCACTGCTATGTGTGGTTTAGCAGTATTTATACCAATCAAAACAGGACAGTAAAAATCATTAATAGGAACAAAAATGAATAATACATATTAATAAAAGGAAAATCCCCCAGAAGCTGTAATTACAGACAACTGTGTATCTACCAAGAAACTCAAAATATAGAAAACCAACACTAACTGAAGTAGCAAAGAGCAACTGGCAACCCTCCCCTGGAATGAGAGATTTCAACACACTTTCCTCAGAAACGAGTGGAACAATTAGAGAATAGTTACTTGAAACAGACAGAATACACATTTTTCAAGACACATATTCAAACTATTAAAAAAACACCACAAACAACAGTGAAACAACAATGAAACTTTCAACAAACTCCAAAGACTGATACCATTTGGCAAAACGTTCTCTGACCACTGTTGTTATGCTGGAAATATATAATAAAAAAAGTACCACTTCAGGGGCACCTGGGTGGCTCAGTCAGTGAAGTGTCTGCCTTCGGCTCAGGTCATGACCCCAGGGTCCTGGGATCGAGCCCTACATCAAGCTCCCTGCTCAGAGGGGAGTCTGCTTCTCCCTCTCCCTCCGCCCTTCCCCCTCCCAATACATGCTCTTTCTCAAATAAATAAATAAAATCTTTAAAAAAATAATAAAAACTACCCCCTCCAAGAAAAACATAGAAATGGAAATAGAGGCTACCTAAGGAAAAATGTGCATTCTTAGTGCACTTATTTTAGCACAAAAGAGACTGAAATAAATGATCTAAACATTCAATGAGAAATTAGACACAGACTAAGAAAAGTAATTCAAGTAAAGATGGAAGAAAATAAAGAATACTTGACTTAAAGAAACAGAACGTGATCTCAACACTGGTAATAAAACACACAAACATATGCCAAGTCCAGTGGGGGGTTGGGGGTAGAAAAGAAATGGAAAAAGAAACACCATTAAGAACAAAAAAGGGGACATAATTCTACATACCACACATGCAGCAACGGTTATCAGAGTGAGGTCCAAGACCCTGGGGACAAAATGGTAACACTTTATTGAAGGACATCAAAAAGACCTATGGAGAAACAGTGCTCATAAATAGGAGGACTCAATATCATAAAAATGTCAATTCTCCCCAAGTAAATCTATTAATTCCGTACAATCAAAACTGCAACAGGACATAACATGAAATCTGACTAAAATGACTCAATATCATAATAATGATTCAAGATTAACTAAGGCAATGCCAAAACAGAACTAAGGTAGGCAGAGGCACCCTACTGCATACCAAGACTTACTGTAAGGCTACGGTAATAAAGTGAGGGTTAAGCATAGTAAAGAAAGTAAGGGACAGATCCGTGCATATATTAATGACAACAATGGCATGCTATTCAAAATGGTATCAACACAACTGATTTTCCATAAGAAAGTAAAATTTAATCACTGCCTTCTGTGGCACACAAAAATATATTTTAAGCACACTGAAGACCTAAATATTTAAAATAAAATTTATAGCTGTTATAAAAAAAATAATATGCAAAATACAGTACATCAAGGAAAAGTTGTTTAATTTTACTCCAAAAATTTCTGTACAAGACAAAATATTAAAAGACAAGCTGCAAAAAGATATTTGCAAACATACTTAATACATAAAAAAGATATACAAAATATGTTTTAAAGTACAAAAATAGGCCATTTATTTAAAAGAAATGAACACAGGATGACTTGGGAAATCAGATAATGAAATCAAAGAGAGACACCTGGGTGGCTCAGTCAGTTAAGCGTCTGACTTCGGGTCAGGTCATGATCCCAGGGTCCTGGGATTGCGTTCCGCATCAGGCTCCTTGCTCAGCAGGGAGTCTGCATCTCCCTCTGACTGTGCTCCCCTTGCTTGTGCACCCTCTCTGAGAAATAAATAAATAAAATCTTTTAAAAATTTTTAAAAAATCAAAGAGTTCAATAAATATCTGAAAAGGGGGAGCCTGAATGGCTCAGTCAGTTAAGCGTCTGCCTCCGGAGCAGGTCATGATCTCAGGGTCCTGGGATCGAGGTCCCACTGGGGGCTCCCTGTCCTCCCCCGTTAATGCTCTCTCTCAAATAAAATCTTTTTTAATCTGAAAAGATCTTCAATGTCACTAAGAATCAAGGACATGCAAATTCAAGACTTCCTTCCCCATAGACTGGGGAAAATATAAAATGCTTCACAATAGCAAATGTTGAAGACTTAAGGAAAAATAGAGATTCTCAGAGTCCTGTAGGAATATAAACTAGTAGTCACTCTGGAAACCCACCTGGCACCACCTGGCAAGAGCTGATATCCTGCAAACTCGGTCTGGAAACCTAATTCTAGGTATGTGCCCTATAGAAACTCTTGCTAATGCACACAGGAAAATACACCAGAATGTTACCATGTGCCTGTGTACAAGAAAAAAAGGAAAACCTCAATATCCATCATCGGGAACAGTCAAGGTCACAGGGGTCAAAAGAAATGAACCACATCAATGTCAGAGGCAGCACAAAGCTTTAAGGTTGAGTGAAATGGTTAAGTGTAGAGTATCAATAGTATATTATGTAAGCAGATTTTATTCATTTTATTTTTTTAAAGATTTTATTTATTTATTTATTTGACAGAGATAGAGACAGCCAGCGAGAGAGGGAACACAAGCAGGGGGAGTGGGAGAGGAAGAAGCAGGCTCATAGCAGAGGAGCCTGATGTGGGGCTCGATCCCATAACGCCGGGATCACGCCCTGAGCCGAAGGCAGATGCTTAACCGCTGTGCCACCCAGGCGCCCCTGTAAGTAGATTTTAAAACACTAGGTGGGGAGAGGTATAAGAAAATGTGCCCACAGCAAAATAACAATCAACAGAGTGAAAAGACACCTGAGGAATGGGAGAAAAATACGTGTGAACCACATATCTGATTAGAAATTCAGATCTAAAATTTATAAAAACTTCACACAACTCAAGAGAAAAAACCCAAAACCCAATTTAAAATGGGCAAATAGCCTAAATTTCTCCATAAGACATACAAATGACCAACAGGTACATGAAAAGGTGCTCAACCTAATTAGAGAACTGCACATAAAACCACAACGAGCTACCACCTCACACCTGTCAGAATGAGTATTAACACAAAGCAAAAGGTAAGTGTTGGCGAGGATGTGGAGAAAAGGGAACCCTGTGCACTGCTGGTGGGAATGTAAATTGGTGCAGCCACTGTGGAAAACAGTGTGGAGGTGCCTCAAAGAATTGAAAATAGAGCTACCAAATGATCCAGCAATCCCACTTCTGGTTATACTATCTAAAGGGAATGAAATCACTGTCTCAAAGAGAGACCTGCACTCCCATGCTCATTGCAGCATCATTCACAATAGACAAGATGTAGCAACAACCTAAGTGTCATCTAAGAGATGAATGGATACAGAATGTGCCATACACACAATGGAAAACTACTTAGCCATAAAGAACGAGATCTTGCCATTTGCTGTAACATGGATGAACTTGGAGGGCATTATGCTAAGTGAAATAAAGCAGACACCGAAAGACAAATACTACATGATTTCGCTGATATGCGGTATCTAAGAGAGTCCAAATCATAGAAGCAAGAGTGGAATGGCTGGCTGCCAAGGTTTGGGGCTTGGGGAAAATGAAGAGATGTTGGTCAGAGTACAAACTGCTATGCAGTATGCTATGCAAGATGAGTAAGTTCTGGAGATCTAACGTACAGCATTGCGACTACAGGTGACAATACTGTACTGCAACTGTGAGATTTGCTAAGAGGGTAGATCTTAAATATCCTCACCACAAAGAAAACGGTACCTATGTGAATTGATGAACACGCTAACCAGGTTGAATGTGATCACCTTACGATGCACACATATACCAAAACCGTGAGTGTACACCTAAAATTTATAGAATTCCTGTTTATCAATTACACCTCAATAAAACCAACCAAACGAAAAATGCTGAAAGTATGTTGTTCAAAATAAGGGTTGCTTAGGGAAGCAAATGGGACTGGGGACCCTGCGTCCAAGAGCAATTCCACTTCAACAGCTTTCTTTAAAAAGTGGTGGTGGGGGCGGGGCTGGTTGGTTCAGTCAGTAGAGCACGTGAGTCTGCATATCCGGGCGGTGAGTTCAAGCCCCACTTTCACATGGAGTCTACATTACAAAAAGGCGGTGGGTGGGGGTGGGAGGCTCAGGCCCCTGGCTAGCTCAGTTGGTAATCCTGTGACTTTTGACCTTGTGATTTTGAGTTCCAGCCCCACGCTGGCCATAGAAATTACTTAACATATATATACACATATTTTTTTATTTTGTTTTGTTTTTTTAAAGATTTTATTCATTTGAGTGACAGAGAGAAAGCTAGAGAGCACAAGTGGGGGAGAAGGAGGCTCCCCGCAAAGCAGGACCCTGGGATCATGACCTGGGCCAAAGGCAGACGCTTAACGGACTGAGCCACCCAGGCGCCCCTTAACTAAAATCTTGAAATACATGTGGCAAACCCAGTCACTACTGTTTGGTAATCCATTTTCTGTACTTTAAAGTTTTCTCTAGAAAGTTTTTTTTTTTAATGTATTTTCAAAGCACAAAAACACGGTGCATTTTTTATTTAAAAAGTCTTCAGTGTCAGCCCTTGAATAAAGGCCTCTAAAGAGGAGAAACAAAAATTTGGCTGCTGAGAGAAAGGCCTTGGAGCATCAGAAGCAAACAAGGGTGGGAAGGCCGGAAGGTACTTGCAGTGGGACAGGCATTTCGGGAATTGCTAAAGGCAAGAGGAAACACAGAAACTGCAAGGGGCACGGGACAGGGGGAGGGTAGTAAATGAGGAGGACGATTAAGAGCTGACAGGAAAGTGTGTTTCGGCATTAACTGCTCCAAGCTGGAGACCAGGAGAGGAGGGAAACGGGGCGGGGTGGGGAGTACAACCCGGACCCAGAAGCAAGGAAAGGCCCGGCTCACGCTGGGGGCTGCGGTGGTGGGGTGAGTTTGGAGAGCTGGTGACCGTCTGCGGGGTGGAGAGGAGCCGGGAGGCAAAGGGCCTCGAGACACGAGGCCATGAGGGTCCCGGACGCCCCGGGACGCAGAAGCAGCCCCTGAAGGTCGACCTGGGGAGAGGAATCCGGTGGGGAGACCCCGGGGTTCTCCGATTCATCATACCTGGGGATGAGGACTCTCGGGCGGGGCCGGGGCCCGGCAAGGAACCACCCCGGGCCAGAGTGGGCGGACAGCGGACGCCGGGCTGGGGAGGGCACCAGTCGGGGCTTGGGGCCCATCGGGAAACCCCGAAGCGGGGACAGGGATTTTCGAGGGGGCTCCGAGAGTGGGGACGGGGCCCGACCGAAGGACGCCGGGGCGGGCCCCGGCCGGAGCGTCTCGGTGGTTACAGGGAAGGGCCGGCGCCCCGCGCCCGGGAGACCTCGCGGCTATGACCGCCGTCCCCGCCCGGCCCACACTCACCTCACCGCGGTAGAGCAGACGCCGCCGGGCCAGGCCCCGTTAGCCCCACCCGCCGCGCCAATCGAAAACGACCGGAAGTGACGCCTTCACCCCGCGTCCTAACCGGAGGCACCCTCGGACCGCTCTAGGAATCGGACCCCAAGTCTCAGTAGCTAGCCTCCTTGGAGAACGGGACATGCAGCGCCGTAAGTCGGGTGCCCTGCCACTAGGTGGCAGTCTGGAACCATAACCGCGAAGCTACAGAACTGAGGTCGGGACGAGCGTCTTTTTTAGGGAAAACCTCGCTCTAGGGAGCCGCTGAAGACACTGCAGCCAACTAAGTATCAGGCCCTTTCCCTTATGGAGTTGGGTAGAGAAGCCACAGAGGTGGCTTACTGGTCACTTTTAGCGTACTGAACGCAGCCCCAGCTGGAGCAGGGCTCACTCTAGGGGGAGGGCTTCCTTGGATGCCTGCTACTGGAGCAAACCCTACCTGACCTGGGTCAAAGTCCCAGACCACTTTTTCCAGGAGGGTGAAACAATGGCAGGTCATCTTATGGTCCAGGGAAATCAAGCCCAGCCCTCTTTCGT
This sequence comes from Ursus arctos, assembly GCF_023065955.2. NCBI lineage: Eukaryota > Metazoa > Chordata > Mammalia > Carnivora > Ursidae > Ursus > Ursus arctos. Next base: position 86,599,828 of record NW_026623078.1, on the reverse strand, counting down.
TCATGGGGAAACCTCACCGTCCTATTTTCTCCACCACACATAGGCTGTGGTGGGTGGTCAAGTGGAGACCAGAATGGCAAGACTTGGGGGCAAGGTTCATGCTAGAGACAAGTGCTGACCCTGCCTCACAGCAAGGAGCCACAAAAAGGCCACCTCAGAGAGATGGGTCTCCAGGAACTCTGGGTCCAATGCCTTTCTGTACAAGGAGCATTCTACCTCAGCCAGCCACCTACCTCTGTTGTCCCCCAACCTTGTCTCCGTGATTAGTTTGCCAGTGACCTGCAGCCCCTGCTTTTGCATCGGCTCACCAAGGGAACCACTGGGGCAGGGGACTCTGGGAAGCAACCATCTTGGTCCTGAGGCATTAATGAGCCGAGCAGCATCTGCCCTGGTTCTTCCAGTTTTGATGAGCCTGTCAAAGTCTGGGACAAGGTACCATGGACAAAAACAGGAAGGCCCTTTGTTGAGAAACTAGTCTGACTCCATCCTGGTCCTCCCACTGCAGGACAGCTTCCCAGCTCTCCAACCTGTGGCTTCAGGAGCACCACTCTCACCCTGAAGCATCCACACCCTCACCCAGACCCTCCAAGTACTCAAGAGAAGTTAACACAGATGTGAGTGGGATCCTCTGCTCCTTGTGCTGGTGGCGGGGGGGGGGGGGGGGATCAAGCTGTGAAGACACCTAACACCCCCACCTCTCCGCTCTAGAGCTGTCACTATTCACTGTTGCGTCCAACTTTCTCCTTCCTACACCAAAAGCTCCATGGCAGTCCTCCTGGCAAGGACCCTTCCCTCTGAAACCATGGGCAAGCACACCTTAGTGGCAGAAGGACAGACTTTATTGAGCCCCTCAACCCTAGTTCTCTTTCTCCTGCACAGTCTTGGTTCCCCGGAGACGCCCGGTCCGGCGGGCAGCAATAAGACCCACTTTGCGTCCAGCAGGGGCATCTCTGCGGATAGTAGAGGGTTTGCCGATGTGCTGGTGATTGCCACCTCCAAAAGGATGCTCCACAGGCTGCAGACATAGAAAGGTGGCATTAATACAAGGGTGTGGACCCACCTACCTCAGGACCTGGATAAGAGCAGGGTCAACTGACCAATGCCTACAAACCATAACCCAGAGCCTCACACTACAGACACTCGCTCACGGAAGGGAGACACTCCAGGAAAGGACTTGTCCACCTAAGCCTCCCAGCCCCTGAACACCCCAACTGCCCATTTCTGGGCTACTTACGTTCATGGCCACACCCCGCACACGTGGCCAGCAATTCCTCTTTGCCTTATACTTGTGGTAGGCACGGCCAGCCTTCAGAATGGGCTTGTCAATGCGGCCACCTCCAGCCACCACACCTGTTGGAAAGATTAGGCACCTAAGGGAAGTGCACCATACCTTCCCAAAACTTCAGGACCCTGTTAGGCAGAGAGCATCCTTACCAGTGCCCCACCCCCATACTGACCACCCTTTCACTAGACTCACACACCATCACATGGTTCCCAAAGAACATCTTCCCAACTACCACCAAGTAGTAAATCCCTTTGCAGCCTAACAGATGACATCAAGTTTCTTCAAGACTGCTAGGGCAGCCAAACCAGGCCTTTGCCCACACCATCTGTAAAGACTATCTCAACCTATGGTTCCCCAGGAAAGCTCCCCTACTTTATCCCATCTCGGCAAGCAGGTCACTCAATCTAACCTCCAAAAACCCACAGGAAGGCTGACTCAGTCTGTCACACACATCTCAACCAGTGTTGCTTATTTTGTAAACATACAGTCAAGAACATTCCTTGGCCGGGGCACCTGGGTGGCTCAGTCATAATCTCATGGGTCCTAGGTTCTAGCAGGGAGTCTGCTTCAATATTTCACCCTCTATCCCTCCGCCATCTCACATGTGAGCTTTCTCAAATAATTCTTTTTAAGATTTTATTTATTTGAGCGAGTGAGCACGAGCTGAGGGGGAGGGGGGTGTGCAGAGGGAGAGAGAAGCAGACCCCCCGTTGAGCAGGGAGACTGGCGCTGGGTTTGATCCCAGGGTCCTGAGCCTAAAGCAGACTTCGCAACCCAGGAGCCCCTCAAATAAATCTTTTAAAAGATAAAATCAAAAGAAAGAAAAGAAAGAACGAACGAACGCTCCTGGGGTTTGCCACAATTCAAAACTGTTGCAGGAACAGCAAAATCAACAAACCAGGTTTCAAATCCTTTTTAAGGCACTTACTAGGTAGCTTAAAGAAAGTCACACATCCGTGAACACGGACTACTAACCCCGTGGATGCGGCAGTGAAGTCCGTGTTATGCCAGAGTTCAGACAAGTCTGCCTAACAAGTTCCAGTTTCAGCCTCACTCAACTCCCAACCAGTGATGAGATAGACTACTGTGTCCACTTCACACATAGCAGCCCAGCTCTAGCTGTTGATTGTTCACAGGCAAAGCACAGCACAGAGCAACCCACAGCTGCCCGCCACTCACCAACCACAGCTCTGTTGGCTGAAGAAATGACCTTCTTTGAGCCTGAAGGCAGCTTCACTCGGGTCTTCTTGGTCTCTGGGTTGTGGGAGATGACAGTGGCATAGTTTCCCGAGGCTCGAGCCAACTTGCCCCGGTCACCAGGCTTCTCCTCCAGACAGCACACGATAGTGCCCTCGGGCATGGTGCCCACTGGGAGCACATTGCCTATGTTGAGCTGGGCTGCAAGGAAAAGCAACGCAGGTCAGAATAACCCCAGCTACGCACTGAAAGGCCGGCGCACCACTCCACGTCCAGCCAAACCGGCCCCGCGGCGTGACACTTCCTCCTGGACGCGCTTCCTCAAGCAAGCACCCGTCCCGTCTCCACCCCCACCTTCCAACTCGGACACGAAGCTCACCCTTCTTGCCGCAGTACACGAACTGGCCGGTGTGGATGCCCTCAGCGGCGATGAACAGCTCCGTCCGCTTCTTAAACCGGTACGGATCCCGGAAGACGACCTTGGCGAGGGGTGCGCCGCGGCCCGGGTCGTGGATGATGTCCTGCGGGCCGAGGGCACGTGAGCGGCGGGTCCTCGCGGGGCTCCCCGAGTCCCCACCCGCCTGGAGAGAAGGGCTCCCCGCACCTTCACGATGCCCTTGATGTAGCCGTGCCGCTCGGCGAAGTCCACGGCGCGCAGACGCGCGGCGCCCTTGCGGTGCTTCACGTGCGCGCGGAACACCGAGCCGGCGCCCTTTCTCTGCCCACGGATGACACGGCCCATGGCGGTCTGCGGGCGGCTCACGATCAGCGCCCAAGCGGCCCAGGCACCCCCGCCACCCCGCCTTCAGAGTCCCAGCATCCTCCCTCCAGGTCCCAAACCCTCCGCGCCCCCACCCCTGGCAGTGCGCCCCAGCTCTCTCTCGGGAGTCCCGCCAGGGTCCCTAGCGGCCCCAAGGCGGCGGATGGCGGCGGATGGCGCCAGGGCCGCCATACCACACACACGTCCTACCTGCTGCGGAGCGTGGCCGGAAGAGGAGACGCGGCCCAGGAGAGCCGCCTTATCTTCCGGGGCGGGGCCGAGATCCGCTTGTCCTTCCGGCGCGGTGTGAGCCCGGTGCACGCCGGGACTCGTATTCCTCCGGCTGGAGGCCGCGGCCCTGGGGCCTCTGCGCAGGCGCATTGGGATGACGGATCCCGCGGAGCGCAGCTGTCGGGATGTCAGGTCGGTACGCGACCGGGTCGCCCGCCGCGTGGTTACCGTGTAGGCAGCGCCCGGGGGAGGTTAGAGGGGAGTCGGGACCTCACAGAAGTCTCCCAGGGGAGCATCGCCCCCTGAGCAGCTGAGGAGGCCCGGAGAGGTTGAGTGACTTTCCACAGCGACTCGCTCCGGGCATGGGGTCGCGGGGCTTCCCTCTTGGCCTGGTGAAGGCCCCCCTTCTATGGCTAGAGACTCCTTGCAAGGTAATGGGCTCTCTTGTAGGGCGAGGGCCCCTTTCTAGAATGAGAAGGGAAACGGGTGGACCGTTTGGGGGAAGGTGGTGGTTCACAGAAAACGGGGGTCTGGACCATAGAAAGCAAATGCCCGACTACCGCCAGGGCGGCCGCTCCGGGGACGCTGGGACTTTTTGCACTGCTGGGTTTTCGGAGAGATCAGAGTGGTCGTACCTGGATGTGGGTGTTGGGGAGAAAGGGACATCCTGGTGTTTGCCAGGAGAACCGGGGCGGGGCATGGCATCTCGGCGGGGGCGGTTGCCATGGAGAGACTGGGCGACGGCAGAGGTGCGGGAATCTCAGTTGGGATGGCGGACCCCTCCCAGGCTTGAGAGGAGGAGAGGAAGCCAACCCAGGAAATAGAGCAAAACTGGGGGGTTGGGAGGGGGGAGTAGAAGGGGAGGTGGGCAAAGAAAGACTGGATAAGTGACCCTGGGGGGAGGGAACACGATGACCCTGCTCAGAACCGTGTGGGGAGGGGTCGGTGGGGTTGGAGCTGAGAAAGGAAACAGCTGGTGGAGGGCCCTAGGGGGTGTGAGCTGGAGGGAAAGAGCAGGTCTATGCGGGCATGAGCTGCTGAGTGAGGGCTTCCTGGAGTTGCACAGAGGAGTGGGAGGGGCCTTCAGGAGAGGGTGCCTGGAGGTGGGACCCCTGTCTGAGTGAGAACTGCTCACAGGCAGGTCAAGGTAGAGCTTCTTGACTGGGGCTGTGGGTGTGCAGGTGAGGCCAACAGGGGGAGAGCCAGTGAGGGGGTAGGGAGGGAGTGAAAGCGGGGGTCCTAGTGGACACAGGCTTGCTCTCAGGACTTTGGGGTAGGGTGTTTGCTAGCACCAGTGTGGTCAGATAGGCCTTGGAGGGGTGGTGGCAAGAATGACATCATGGGAAGGTAAGAAGAGGGGAGGAAGGGGGGCCATGTGGCCATATGCTGAAGCTACAGAGGATCAGAGGGGACTGGTGAGGCCCCAAAAGAGGCAACAGATGGGTTGGCAGGGATGGGGTATCAGGAGGCAGCACAGGCCAGGCAGGGCCAGGGGCTGAGGGGCACCTGGGCCTCCTTGGGGCAGAATGAGGGGTTTTGAGGTCAGCCCAGGATAGGCTCAGAGGACCAGAAAGGCAGAGAGAGAGTGGAATGTAGGTGGGGACAGTACTTGGACATTCAGGCTGTGGACCCCGAGAAGGTCCCATGGGTCTCTGGAATGGGATATGGTGGAGCAGGGCCTCCTACTCTCCCTCTCCTGGAGCAGGATGCAGCCAGAAGGTGGCTAACCAGGCCCACTGCAGGACGTGTGTTCAGAGCCTTGCCATTCATAATGGTCAGTGATGTGGGAAACAAGGCAGAAGAACTATTAAATTTCCTTATTACCTACAGCCTATTAACAAGTCCTTAAAACAGAGTGATATTCTTCTAGGAGCTCAGCTGCCTCAATGCTAATGCCTTGCTAAAGGCAAAAGGCAATCTTAGCCCGACCCCCAGGATCCTGTAAGTCTACTTTAAGATATAAAAATGTCTTTGGAGGGGTGCCTGGGTGGCTCAGTCAGTTAAGTGTCTTCAGCTCAGGCCATGATCTTGGGGTCCTGGGATCGAGCCCCACGTCTGGCTCCCTGCTCAGCAGGAAGTTGGCTTCTCCCTCTCCTTCTGCTGCTCCCCCTGCTTGTGCTCTCTCTCTGGCTTCTCTCTCAAATAAATAAATAAAATCTTTTTTTCTTAAATGCTTTTGGAAATTTCCTTTATCTCTACCCCCAAGATACATGTTGGCAATCACCCCCCCCCCCAAGCATAAGGCCCACCGATACACATGAAGGGTCTCATGACTCAGGTTTTATTAAGCAGTAATAAATGACCTTTTCCCAACAGCTAGCCCCCTCAAGGTCCTAGAAACCCTGCTTCCAAAATTCCTTAGACACTTAGGCTATCCCTAACCCCCTCTCAACTTGACAGTATATAATGGGCCACTCCTCATGTCTCCATTGCAGCTCTTTCTGCCCATGGGTCCTGTCCCCGTGCTCTGATAAAATCACCTTTTTGCACCAAAGACATCTCAAGAATTCTTTCTTGGCCTTCGGCTTCAAACCCTATTTTTCCTACATCAGTCAGTGCCACAGTGTGCAGTGGAATGGTCAGCAATGCCAGCCCAAGAGTTCTGAGGGATGTCTCGCAGTTGGGACCAGGGAAGCCTTAAGAAGAGCTGCTGCAGGGGGCTTGCTTGCTTGGGCTCCTCCTGAAGGCCTACCTGGAGATGGCAGGCATGGACTTAAGGGAGGGCAGCCAGTGCCGGGGCTCTTGGAGCTGCAGACACCTGCCTCAAGCTCCATGCATCTGTCCTTACAGATATGGGTTTCCTGGCTGGTGTGTGTCCCCCTGCCCCCAACCCTTCAAAGTCCAGAGACCTCTGACTTGGCTCCATCTCACTAGCCTGAATGTCAGCCTTCATGAGAGGCTAGCAAGCCTGGCACACAGCAGAGACTCCATAAATCTGCGTCACCTGATGATGGGGGCTGCTCTAGGGATAGCCACACTGGGCCTGGGATTCTCAGGCCTTCAAAAGGAGACCATCTGCCTCTACCACCAGATGGGACCCTCCCCACAAGGTACCTTTGCTCCTGCTGGTGAGCCCACCACCCTTTTCCTACCATCAAAGGTTACCTCTTCCCAGCAATTCAAACTTTATTCTTAGAAATTCTTTATTTCCAGGGCATCATTCAGTGCCTGGAATGGGTGGCTCATTCGGTTAAGCATTAGACTCTTGATTTCAGCTCACATCATGATCTCGGGGCATCAGTTCAAGCCCTGCGTCTGGCTATGCACTGGACATGGAGTCTGCTTAAGATTCTCTCTCCCAGGGCATCTGGGTGGCATGTTCGGGTAAGTGTCCTACGGTTGGTTTCGGCTCAGGGCGTGATCTCAGGGTCATGAGATTGAGCCCCGTGCGGGGCTCTGCACTCGGAGTCTGAGTCTGCTTGAGATTCTCTCTCCTCCCCCTGCCCCTCCCCTCATGCTCACTCACTCGCACGCTCTCTCTCTCTCTCTCAAAAACAAAAACAAAAAACTTTATTTCCTTTTAAAGTCGTTTTTTAAATGTTTCTTAAAAGGGGGGGGGGTCGGTGCCTGGCTGGCTCAGTCGATAGAGCATGCGACTCTCAATCTCAGAGTCATGAGTTCAAGCCCCATATTGGGCATGGAGCCTATTAAAAAAAAAATGTTTCCTGTTACATACACAGAAGAGTAATTTGGTATAAATATATGTGCCCATGACCCTCTTCTGTCTTGTTCCATCTCACTCCCCACCCCCAGCATCAGTTGTCCTTAACAGAGCACTATTCTGTCATCTTTTATATGGGAACAATAATCCTATTTTTCATGAGCTTATAGTGAGTTAAATCAGTGAATATACACAAAAGACATTAAGTACTCCTACAAAAATCATCAGGGCTAAGGAAGTCAGAGTGGCTACACTCGGGCACCAACAGGAAAGGTCATCTGAGAGCGACCAGGAGAGAACCCCACGAGGTTTTGAGGTCCCCGGGCAAAATCAGCTTGTTGTCCTGGGTGCTGGTTTCATAGGGTACTGAGGGTGTGAAAATCCATCATGCAGCATGCTGAAGGTGTTTGTAATTCCTTTCTATGGATCTACTTCTTAAAATGATGTTTTTTAAAAAGTGTGCATGAAAACCAGTAAAAATTCCTGGAATGTCCAAAAGCTATGGGAGCAATGGTGTCCAAGCCTGTATCTCCAAGCAGAAAAGGGGAGCCCAGCTAATTCCTAGGGTTAAGTTGGAGTAAAGGGAAATTCTTATACATAAATATGCAAAGCAAAACAAAAAATGAAGGGAAATACACATGTTGAGACAAACCTAACAAAATTTAAGTGAAAAAAAGATGAATCACTTCTCATGTGTGCTTTTAGTAGCTGAGTCTATGTGCTGAAAAATTATATATGTATCTAAAGAGGTATAGCTTGTTTTATTGCACTTTGCAGATACTGTGTTTTTTTATAAATTAAAGGTTTGCGGCAACCTTGAATTGAGCAAGTCTATTGGTGCCCTATTTCCAATAGCATTTGCTCATTTGCATCTGTCACATTTTGATAATTCTTTTTTTTTTAAGATTTTAAAAAATTTATTTGAGGGAGAGAGAGAGAGAGCACACATGCAAGAGCAGGGGGAGGGGCAGAGGGAGAGGGAGAAGCAGACTCCCAGCTGAGCAGGGAGCCCGAGGAAGGGCTGAACCCCAGGACTCTGGGATCATGACCCAAGCTGAAGATAGATGCTTAACGAGTGAGCCACCCAGGTGCCCCAATTCTTAAAATATTTTAAACTTTTTCATTATTATTATATTTGTTATGGTGATCTGTGATCAGTAATTGAACTCACTGAAAGCTCAGATGATGATTTGCATTTTTTAGCAATAAAATATTTTTTAAATATTTATTTGTCAGAGACAGAGAGAGCTCAAGTAGGGGAAGTGGCAGGCAGAAGGAGAAGTAGGCTCCCTACTGAGCAAGGAGCCTGACTCAGGACTCAATCCCAGGATCCCAGGGATCATGACCTGAGCAGAAGGCAGACGCTCAACCAACTGAGCCACCCAGGTGTCCCAGCAATGAAATATTTTAAAATTAAAGTATGAATGTTGCTTTCTTAGATATAATGCTATTGCACACTTAATAGACTACTACATAAACATAACCTTTTTAAAAAAAGATTATTTTTTGCGAAAGAGAGAGAGAGTGCATGTGGGGGGGGGGGATAAAGGGAGAGAGAGTCTCAAGCCCACTCCATGCAGAGGGGGCTCAATGCCACAACCTTAGGCTCACGACCTGAGCCAAAGCCAAGAGTTGGATGCTTGACCAACTGTACTACCCAAGCTCCCGAAAGGATCTTTTTGTTTTGAGAAAGAGAGAGCACGTGAACAGGTGGGGTGCAGAGGGAGAGGGAGAGAATTTTTAAAATATTTTCTTTATATATTTTAGAGAGAGAACGCAAGGGCAGGATGAGGAGCAGAGAGAGAGGGAGACGGAGATAATCTCCAGCAGACAGTGTTGAGCGCAGAGCCCGACGTGGGGTTCAAACCCAGGACCCTGATATCATGACCTGAGCCCAAATCAAGAGTTGGAAGCTTAACCAACCAGGCCACCCAGGTGCCCCTCTAAACATAACTTTTATATGCACTGGGCAACCAAAAAAATTCATTTGATTTGTTTTATTGCCATATTCACTTTATTGCAGTGGTCTGGAACCAAACTTGCAATATGTCCAAGGTATGCCTGTATACTTATGTTAACATATATATAAGCATATCCATATATATAAATTTTCCTAAGTATCCTGAGAAATGTTTCATTCCCTTTAAATTCCAAGTCTACTACAGTGCCCCTTATGATCTTCGCTTTCTCCCAGAGTTATTTAGTAGGTTGCTATTTAGTTTCCAAGCATACTTGTTTAAACTATTTAACCACATCTAAATTTAATGTTCAATTTTCAGATGATGTAGTTTGTATGATGCCTCCTTTGCTGCCTCACTGGTTCCCGCCCTTGTGTTAACGTTCCCTCCCTCTTCAAAAAGGGGTCGTCTCAGCTTTTGCACTTTTTTAAAATGAGAAAACATTTAAAGGTAAACATTTGAGATATCATTAGTAAATAGCTTTGTTATAGTTTTTAAAAATCACTATGTGTAAGCATTTACCCGTAAACATAGATTCATGCGTGTGACGGGTGACACCATAGAGTATTTTTAACTGTGAGCCTCACAAAAGCTTGAAAGACACGATCGTGGAGCAGCTTTTTCAAAATGTGGGGGTGGAGGGTGAAGGATACACGGGACCTCTCTATACTGCCTTTGCAACTTGCTGTGATTTTATAATTATTTAAAAATAAAAAGTTAAAAGTGAGAGGGTTAGCCTCAGAACCCGGTTGCCTGGAACGATGCTCGACTTCTTCCCCGGCCTTTCTCGAGGTCCGTGTGAACGCGTCTGCTCCCCCGGCGTGCTCTCAGATTTGGGACCCCTTCGCCGGGACCCTTGACTCCCGCAGCGGGCTAGTCCCTCGGACCCGGGGCTTCCCGCGGGATCCGCTCCAGAGCAGCGCCCCGCCCTCAGCGGCCCTCGCCATCACCTGCCTCTGGACCCAAGAGCCAGAGGGCGTCCACCGAGGCGCGCGGTCCTCCGAGCCTCCTAGAGCGGCGCTGCGGCCCGTTTCCGGGGGGCGGGCCGGAAGTGGACTGCCTGAGCCCGGCGCCGCTCCCCGCGCGGTCCCGGATGGTGGTCCGGTGTGAGGAGGCCCTGGCCGCGGGTCGAGGACCGGAGAAGGGTGAGTGCGGTTCTCCGATCCCGGCCTGGCTGAGGCTGTGGTCCGCACCGAGGCCGCGCTGAGCACTGCGGGGGGTGCTGACCCGCAGCCGGCGCCACCCCTCGTTTTTCCTTAGATTCTGGGCCTTAGGGAGGGTTCGGGTTCCCGTTGCCTCCCCGACTGGGGCGGGAGGCGTGCGGGCCGGGTCCCTAGCCTTGCGTCCCCAAGAGCCTGGGAGGCTGCGCGGAGCTGAGGCTGCAGGGGTGGGAGACCTGGGAGGACCAGTTCTGTCTGGGTTGCGTCCGCCTCGTCCTGACGCCTGCAGTTGCTGGAGCGCACCCGCTCGGGAGCAGCAGGTGCTGGCTGTCCGCCCCCGTGCGCGGCCTCTCCCTGGGGTTGCGTCTTTGATGGGACCGCAGGCATTCCGTCAGCAGCATGGAGTACTTAAGAGTGTCCAGAGGACCCTGCTCGTGCTGGGGATACCGCCGTGAACGGGCAGCGTCCCTGGCTTCAGGGAGCATATATTGTAATAGAATTGAGGCATTCATGTAATGGAGGCAACAAACAAGTAAGAGAGTAGTTTTTGATCATTGCAAGGGCCATGAAGAAAATGAGCCAAGAGGATAGGCTAGTGGGAGATAAGGTCTCTTCCAGAAGTTAACGCATGAACTGAAACCTGATGGCTGAGAGGCCTTGCTCATCCCTTGTAGGCGAAGGAAAGTGAATGAGAATGGCCTTGGTTAGTTTGAGTGACAGAGAGAACACCAGTCTGGCTGCAGTGTAGTAAGCAAGGGGGTAGGTGAGGGAGTGGGGCAGGGTGCCCCAGGCCCCTGAGGATCAGAGGTTTTATTCTAAATCGGAGGGAAAGAATGACTTCTGCTGGTCCTCCAGGCCCCAATTAAGTGTAATCCACCCAGGAAGCCTTCCCTGATCCCCGGTCTAAGTTAACACTCCCCTCCCTTTGATATTTTCTCTCTCAGGACTCTGAGCAGGAACCTGGTCTGTTTTGTTATCGTTGTATCCCCTGCTCCACTTTTTTCAACTCTGCACTGTTTTTCTCTGATTAAAAACTTACTCCCTGGTTCCAAAGGTAGGACTAAACTTAGGGTTTTTCCCCCCTCTAACCAGAGGGCCCCTCCCTGAGGACATGCATTCCCCAAATATGAGCAAACAAAGACCAGCATTGTAACTCCCCCTCCTAACTGTGGAGAACGGTATGTGTTGAGTTGAGGGCCAGGTCTTCTCCTGAGCTGCTCATCCTCTTGAGATGCCCTGGTTGCGTCGTTGGGGTGAGGAGGACAGCAGATCTGTCAGCAGGGATAGCATCAATGGTCCAGGCAGGTCCCGCCCACAGACTGCCCTCAACAGACAGCCCAGTGGGGTACTGGTATGGCTCTGCTCTTCACATTTGCAGTTCATGCTGTCTGGGCACAGGTGACCCACCAAACCTCTCAGATCATTATGTGTGGCCTGTTATATTCTCGCATGTTTAAAGGGCTCTCCTGCCAACTGTCACCTCATGACATCACAACTACAGGATTTCTGTTAACTGATGCCTAAAAGAGACATCACTTTACAAAGTGGCAGCTACTTAGGAGGCTCAAGCCCCACAGAAAAGGTTACCCCAGAGATCGCCACCCAACCACAAGAGCTCAAGTATCCATTGAGGAAGGGACATGGAGACCAGGGCCTACTCTGTGAACAGAATTGTATTTATTGGTTTTTAAATAACTTTTCTCCATTCGCAATAAGCAATAAGTCTTGAAGAAATCAGAAAAATGGAAAGAAGGAAAATAAGAATCACCTAGAAAGAAACGAAGGTTAATGTGCTGGGGTATGTGCTGCCAGACTTGTTTTTCTGCTTACAGTCTTCTTGTTTCACGTAGTAATGGAGCAAGAACGTTTTCTGATGTTCCACAACGTGGTCTCACGGGTTGCAGAATCACCCACTGTCATGGAACCACTCATTCATTCCACAGACCCTTGCTGAGCACACACTGTGTGTCAGGCCCTCCCCCAGGCTCCAGGGGTACAGCATGAATAACCAGACTGCAGGCCTTATCTCATGGGGGAAGGCGGAGAAGAAGCAAGTAAGTTGACTGCATTATGTCAGATAACATAATGCTGTGAAGAAAAATATAACAGGAAAACATAAAACAGGGAGTGAGGGTAGGGAGGGAATTCTGGGGTGGGGGTGGGTTTTTATATAGGTTGGTCCGGGAAGATGTCCCTGGGAAAATCAGGAGTGAGGGGTGGACCGGTGTGGGTGAGCAGGTCTCAGGGTGCAGTTTCTTGGGATGTGAGGGGGTCATCTGGGCTGACCAGGTGTGTTTGCCCCATGTCTCACCCTTTCCTGTCTCTTCTGTATCTGGGTGGTCCTGGGGGCAGGGACAGAGGTGGATGGGACTTAGGCCTGGGCTCCTCCCACTCAACACTCCCTGTCCCCAGCACCTGCTCTTCCCCCAACGGGGACCCTGGAATGGCGGTGCCACTTGCGACGCCCACACTCCAGGTGAGTGCCACCTTGGGGCCTTTTGGCTGCCTTCATCCCTTAGCTTTTCAGCCCTCAGCACCTTCCCAGGGGGACCCCAGGCCCGTTCATGTAGCTCCCATTCCTGCAGGTGAGTCACAGGACGGATTCTGTAAGCCAGGGGTCTTCCCCCTCCCTGAGAAACTTCACAGTGCTCTGTCAACTCCTTCCTGAGGCTTTGGGCAGAAATGGGCTGCCCAGGATCTCCTGCAGCTCTTGAGCTTCCAGGGTCAGCCAGCAAGGTCAGGGTCCCTGTCCTTCCCCAGTACCTGCCTCCATCCTGGTGTGAATGATCAGCCTTTCTTTGTGAGCACAGCCTTTGGCCTCTCTCCTCAGATCAGAGAACCAAAGGACAGGACAGGAGCACTCCCCACCAGTGTAGAGGCCAGACCACCAACAACGCAAGTGTGCCCCCTGCCCAGGTCCCTGTTAGCCTGCGGAGAGGTATGAGGCCAAGGTTGAGACCCCCACCCCTCGCACAGCTTTATGGCAATAGGACTGCTCCACTTGGCTTGGGGAGTGTCCCCTCTGTGCCAGGCCTTGGGGATACAGCAGTGACCACATAGAGGCTTTGACTCCCAGAGCGGAACAGGTGCCCGAATATCCCTGACATAGTCTCTGCATCTCCTGCCCAGGTAGCCCCAGACAGCCGGGTTTGTGGTTGCAGGAGGCCGTTGTGTTTGAGGACGTGGCCGTGTACTTCACAAGGATAGAGTGGAGTTGCCTGGCCCCTGACCAGCGGGCGCTGTACAGGGATGTGATGCTGGAGAACTACGGGCATGTGGCCTCCCTGGGTGAGGTTTCCCCAACCATCCCGGGGCTGGGCTCAGGGGCAGCCCTGCCTCTTCCACTGGCCTCTTGGGGGAGTTAGTTCCTTTCCAAATTCAAAGTCCAACACGTTGGGAGGGGAAGCTGGAGGGCCACCCCCATCTCTGCATGGCTACCCAGCTGCCCCACTCCTGGGAAAGTAGGTGTTCCCAACCCATTCCAAGCGCCGTGTGTCCCCTAAGGCCTCCAGCCTCGCAGCCGGGCATCCATCCGTCCTTCTGCTCCCTGACACGTGCTGCTCTCCTCCCTGCATGTAGGCTTTCTTGTTGCTAAACCAGCACTGATATCCCTCTTGGAGCAAGGGGAGGAGCCAGGGGCTTTGATTCTGCAGGTGACTGAGGAGCGAGGGTTCGCAGCCAGCCTGTGCCCAGGTAAGTGCAAGGCACAGCAAGGCCTGGCCTTCACACAACTTTTTGTAGCCCTCTGGGTACTTGGGCAGTGGGAAGGCTGTACATTTAGCTCCTCTCAGCAGGGCCAAATTTCCTACTGAATGCCTTGCTTGTCATCCAGGGTCACCCAGAACTAACTTGTGCAAGGAACCCAAGTGCGTGAATGTCCTTTCTGGCTCTCTGAGGTGTCGCGCCAGATCTGTGGGGGCAGTGGGAGTGTGAGGAGGACCCAGCAGGGAAGACCCTTGAGCTACTTTGGTTCTCCCCACTCCCCATGGCTCACATGCCAGGGCCTGAGCTTGGGACTGCAGAGGCTGCAGAACGGGAGGAGAGGCAGCCTGCAGTCCATGGGGCCTGCTTGGGCAGGACCCTGCCATGTCTGCTGAGTGAATGAACTGTGGGTGAGTGCTCAGAGGAAGAGGGGAGCAAAGGGTAGCAGCACCCCACACCCTGCAGGCCTCACTTCTGTGTCAAGCCTGCTTCCCCCGCAGTCCTTCGGACCAAGCCTTCTCCTGGTGCCACTCCCCTTTCGTGAGCTCTCCTAAGCCAACTTCCCGCAGTGTTTAAGCCCTTATTAACCTTCCTTTGGGTTCTGTTTCTTACACAAACCCTGATTTTACAGATTCTTAGAAGTTCCCAAACCTCCCTACTTCTTTGACGTGAAGATTCTGTCTTCAAATCACGGGGTTTCTTTTATGAATGTAGAGGCTAGGTCACTTTTCCATTTTCTGTTCATTCTTCCAGATTCTAGGATGGAGGCTGGGATCAAGGAATCTTCTCTGAAGAGAGTGCCCTCTAAGCAGTTAGGACTATTGGGCACAGTTTGGGGCCGCCTTCCTGGGGGGAGACCCAAGTTACCTGAACGGAGTGGCAGTCCTGAGGATGGGTCAGATAAACGACCCCTCAACCCCCAGGCACGCGGTCCTGGTGGGGACCTTAGCACATCCCCCAAGGCCCTGGAGGAGAAACAACGAGGCTCGGGCCCTGTGGATGCTGTTGGGTGTCGGGTGTACAGGTGTGCCTGCGGCAAGGCCTTCAAGTACAACTCGCTGCTGCTCAGACACCAGGTCATCCACACGGGGGCCAAGCCCTACCAGTGCACCGAGTGCGGCAAGGCCTTCAAGCAGAGCTCCATCCTCCTGAGACACCAGCTGATCCACACGGAGGAGAAGCCCTACCAGTGCAGCGAGTGTGGGAAGGCCTTCAGGCAGAGCACTCAGCTGACAGCACACCACAGAGTCCACACGCGGGAGAAGCCCTACGAGTGTGGCGAGTGCGGGAAGGCCTTTGGCCGCAGCTCCCGGCTCCGGCAGCACCAGAAGTTCCACACGGGGGAGAAGCCCTACGAGTGTGGCGAGTGCGGGAAGGCCTTCTGCCGCAGGTTCACCCTCAACGAGCACTGCCGCATCCACAGCGGGGAGAGGCCTTACACGTGCCTGCAGTGCGGGCAGCGCTTCATCCGTGGGTCCTCGCTCCTCAAGCACCACAGACTGCACGCCCGGGAGAGCCCCCGAGAAGACGGCGGCTGTCAGAACCCCCTGCTCGGTGCAGCACACAAGACTGCCTCGGGGGACAAGCTCTACCAGTGCTCCGTGTGCCAGAAGCCCTTCAAACACAACTGCCTGCTCCTCCTGCACCAGAGGCTGCACACAGGTGAGAAGCCGTTCGAGTGCAGGGAATGTGGCAAAGCCTTCAGCCGGAAGTCCAACCTCACGCTGCACCAGAAGACCCACACCAAGGAGAAGCCCTTTGCCTGCACGGAGTGTGGCAAGGCTTTCCGCAGGAGCTACACGCTGAATGAGCACTACCGGCTCCACAGCGGGGAGAGGCCGTACAGGTGCCGGGCCTGCGGGAGGGCCTGCAGCCGGCTGTCCGCCCTCATCCAGCACCAGAAAGTCCACGGCCCAGAATGTTCCCGTGAGGGCGGGGAGGAGAGACGGGTTCCCCACTGGGCTCCCTGTTGAGTTGATAAACATCAGAGAACCCCAGGGCGCCTGGGTGGTCCGTCGGTTGAGCGTGGGACTTTTGATTTCCGCTCAGGTCATGATCTCAGGGTTGTGAGATCAAGCTCTGCATTGGGCT
This sequence comes from Ursus arctos, assembly GCF_023065955.2. Taxonomy (NCBI): domain Eukaryota; kingdom Metazoa; phylum Chordata; class Mammalia; order Carnivora; family Ursidae; genus Ursus; species Ursus arctos. Next base: position 86,583,783 of record NW_026623078.1, on the reverse strand, counting down.
CCACGCTGGGCGTGGTGTCTGTTGGAGATCTCTCTCCCCCCCTCTCTGAACAATAAAAAAGGCATAGAACCTATCTGGGAGAGGCGCCAAGGCAGGAAGCTGTCAGTCCTCCCCGTTTGGCTGTGCAGCAGGGCATTTGTCTTGGACGGAGAAGGGACAGGGCCGGGGCTGTGGTCAAGCAGCCTGCAGGCTGAAGGAAGGACAGTGAGGAAGGCTGAGCCAGAGCGGGACTCCCCCCGACTGTTGAGCCTGGATGCCCACAGGAGAGCAGCATTTCTAAACCATCCACGTCTGTGCCTGGATGTACACACGGGCTTCAGTAAGTCACATGGGGATTGTGGGTGGGTTTTGTTTTCTTTTTCCACTCATCTGTTTTCCAAATACTGACTTGTGATCAGGGAAAAAAAAAAAGATATGTTGACTTTTTTTGGTTGTTCGTTTGTTATTAGGACTGATGAAGATCAGACCCTGTTTGCAGGGGCCCCAGCCACCTAGTGGGAAGGAGAGAGGCCAGGACTAGAATCCACACAGCACCTGGGGTGGGGATGTTTGGAATTAATTCTCAGGCGGACCGAGGGTTTGTCAACAAACCAGGGCAAGGCTGGAGGGTAGTGGTGGCTGAAGCCAGGACTCAGGAGCAAGGTCTGCAGGCTCCCCGGGCAGGGTCTCAGGAGCCCCAGCCAGGCTGAATGTGATCGGCCTTCACCAGGCCTGTGAGCAGAGGGCGCTGGCTGAGGGGGAGCCTCCTGGGGGCTCTTAGTGACCCCTCTTCTTCACCAGCCCCCCACCCCAGGAGCCCTGAGAGCGCTGGCAGACATCTGTGGCGTCTTACAAAAGGTGTGACGGAAAGGAAGCCACCAGTCCCAAGCAGAGCTGAAGACCTGACCAGTGAATGTGTATTTTTTAATCAACATTTTTTCCCTAAGTATAAATTTTTTGTAGGGTATTTGGGAAATGCAAAAACTTATAAAAAAAAGAATTGTAGAGGGGCACCTGGGTAGCTCAGTTGGTTAAGCGTCTACCTTCGGCTCAGGTCATGATCCTAGGTTCCAGGGATCAAGCCCCATGTCAGGCTCCCTGCTTATCGGGGAGCCTGCTTCTCCCTCTGCCTGCTGCTCCCCCTGCTTGTGCTCTCTCTCCCTCTCTCCCTTTCTTTCTCTGACAAAGAAGTGAATAAAATCTTAAAAAGAGAAATGTAGGGATGCCTGGGTGGCTCAGTCAGTTAAAGCATCTGACTCTTGATTTCCGTGCAGATCATAATCTTGGGGTTGAGGATTGAGCCCTGATCTGGCTCCCCACTCAGCGTGGATTCGGCTTGTCCGTCTCCTTCTGCTCTCCCCACTCATGCACTGTCTCTTTCTAAAATAAATAAAATCTTTAAAAAAATAGAAATGTACAAAAACCGCCCTTTGTCACTCTTTAGAGATCACCATGGTGATGTTTGATGTGTTTTGTCAGCCTCTTTTTTTTTTTTTTTTTTTTTTTTTTTAATTTAAGGATTTTAAAAAGCAGGGAGGGGGCAGAGGCCTAGGGAGAGACCTCAAGCAGACTCCTCAGCTGAGCAGGGAGCGACCTGGGGCCTGATCCCAGGACTCCAAGGTCGTGACCTGAGCCACCCAGCCGCTCCTCTTGGCATCTTTCCAGCGCACACATGTGAATATTTGCTGGACAGATTGGCCCGTGCTGTGCTTAGAACACTGCCCGCTGACTGGATGCCGGCTGTGCACCGGCCATGCCATGTGGTTTATTTAGCAAACCCCTATTGTCGCACGTCTGTCTGTCCCCACATTTTCACTGTTACTGTTGACTCCACGGCAGACATGCACGTATTTGCTTTTGTCCATGTGAGTTCCTTGGGGCTGAGGTGGTGGTTCCTGTTGGGGCTACTGGGAGTGGGGGGACTGTGTTTAATCATTTGATTAATCATGAAAAATACCACTCTTGTTTTCATTTACATTTCTTGGCCTTTTAATGAGTAAATTCTCTGTAAGCTCTTGTACCTGTTTTTATTGGGTTTGTAAGCCTCTGTGTTGAGCTCCAATCCCTTTCCCTTAATACCGGTTTCTTCCACTGTGATACAAACCACAGGGTTTTTGGTGGTAGGTGAGCGTGGGAGAGAAGAGAGGGAAACTGCTTCTTAGAATTGAGGAAGTGAATTACAAATATTTTTTTCCAGTTCTTTATTTGCTTTTAGTTACAAAGTTTTTAATATGAAAAATACATGTCCCCTATGGCCAAAACTATCTGTCCTCTTACGATTAGAAAGGCCTTTTCCACCCCAAGATTTTATAAAACATTTTTTTAGGGGCACCTGTGTGACTCAGTGGGTTGAACGTCCGGCTCTTGATTTCAGCTCAGGTCATGATCTCAGGGTGGTGAGATCGAGCCCCACATCTGGCTCTGTGCTCAGCGGGGAGTCTGCTTGGGATGCTTTCTCTCCCTCCGTCCTTCCCCCTGCTCACGTGCTGTTCTCTCTCTGAATAAATAATAAATAAATAAAACCTTTAAAACATTTACTGTGGTTAAATTACTGAAATAATACATATTTATAGTAAAACAATAAAATCTCAATACGAAAATAGGAAATAAATCCCCGTCTCTTCCCTTATCCCACATTCCCATCCTACTCCCAGACGTACACCTGTTAAGTTCGGGTAGTTTATTCCAGATCTTTTTCTCTGCATTTCAAATGTCCAGTGTGTGTCCGTGTTTTCACAAACAGGATTACCCTACTAGTGTGTGCAGTGGTTTCGATGCATCAGCTTGCTGGGCTGAGCTCCCAGAATCCGTTTTCAGGTAGATTCATGACAGGCGGGCTCTGTAGCTCACACTCCTCCCTCATACTTAGACGCGAACCCAAATGGTGCTGTGAAATGATTTTGCGGGTGTGATTAAAGCACCTAATCAAGTGACTTCAAGTTAATCAAACAGAGTATCCTGGTGGGCTTGACGTAATCAGTTATAAGGACTTTAAAGCTTAGGCTTCCCTGAGGCTCCAGCTTGTGGAAAAGCATCAGCTGGTGATCTTGTCCTCCTGAGTCATTGCTCTGAGGACTTGGGGCTTGCTTAGCAGCCCCCGCAATTTCTGGCTACTTCTACTGGTTCTGCTTCTTAGATGGACCCTGACTGATCCACTGTGTCCTGCAGCGTGGCTTTTCCACCAGTACGTGACAGCATTGTCTCTGGCAGGCAAGAGCAGAGCTGCTTCATTCCCTGTGCTGTGGATGGGCTGCCGGTGACCTGTCGTCGCCCGTGAGTAGATATTGCACTGCTGCCCGTCCTGCACATACGTGACACCGCAGTAAGAGCCCTTCCATAAATCCTGGCTGTTGGCATTTCCCGTGAGCGCTGGATCCCCAAAGGCTGAGACGCTGGTCAGCACACAACTGGAAGTTTGGCATGGCTTATGTCCAGTTGACTCCAGGCTCTGGCCAAGGCCCCATTAACAAAACCAACTGGAAGCTAGCAATTGTGAAAGTCCACTGATGGCCCACAGGGGTGACCTGGGCAGAGATGGGGTGCAGAGGTTGGAGAGGGGTGAGCCTGGAGAAGCAAACGTGAGCAGGAGGCATTCCCGTGTCTAACCAGTGGATTCTTCCTCATGCTACTTTTTTCCCTTGCATTCGCTGTGAACCCGGTATGCCGTACGCACTGCAGGTGCAGAGTGCCCCTCTCAGACCACGCGTCTGACAACCAGTACTTGGCCCGTCACTGTCCTCAGGCAAAGACGCCAGACAAAAGAGAACAGAGAAGTCCAGTTTTGCAGGGAGCCGCATGAAAGATCCCTTAGACTATTTGAAGTTCTCCCCATGTCCCCCAAGTTCCTGCACTCCCCAGGGAGTCTGAGTGGGACCCTCACCTGGGGCAGAGCCCCCACGTTCCCTCCAGACTTGTGTCCTCCCCCTGGGGCTGGACCCCTCTGAGGCTGCCTGGTGCTGTTCGCAATACTGGATCCCGGTCAGGAGCTGTAGCTCACATGCTCAGAGAAAGGTGCCCAGGCATAGCAGTGAGGAGCGGCTGGTGCTGCCCGGAGCACAGCAGAGGTCACGCCCTGCCCAGGTGCCCGCATCCCTGTGGCAATTTACAAGGTCCAAGGTAAAGAGGGTCTGTGTCCTCACATGGTTTTCCTCTGTGTGGGCATGGACTGGATGCTTCAGGGACAGCCCCGTGCCCTCTGTGGTGGCCCTGCCCCACGGCTCCTGTGCTGTGCCGGAGAGCCCTTCCTCCCCTTTCCTCTGCCTGTCCTCCCTCCATATCCTCCCTCCCAAGCCCCTCAGGGACCAGGTTCCCCATGGATCCTCGCTGGGGCCCAGGCATGGGCTGTGGGGTGCCCAACACAGGGAAGCTGTGGGCCTCAGAGGGGTCCCACCAGTCACATTCCCACCCTGCAGTTGGATTCTGAACACCATTGCTCCATTACAATTGTTCTAACCAAATTACCAGCCCACCTCCTTATTGCTAACAGCCGTGGACTCTGGTCATTCTTTTTTTTTTTTTTTTTTTAAGATTTTATTTATTTGACAGAGATAGAGACAGCCAGCGAGAGACGGAACACAAGCAGGGTGTGTGGGAGAGGAAGAAGCAGGCTCATAGGGGAGGAGCCTGATGTGGGGCTCGATCCGTAATGCTGGGATCACGCCCTGAGCCGAAGGCAGACGCTTAACGACTGCGCCACCCAGGCTCCCCGACTCTGATCATTCTTGCCCCTCAGCCATTTCACCGTAGCCTCCTTTAAATAGTCCCTTCCCTGTGTTTTCACACTGCACTCCCGGTTTTCTGCCTACCTCTGTCTCCTCTTCTGCCCAGTCCTTAAATACTAGTATTCCTTTCTGTCCTTGGGCCATCTGTCTTTTCATTTGGCACTCTTACTGGGCAACTTCATACACTGCCGTGGCTTAAATTATCTTCTGTAGATATTGATGGTATTTAAATCTGCACCTCTGGCCCACATCTTCTGAATTTCTTATCTCTGTCCAACTGCCCACAGGACACCTCTGGATGCCTCAGAATGAGTTTAAAATCAAACTCCTCTCCTCCCAACACTCTTCTTCCCCATTGTATGGCAGTTACCTAGGGCACACATTAAGGCCTCAAAAACATTTGTTACATAAGCGGGGGAAGGAATAGAAGACACTGTGAATTTCTCTGACAGGGATGGAGACCCTGGACTGGAGTAGAGACCCCAGCTGCAATCCCACTGTAGAAGGACCTCTTCTGACAATGAGTGATACTGAAAGATCAAGGGATGACACAGACGTGGTTGTGATGTCTACCTTGTAGAAATAAAAGGATCTCACTGAAGATAAGTCTTAAGCCTCAACCCAAATCCCTCACCTAAAACTGGTTTCAGACCTCTTTGAACCTGAAACTCAAACCCAAGCATTCTGCTATCTTCCACTATTTGGGGTGAGCACTGAAACCTAGCCTGTGGGAGTGGGCAGAGGGGTTTGGACTCTTGAAAAATGGAATCTCAGGAGACTATACGCCATGTGCGAGAGCATTAGGTATCATCAGAAATCCCACCAGCAGAGAGGGATCCAACCTGAATTACACCGGCCACCTCTCCTTTCTTTCTGCTGCTAGCTCCCACAACTGCTCCCCTGCCTGGCCTCTCCCAGACGTTCCTACTCCCTCAGTCACTGTACCCCCACAGCTTCATTCATCCCACACTGAAGTCCTCGTACATGCCATGCACCGGCTGTATGATGTGGAAGAAAGGAGCATGGTCCCTGACTTCATGGGACACACAGACCATGTCCTCAACCGCTTATGAATGGATAAAGTGTGGTAATTCATACAGTGGAATATTGTTCAGCATTACAAGGAGTGAGTGTGGTAACAGATGGTAGCTACACTAATGAGCAGCCCATAATGTACAGAGTTGTGGGGTCACTGTATTGTACACCTGACACTAGTGTAACATGGTGTGTCAACCAGACTTTGACAACAAGGAAAAAGGAATGAAGTACTGATTCATGATATGACATAGATGAACCTTGAAGACATTATGCCATGTGAGAGAAGCCAGGCACTTGGGGCACCTGGGGGTGCAGCAGGCCAGGGTCATGATCTCAGGATCGTGAGTTCAAGCCCCAGGTTGGGCTCCGAGCTTAGCACAGAGTCTGCTTGTCCCTCTCCCTCTGCTCCTCCCCCTGCTCTCTCTTTCTCTCAAATAAATAAAATATGTTTTTAAAAAAGGAGCCAGGCACAAAGGATGTATAAAATCATATATTATAGGTTTCATTTATATGAACGTCCAGAATAGGTAAATATATACAGATAGGAAATAGATTGGTGTTTCCCTAGGGATGGAACAGATAGTTAGATTGGGGAGTGATGGCGAGGGGGCATGGGGTTTCTTTTGGGGGTAATAAAAATATTTTAAAATTGGTCACAGTGATGCATGCACTGCTCCATGAATATATATTAAAAGCCATTGAATTGTGCACATTAACTGGGTGAATTGTATGACATGTGAATTATATCTCAGGAAAGCTGCTTACAAATTTAAAAAAGCCGGGGCACCTGGGTGGCTCAGTTGGTTAAGCGCCTGACTCTTGATTTCAGCTCAGGTCATGACCACAGGGTCTTGAGATCAAGTCCTGCATGGTCCGTTGGGTGTGGAGCCTGCTTAGGATTCCCTCTGTCTCTGTCTCTGTCCCCTCCCCACCCCCAACTTGCTCTCTAAAAAAAAAAAAAAAAAAATGAACCAGCCATTCAAACCTGAGAATCTCCAAGAAGGTAGAGTAACTGCATTGATCAAAAAAGCTAGAGGCAAACAGGACCAGAGCTGCCCAAGGCTGGGAGAGGAGAAGAGTGGTTTCCCCAGTCACTGAGGGCCAGGGAGGGCCTTACGACCTCCACCTTGACCTCCAGTACAGGGCAGCCCATGAAACTGACAGGGGTGAAAGAATTTGTCACCCTTCAGGAATAGAGTTGAAGCATGTGTTATGCAGGATAAGTGAGGCAGAACAGAGTGAGCTTTGAGCAGCTCTTCAGTCCGTGAATTAGGGCCCTAGAACTGCTGTCAAGAGAGGGAGCAGTTGTGACAGAGACGTGGAAAGATGCTTCTTGTTCTCTCAGTGTTTGTCATCCCAGCTAATAAAGATCATGAAACTGCTATACAGAAGCTTGTTAATGCTGAGTGACCGGTAAGTAGCTACTCCTTATGCCATTCTACTTAAAAAAATGTTTGTTTGTTTGTTTTTATAATCTCTACACCCAAGTGGGGCTCAACTCACAGCTCCAAGATCAAGAGTCACATGTTCTTCTGACTGAGCCAGCCAGGCGCCCCCATTCTACTTTCTGTTTGAACTTTTCTATTAAAAAATGTGTTTAAAAATGTGGACTGATACTAAGGAAAATGAGATCTTTGGGGTATGTCACCTTCTGGGAATGATGTGGAAGCTGGCCCCTGTACCTGCCAACAGCACTTCCCAAAGCTGATAGAGGATGGGTCTCTGGCAGAGTCGAGTCACTGTGGTAACCTGGGGCCCCAGAGAAGGAACAGTTCAAGGCCTGGAGCCCCTGCAATTCACAGAACAGAAAAACCAAGGAAGGGCAGGTGCCAGCCTGGCCCAGGATCTCTAGGACTTCATGGGAATGTGCAAGCCCTCAGCTCAACACAACACCCAGGACACAGGCTCCTGGAAGATGTGTGCTGCACCCTCAATCCCAAAGCTAGCGACCAGTGTCTGACTCCCAGCCTTGCCCAGTGCAGACCACGCCGGAGGTCACTGGGGCCCAAGTCTCCTAGAGCACAGGCAGAGACCGATCTGTGCTCTCTTCCCTGGAAAAACCTGTGCTGGCACGGCCGTCACAAAAACGGCTCCACCCTGCGGAGCTCAACTTTGGTGGCAGAGCCAAGCACTGGGCTCCAGACCCCTACTCTGCCTCTGAGGCTGACGCAGGGCTGCTGGGTAACACGCCAGCAGGAACACGGAGAGCATGGCCTGAGGCGCTGAGCTCCGGGCTCAGGGGCACCAGCCGTAGGTGGGCTCTGGCCCTCACCTTCGGGATGGCCCTGGGAAGGGTGGATGTGGGACAGCCACCAAGCTTAGGGAAGTCACAGGCGCCAGAGCAGTGACAGCCCGTGAAGGTGGCCCTCCACACCCCTGTCCTGAATCACGATGTCTATAATCTGCTTTAAAATATTCCAGCAAAAATGTGAGGGGATAGTTGACAAAGGGTAGCAACATGGTAGCTGCTGTTGGAGTTAGGGTGTGAGCTCGGAGTTTTGCTGCACTCTGCACTTTTATATAAATGACAATAGAGCATTTAAAAATTTTTTAAATGAACACCTCCTCCACCCCCATAATAAGCCCCAAGCAGGAAGGAAAACATCTTTCTCTGCAGTTATGCATGTAGTGCATAACGTGTGGAAAGAAACACGGAACGATTCTACTCACTTGTTCACTTGGTTTACCTTGAGGGTGAGGTTGAAGAAGGAGAGATTATGGATTCTGTTCTTAGTTATAAAGTATTCTTTGTCTTTTTTAAAATAGGCAGGCAGTCCTTTTGCAATGAGACATTTAAGGAAGAAAAAGAAAATCATCACCTCCAGGAAATATCCTGCCTAATTCAAAACAAGATGACGCTGTCCCTGAGAGTCACAATAGCACCTGCCCTTTGTGGTCCTCCTTGTGGAGAGCCCTGAGCGCCCTGGACAGCCCAGTTCCCCTCCGGAGCCACCTCCCAGGGCTGCTCTGCTCCAGGCAGCAGCCGGTTCCAGGGTGGCCTTCCCAAGCAACACCCCGTCCTCAGTCTCTGCCAGCACAATCCAACAGAAAGGGAATGCCAGCCACTGGAGTAATTTACATGTATTAATCACATAAGAAAACAACAGCAGAAAGAAATGGGATTAAATTTAGTAATATATTTGGGGCACCTGGGATTGAGCCCCACGTCTGGGTCCTGGCTCAGCGGGGAGTCTGCTTCTCCCTCTCCCTCTGCCTCTCCCCCTGCTCATGCTCTCTCTTTCTGTATCTCTCTGTCTCAAATGAATAAATAAAATCTTTTTTAAAAATTTAGTAATATATTTATGCTAACACATCTAAAATATAATTTCAACATATAATCAACATAAAAATCTTTAGTGAGAGATCACGTATTCTTTTTCATACTAGGTCTCTGAAATCATGCGTTTATTCTGCACTTAAAGCACAACCCAATAAGGACCAGCCGCGTTTCAAGTGCTGACAGCTGCACCGGGTTTGTGGCCGCTGTGCTGGGCAGTGCAGATCAGACTAAAGGGCCTTCCTGGCCCTCCTCTAGGACATGCCTTCCCTGCAGCCCTCTTCCCTGGGGGCTGGTACTTCCCCCACTCTCTGCTCCAGACTGTTGGGGGTGGTCAGCATACCCTTCGTCCCTTAAGAGTTAAATCAAGGGGCAAATCAGCAGGCTTCTGACCATCAAGTCTCCTACTGGGTGGGGGCACCTGGGTGACTCAGTCATTAAGCGTCTGCCTTCGGCTCAGGTCGTGATCCCAGGATCCTGGGATCAGGGAGCCTGCTTCTCCCTCAGCCTGTTGCTCCCATGGTCATGCTTTCTCTCTCTCTCTCTTTCTGACAAATAAATAAATAAAACCTGAAAAAAAAAAAGTCTCCTACTGGAGATTTCAACTTGACTCGTGCCAGTTCACCTGGATTTCTACACAACAGGCAAAATGTCACTTCCCAGGAAGGGCAGCTGCTGCCTCTGACTTTGACCAGACGCTGTGCAGGTGGCCCTCCATGTGGGGGGTGTTGAGGCCCCTCAGGCTGGGCCCACGTCAGCCTCCCGAGGCCACCAGGGGATGAGGTTTGCAGTCGGTACTCAGACCTGAAGCCAGACCACCTCCCGAGTCCACCAGCGGATGAGGTTTGCAGTCGGCACTCGGACCTGAAGCCAGACCACCTCCCGAGTCCACCAGGGGATGAGGTTTGCAGCCGGCACTCAGACCTGAAGCCAGACCACATCCTTTAAAGCACTAGGAAGAGATTCGCTTTATTGTCTGAAGTCTGAATTCTTTTGTGAGTTTTTATTTTTTTAAAAGATTTTAAGTGATCTCTACACCCAGTGTGGAGCTTGAATCTACAACCCTGAGATTAAGAGTGGCACTCTCCGGGGTGCCTGGGTGGCGCAGTCGTTGGGCGCGATCCCGGTGTTATGGGATCGAGCCCCACATCAGGCTTCTCCGCTGGGAGCCTGCTTCTCCCTCTTCCACTCCTCCTGCTTGTGTTCCCTCTCTTGCTGGCTGTCTATCTCTGTCAAATGAATAAATAAAATCTTTAAAAAAAAAAAAAAGAGTGGCACTCTCCAGCTGAGCCAGCCAGGTGCCCCTTTTGAAAGTTTTCTAAGGTCTGATCTGGTTCAGGAGAAAAGCTCGCTGTGAGCGGAAGGGTCTGTTTAACTTCACCTGAGGCTCAGAGAGGGTGTGGTGGGAGATCATATGGCATTAATCCCTCACTCTGAACTTTATTTATTTTTAAAGATTTTATTTATTTATTTATTTATTTATTTATTTATTTATTTATCTATTTATTTGAGAGAGAGAGCACGCGCAAGGCAGGGGGAGGAGCCAGAGGGGGAGAGTGGGGGGAGAATCTCAAGCAGATTCCTCACCAAGCTCAGAGCCTGATGCGGGGCCTGATCTCAAAACCGAGATCATGACCTGAACCAAAACCAAGAGTCGGATACTTAACCGACTGAGCCACCCAGGCGCCCCTAATCCCTCACTCTGACCTCTAAAAACAAGGAGTCGGTCAGCCTGTTGGACACTGGCTGCCTGTACCCATCCTCCTCTCCAGCCCAACGTCACACCTGGGCCCGTGCTCACCCGGAAATGATACACTCCCCCCATTCCAGCCCCCCAACAGCTGTTGGGAGGGAGACCCTTCTGCCTGTGGGTAAGAGGGGCAAGCCAGGCTTAGAACCCAGCCAAGAGGGTCACCGGCCACAACCACATGGGGAGGGGGAACAGGAGGGTAAAGATGGTGGTATGAAGGCTCCAAAGCGGTGAGGGTCTGAGGGTCTGAGGGCTACCTTCACCTGTTCTAAACACACCCGTTTGCCTCACCTGCTGCCCCTGGACTGCCTGTGCGGATGCTCAGAGGGACCTACCCAGGCACAGCCGGAGGGTCTCGCCGCACTGCTGATCTGCCACTGGCACCCACCTGACACACCCAGGAAGGGAGCAGGACCCCAGAAATGAGGAGAGACCCAACGGTCCCCCAGAGCTCAGAGCCGTTAGCTTGAGCTGCCCCCCCCCCCCCCCGCTCTCCCGCTGGAAAGGGGCTTCAGTGGCCCCAGAGTCAACCTAGCCCCTTACGAAGGCTCTTTCTCCTGCAGGCGGACGGTACGAGGCTGCAGAGGAGGCTGCTCTGCGACCCGCCCCAGATCCCGCGGGGGAAAGACACCGCCCGGCCCCGCGTCAGAACCGCCTGCGGAGCGATGAGAAAACACGGGGCCCTGCACCCCACATGCTGATTTATGGCGGGTGGCGCCGGACGACTCCACCACGGGCAGGAGGGAGACTCTGCTCTCGAAGCCTCCCACAGCTCCCGGTGCCGCGAGGAGTCCGTGCGGGTCCGCCCGGGGCGTGACCGCAGGCCCGGGGGAGGCGCGGCCGCTCTAAGACGCCGTCGGACCCCGCAACACCGAGCCGGGGAAACCTCACCCGCGCCTGCCCCCTGCAGGCCGCCCTGGGGCGGGTTCTGCAGAAGGTGGGGTCCGGGCGCGGCCTGCGGCTGTGGCGCGCTGGCTGAGGGCACGACCGCGCACCGGGCCGGGGCCGAAGTGCGGCCGCACTGGCCGCGCGGGGAGGTGCGCTCGCCGGGGTGCGCCTCCGAGGCCCTGGGAGCTCCGAGCAGCCCGCGCAGCCGAGAGGCTTCTGGCGGGCGTGGATGCGCTGGTGGCGGGGCCGGCGGGGAGCCCCAGGGGAAGCCGCTCCCGCACCTGCCGCCCTCGTAGGCCGCTCTCCGCTGTGCGCGCTCCGGGGCTGCGGGAGGTGGGCCCGCCGGCCAAAGCGCGGCCGCCCTGGGGACACACGTAACGCCTTTCCCCGGTGTGCGTGAGCCGGGGCTGGAGCAGGTTTCCCCGCCGGCTGAAGGCCTTGCCGCGCTCAGGGCGCGGGTGCGGCTTCTCGTCCGTGTGCGTGTGCTGGTGGCGCCTGAGCCGCGCGTTCAGGGTGAAGTGGCCGCTCCCGGGTGTGGACGCTCTGGTGCCGCGGGAGGTTGGCCCGCTCGCTGAAGCCCTTGCAGCACACGGAGCGTGGTAGGGCCTCTCCCCGGTGTGTGTCCGCTGGTGACGGGTCAGCTGCGAGCTCTGGCCCAAGGGCTTCCCACAGGCGTCACACGCGAAGGACCGCTTCCCCAAGCGTGGGCGACAGTGCTGAGCCGGCCGGGAGCTCTGCCCGAAGGCTCGGCCGCACTCCTCACACCGAAAACGCTTCTCCACCGCGTGGGGCTGGGGGGCGGGTTGGTCCTAAAGCCCAAGCTGCTCGCGCTCTGGCTCTCCATGGTGGGGCTGCCCTGGTGTCCCGGGAAGCTCCATGATCACCCCACAGCTTCTCCCCAATGCACCACGCGCTCCGCCCCTTCCTCCAGCTGCACCTTCCCTGCAGGTCATGGCCACCAGGACCTCGCTGCTCTCCCAGCACAGGAACTAGCCCTTGGCAGCACTCGGCCTTGCCCTGGGCTCCCCATCTTCACAGCCCCGGTGCTCAGGACCTTCCCTGCATCTGCTGGTGCTTCATCCTCACACCACTCATTCTCAGTACCTAAAACAGAAAGTCTAAGAGCAAGATAGAAAATGTACCTGGTTCCCTGCTGGGGGGAAAGGGCTCAGCCATCACCTGTGAGGTCTGATACACAGAGCAGGTTCTCAACCTGGAGAAACAGAGAAGGAACGAATGAAGCAAGGGAAGAATGGGCCTCTCAAGTTCAGGAGGCTCAGCCTGGTGGGGGTCAGACTGTGGCAAGGCGGTTACCTGGAGAGATGGGGAGGCTTCCATGGGCTCCTCCTGCTTCCCTGCACCACCTGCACCCCTCTCCCTGCCCAAGGGAGAAGGGTCTTTGGGGAGATGGCATGGGGGCAGCAGGTCAGCCAGGAAGAAGGACACTCTAGACTCTGCCACTTGCTAGCTGTGTCTTGGACCAGCCTCAGTAACTGGGGGAGCTGAGCCTGCTTTGAGGGAAGCCTGTCGGGAGGCAGGGCTGGAGAGAAGTCCACTGAGGGCAGAGACACTCAAATCCCAGAGATACTGCAGGTGTGGGCCTTGTCCCCCTGACCTCACCCACCTAGAACACAGCACCCGCACCCCACCTCCAGGAAGCACACAACTCATTCTTTCCTCTACCTATACCCCTAGGGTCAGGGCCAAACTCAGAGCTTTGGAGTCAAGTTTGCTCCAAAACAGAATCTACTCCAACAGCTGTTGGGAAACATCATCAAAAAGATGTGACCAACACTTGACCTGTGAGCTGGACCTGGGCATTCAGAAGGCTCTTCACCTGCTCCCCGGACCTTGAATGTGGGTTCCACATTTGCCTTTCCTGCTCCCAGAGGCTACTCCAAGGACATAGCTTTGAGATGGTGATGCGATGTTGAGAACACCTGCACTGGATATGTGACTGAGTCCAGTTAGGGCCTCTTCTTATAGATTTTTATTTTTATTTATTTTTTTACTTTTTTATTTTTGAGGGTGGGATGGGGCAGAGGGAGAGAGAGAATCCCAATCAGGCTCCTCGCCCAGCACAGAGCCCGATGTGGAGCTGAGATCATGACCCTGAGATCATGACCTGAGCCGAAACCAAGAGTCGGATGCTTAACTGACTGAGTCAGGCAGCCGCCCCTGGTTAGGGCCTCTTTATAAACTTTTAGGATTGGGTGGGTGGGTGCAGGGATCCATTGGTCTTGCTGCCACCCAAGACAAGTTTCATATGTAAGTTCCTTTCGCTTATTAAAACTGCCCCTACCCACCTGAACCGGCCTTGCCTATTTCTTTGGCCTCTCCCTGTCCTCTGCACACAGGGTTGGTTTCAGATTACACTCGAGAAGTTCCTGAGAGGGTTGGGAGCCAACCACAGCAAGAGGGCCTCCAAGCCCTGTGCCCCACCATCTGCCTGACTGGATATGTCCCAGGGAGACGGCTCCTCCAGCAGCCCCTAGGGTGTTGCAGCTAGGGTGACACTGGGTTCTCTACTGCAAGGTTGGTTTATGTATTCACAAGCCTTGTGAATGGGACAAGCTGATGAAGAGGCTCAGCGTCTGTGAAGGCAAATGAACCTGGAAGATAGGTGGGAAGCCTTGGACTTGCCTCTGGTTCTGGTGCCCAGCTCCTGTGCTCTCCATTGTTCTCGCCCCCTCCCCTTCCCCCAGGACGTGTGACTTCTTGCTCTGACCTCCACTGACCATAGTGGACCCTCCTCAGGTTTCTCTTCCCCAATCAAAGCTATGCTGGTCATGATGTGTCTTGAGATCTGCTCACTCTGGCAAGTGAGCCCGATTCCATTTTCCAAGACACAGTGGAAAACTACTCATTACTGGGCATGCTCGAATCCAAAGTCTCCTCCCAAATTCTATGACTGCAAGGAAACAGCAGGCGAATCTCAGCCATCTTCATCCACAAGCTCCAGGTCCACAGGCATCCCCCACCCGGACCCTCTCCAATCCTCCTGCACTGAGCCCTCTGGCCCTTGCTGGCCGCCTCAGCAGACCCACCGGCCTCTCACCACACCATTCCCCACCACACCACTCTGACAGCGAACTGACACCTCCCCTTCCCTCCTCACATCACAGCTTCCAGCCAGCAAGGCTGCTGCGTTTGGCCAATAAGTGTTCACGGAGCAGCTGCTCCCAGGACCAGCACAGGCAGGATCTCTGCTCTCACCTGTTACAAGCTGTTGATGGAAGCAAGAATTTCCCTCCTTGAAATCTTGCAAGGATCTACTGCTCATGAGATACAGTTCACATGCCGTGTACTACTCGCAAGACCCTGTGTCCTGGTCCCTGTCTCTGCCAGCGCTGCCCCAGCTGCCCTGCCTGGAATGACATGGTCCCCCTACCTATGTTTTGCTGTCAAGCAGGCCGCCTTCTTCTCAGGATCCCTGATGCCAGCTTGAGAATACCCTCCAAGGCCTCATGAGTAGATCCCCTCACTAGGCCAACCATGGGTCCCTAGGCCAAAAACCACCCTGTGGATTGGAAACCAGTGTGTGAAGCTGATCTGCTCCCTGGTGTGAGGCGGCACCGCGGCCAGCACTGAATGCCCAATGCCCAGCCAGACACTTCGTGCCTGGAGCTCACGTCCTGGCCTTCCTACACGGCACAGTGCTAACACTCCAGGCCTGGCACAGAGCGCGTTCCCAGTAAACATCACCAGTGGTGGGTAATCCCAGACCCCAAGGGCCACTCTGTCACTCCTGTGGATTACTGCTCAGCAGTCTGTGAGGTGGGTGGCTCTGGCGCTCCCAGCTCTCTGTCCGCCCCACCTCGCCCCATCCTCACAGCTGTGGCCTGGAAGGGACTCTGGTCAGCGTGTTTGTTCTCATCAACCTCTCCAAGGATCTCTCAGGAGCATTCTTTCCCTTGTTTTTAGCCAAGTGAGGGTCCATAGTACCTCCTCTGGCTCCAGCAGGGAGTTCTCCTGGGGTCTGCAGACTGGGATTCCTGCTTAAAGACACAGTGTGTTGGCCTGAAGTAAAGCTGGTCTGGGCACCCCCAGGGTGGCCGGCTTCATGGGCATGGCCAGGACTGGGGCAGACCTGGGTGCTCCCCACTCTTGTACCCAGCAAGCCAGGTGGGGCTGCCTGTAGGACACTCACAGGTTAGGAAGGGGCTGCCAAGATCTCAGCTGCAGGGACTTGGGAACTCATCCAACTCTACCCCACCACCTTTAGCCTTAGGACTTCTGGAAGACTGGGTCGCCTGTAGTCCTCACCCAGTGAGGCCATGTCCCCATAGTTCTCCAGTGTCACAGCCCAGGAGAGCTGCCTCTGATGGGGGCCCAGACACTGCCACTCCTGGTTGGTGAAGTACACGGTCACCTCCTTGAAGGTCACGGGGTCCTGAAACATTGGGAGCTGTCTGTGGGCCACACAAGGCTGGGACAAAGCTTCTGACAAAGGGAGCCAGAAAGACCCAGAGAGCCAACACACCCACAGGGCTAGGGCAGGACCCTGACATCGGGTGAGGTGTTTCCCCCAGGCCTGGAGAATGATTTCCTCACGTTTGGGGTTTGGGCCAGCTTGGTATCCCCTGCGGGGAGAAGACCACAGGCCGCTGGAGGTGGTTGGGAGTTGACCAAAGCTGGTTTATGAGGTGCCCTCTTACCCTGCCCTGCTGTCCAGCACACCTGCCCACAACGCCCTGCATTCACTCCCCGGTGCTCACGGGGGTGGTCTCACCGCAGGCAAGCCACCTGCCCTGGGGTCAGCCCCACTGCAGAGTGAGGTTCGCTTGGGTCAGGCAGGGAAGGCACAGAGTCTGGCTTGAATCCACAAGAGCCCCAGCTCTCTCTCTGTACACACCTGACTCCTCCCTACCCTTCAGCTCGTGCCCCTGCTCCACCCTGACCTCCATCTGATGCCTTGCGTGGCCGGGGCATACCCCAGCCACACCACAATCCTCTGAGGCGGGGAGTGTGTGCTAGGTGCTGTGCCTGCCCCCACCCCAAACATCTGGCTTCATCCCAAGATGAACTGGCTCGGGGGAACAGCCCCACTTTCAGAAAAGAAACAGGGGGCGCCTGGGGGGCTCAGCTGGTGGAGCGTCCAACTCTTAGTTTTGGCTCAGGGCAGATCTCAGGGTCGGGAGATGGAGCCCTGAGTCAGGCTCCACACTCAGCAAGGAGTCTCCTTGAGATTCTTTTCCCCTCTTCTCCCTTTCTCTCTGCCCTTGCCCCCACTTGTGCAAGAATGCACGCACACTCTCTCAAATAAATAAATAAATAAAATCTTGAGAAGAAAAGAAAAGAAACAGGGCCATGAGCCCAGCTCTGTAAGGCCCGTGGGTTGTGTTTGCACCCCAGGCCCTGTGTGTCTCCTCATCCAAGCATGGACACAGGCCCGGGGTGCTATAAACCCCAGTCTCATCCTTGCTCCCTTTATCCGAGCACATCCCAGCTACCACCTGCCGACCCTGAACCCGTGCTCCTGTGGCTTGCTGGGTGTGGGAAACACACCCAAACCTGGTGTCCTGTAGCCCTTACTCTTGCTTGTTGAGGGAACAACTGGAGGCAGAATGTGCTGAGCCCTCATCCCACACCTGTCTCCGGCCCAACAGAACTGGGGCCTGCACGTCAGGGGCTAGGTGCCTAGCTCTAGGGGCATCTGCATTTGGGTTTCTCACGCTCCACTTCCCCAGTACGAGTGTCCAACCCCTGAGAGAGACAGTGAGGGACCAGGACCCTGTGTCGCCTGCTGGGGCCTCCCTTTGGGGGTCCTGTTCTATCTCTGCCCTAGAGGCTCTGACTACAGGCCCTCCTGGGAAGCAAGCAGCACATGCTTCCAGGACACAGCCAAACCCAGCTCCGCCACTCCAGCTGCTGGAGCCTCTCGAGCTCTGCGACATCTAGAGCCTGAAGTCTCCTCCCTGGGTGACATCTTGCCTTCCAGTCAGCTCTGTGTGTGCAGGTCACCTTCCAGACAGCCCTAGGTCAACTCGTAATCACAGGACCAGAGTCTGAGTGTCAGAAGCTCCTGAGGATCCCTGTGGGCGCCCACTCTCCCTCCAGGTGCTGGCCTAGGTTGTCTCTTGAAGATCTAGCTCTTGCCTATTGTAGGAACTCAGCGTGGATCGAGTGGAAGGATCGAAGTCCCCTTGGCAAGGCCACCCATGCCCTTGCCGGGCAGCTCTGAAGGCTGGGATGGATTTTGCAGATGATGTCACACCCTCTGCTCTCTAACGGTCTGGTGGGGCCAACTCTGCACCCGGGGGGAGTGGGGTTTTGTTTGTCTGTCTCAGGCAGGTGCTGGAGAGCCTCAAGGCTCTCTCCACAGTCTATGCACTTTTTCTAAATGTTGGTAGCTTCTGCTTACAAAGCACTGAACTGGGAGAAACCAAAAGAGCAGAGGCTGTCACCGCGAAAGGAGGCCGTACAGAGGTGCACGCAGACGCCAGCGCCAGCTGCGAACAGAGCAGGCTGCCCAGTGCGAGGCAGGGCCTGGGGGCAGCAGACACAAACGCTCTTGTTTTGGCAAAAGAACTGGCAGGAAAAAAAATTCTAAGAGGCTCTACTTTGAGGTTTTGCCACACGGAACTTCTCAGAACCACACTCTTTCTAATCAGTACCCAGGTTCCTTGTTGACAGAAAGATGCTTTCTAAGTACAGGTGCTCAGAGATGTGACCTTGGGTTCACATAACATGTCTGTCACTTTGACAGACTTTGGGTAATCAAGTTTGCCCACTTTGAGACAGTTTCTTTTCTCCTTCCTCTTATAAAACCAGAGAACACATCCCCTTATGATAGTAGGACCATGTGAGTTTGCAGGCAGCCGTCCCAGGTAGCAAACCGTAAATCAGACGGACACATTTAATAACACACTGGCCAAAATAGATGAGCTGTCTGGAATCAGGCGTGAAGTGTGCAGTTCATTGTTTCTACATATAATTTGTTTCTTCTTGAATTTTTTTTTTTTAAAGTAGGCTCCACGCCTAGTGCGGAGCCCAACCTGGGACTCGATCTGACGACCTGATCTCAGGACCTGAGCTGAAATCAGGAGTCAGACACTCAATCGAGTTACCAAGATGCCACTTGAACTGTTTCCATGTCTGTAATCAAAGTCAAGCCACCAGCCCAGCCCCTCCCACCTGTACCTTTGTCTGCCCCCCCCCCCGGCCGGTGCAAGTGACCAGCTCCCTCTGGACTGTGGGGAGCTACCTTTCCAGTAGGCAAAGACCTCGTCCAGTATGGCCCCCTCTCAGGCTCTAATACCAGAATCCGTCCAGGCCCCAGGTGGCTGTGGGCCTCAGGATTTGTATCTGAATGGGATTCCTGCCCCTGCAGACAGCACTGTCCTACAGGGAGTTCACAAAGGTTTGGGGGAATCTTTCAATCTCTGGCAGCAAGAGAGCACTGTCCCCAAATGTCCAAAGCAGTCCCCCACCCCTTTACATTGTGCCACAGGGTGAGGGCTGCTGGCAGGGCTGCCCCTCTTCTCCATGCCCATATCCTGCTCTACCAACCTTGACCTTAGCATTTCCCATCCTCCAGAACGCCCTGAACCCGCTGGATGCCAAGGAGAGAACCCTAAAGCACAGCCAGGATCAGCCTCGCCCCAGGAAGGGTCTTCAGAGTCTTCATGTCCATATAAAACACTCCACACTGGGTCTCCAAATCCTCTAGTTCCCTTAGGATCCACTCCACCCATGTAGACTCAGCCCGCGTAAGAAGTTTGCAGACCCACTGGGTGTGCCAGGCATCCAGGCTCCTGACCTGGAGGATTTCACAGTCAGGCAGGGGAGAAATCCCTCCCAAATAACTCCTGTCCTACAGCCAGAGAGACCGTGAGCCATAGACCGTAAGGACAGAGTGCTGGGAGGGAGGAGACAAGGCTGGCGACCCTCTGTGATCCCACCACCCTCAGCCAGGATGTGGGGAGTCTCACTTTGCAGGTGAGGAAGCGTCAGAAGTGACCAGGTGATTTTATGTTTCCATTATACCAGTGATTCTCAAACTTCACTGCACATTAGGGTCACCCAGGAAGGCTTTAAAAGTCTCAGTGCCCAGGCTGCACCCCACACACTAAGACAGAGCCTCTGTGGGTGGTGCCCAGGCAACCCCCAAGTGACCCAACACGCAGCCAGCTTGGAAAGCGTGCACTCACTGCTCACGGATGACACACCACGGTCTCACTGAGCCCTCCCACACTGTCATCTCAGGGACTGACTCCGATGGGAGCTTCCCTCTCTGCCCTGAGGCCGGCAGATAGGGACTGATCAGTGGCACAGAGCTCGCAGTGCTGGCGCTCCCAGCTCTGTGTGTGCTGGGAGGCAGGCATCCACAGGATGTGCTCGGGGAGACCATGAAGTCTCTGCAGGCATCTAGGATGGGTGGGCACTGGGGGAACAGCCCCAGCTGGGGGCAGGCGAAGCAGCATGGGTGAGCTGCCTTAGGTACAAGCCCCCCCCCGCCCCCCGCTCACCCTGCTGAGGCTGTACAGCCCCCTCCCTCACGCCATCACCTGTTCCCACGGGTCTCAAGGAGCATGGCAGACTCAGAAACCCCTTGAATCGACATGAGGAACCTCCCACAGTGCCTCCTCCTGGGGACCCACACCCTCCTGGGGGCTCGCTCTTCAGGATTTGGTCCTGACAATTGCCATGTGTCCCTAGGCATTTCTGGCCTTGCCCTGGACTAGGTATTCGTCCCTGCAGGGGCTGTCCTGTCTTAAGCCCTGGGTTACGTGCTTGCCTGTGTCCACCCTTCTCACTGGCGGGCCCTGCTCAGCTCTCAAGGCCCAGAATAGGCATCGCGTTTTCCCTATAGCGTTCCAGAGGTAGATTCGACCGACAGAAACATGCCACCTGTGTCCCTATTGCACTTTACAAACTTCAGTGGAGCACAACTGTTAGACTTGTTCCTAAAACCAAAATATTTGGAACCAAATCTCTGCTTCACCACTTCCTAGGCATTTGACCTTGAGCAAGTTACTAAGCTGCCTCAGTTTCCTAACCTACAAAATGGGGATAGAGTACATGCCTCACAAGGTGTGGAGAGGGTTCAGTGACCGCCTGTGAGCACACTAGCACAGTGCCAGTGTCTCTGGAGAGGGTCACCAGGTCCTGCCCATTGCCCACTCATCTCTCAAATTCAGCCCTCTATTGTCATGCTCTAGCGGTGCCAAGATATCTGATCAATTGCAGAGATGCTGGCTTGAACCTTATAGACCTCATCCGGACCTGCTTGATGAAGTCGACCTCTCCAGCGCTGTCCTGTTTTCACAGGACGGAGCAAACGCAACTCATGGAGCTCGTGAGCAGCTGCATACAGCCCAGCGAACTGGCACAGAGGCCTCCCCAGGATCAGCCCCACTGCTTCCTTCTCAGCTGGGGCACCTCACACTCCGCGCTTACGCTGAAAACATCTGGCTGTCAGCCCCCCAGTTCACCAGCCACCATACCTGCTCAGTCTGCGCCTATGCCAACCCAGAGCCACATCTAGGGGATGCGTCCCCCTGGCTGAGCCTGGCTCACCACCAGGGCGTCCCAGAAGTAGGGGAGGGGATCCTGTAAGTGCACGGGTCACTTCTTGCTGCAGAGGTGGCTGGCTCATGTCTCTGTGAGGGTCGTATGTCCAGGTAAGACTTAGGGAGAATGGAGGACAGCTACAGGGCAGGAGCCCCCACAGCCGGAGAAAGTGGGCAGCACACGGCCTGAGGGCCCGACTGAGTGAGGAGTATGGGAAAAGGGTGTGGAGCTGAGGGTGTCGCTACGGGATGGCTCCAGATGGTCTGAATCAGGTTAGTGACAGTGAGGGGAGCAGAATGGACACAGAGAGACCTTGATCCCAGGAGTGGCCCGGCCAGGCAGGACCGGAGCTGGGAGGGGGGCCATGTTTGCCAAGGTGCCCAGTGGATGCTGCTGATGGCCTGGAGGCCACCCTTCAGGGAGGGGCAGGGTAGAGGCACCGGGAAGAACAAGGAGTGTTGGTGACGGAGCAAGGCTTGAGTCAGTGCTCACGCTTAGGTCTGCGGCTCAGGAAACCAAGCGACAAAGGCCAGGCCATCTGGAGGCCTGGCGGGTGTGGGAAGGTGGGATTGGTGTGAGTGTGAATGGAAGCATCCAGCCAGCAGCTGGTGCCCGGGTGTGGGGCTCCACGGAGTCCAGGCTCGAGGCAGCCTCAAAGTGGCCGATGTGGCTGAGGGTTATTTCTACACCACGGAGTGTGAAAGGGGGCGGGAGAGCCTTGCAGAAGGCGACACAAAGAGGAGAATGGTGTCCGAGGGCCACAGAAGGGTTCTGTGGGGTCAGGAGGCGGCCCTCACGACTGTGGGGTCCAGGTGCTCCCATCTCTCACCTCTCCTTTTCTGCTTCAACTCGCCGCATGGCGGGTTTACGAGGACCAGCACTGATGGCAAGCAAGGCGGAAGCGAAGGGCCTGGAGCCAACGCCCTCCGTCTCTCCAACACAGCGGCCAGCACAGCTGGGCATGGCTGGCACTGGCCCAGCAGCTGGCCCCACGGGGACAGAAGAAAGGGCCTTTGGCCTCCTGGATGTTTGGGGGACTACACTGGGGTCTCTGTGGCCCGCCCTGTGCTCAGCACAGTCCGTACCATCTGTGTCGAACCTGTCTCACCAGCTGTGTGTTTCCCCTTCATTTACCCCCTTGTTTGTTCTAAAGCAGAACCGAATATGCTGGAATTGTGCAGCACACACACACACACGTCTCACTCTGCGTGAATCCTCAGCTCACTAGCATAATCATAAAGGGGATTTCTTCCTGATTTTGAAAAAACTGTTGGCAAATCCTTGAAGTACTGCAAAATGTGGTTTTCTCACTAAATAAGCTAAGAATATACTTGAAGAGGTACCCTTTTTCCAAACACAAAGAAGGCCAATTTTCAGCCCTTTTTCCTAATTTTTTTAACTGTGATAAAATATGCATAATATAAGAATTTACCATCTTAACCATTTTTAAGTATAGAGTTTGGTGGTATTAAGTATATTCATATTGTGCACCCATCACAGCCATCCATCCTGAGAACTCTTTTTATCTTGCCAAAGTGAAGCTCTGTCCCCATTGGACAATAACTCCCTCTTCCCCCTTCTCCCAGATCCTGGCAACCACCACTCTACTTTCTGTCCTTCTGTCCCTGTAGTTTTGACTACTCTAGGCACATCATCTAAGCGGAGTCAAACAGTATTTGTCTGCTCGTGACTGGCTTGTTTCAGAGGATAGTGTCCTCCAGGTTCATCTGTATTGCAGGACGTGACAGTCCTGCTTAAAAGGTTGAGGAATCTTCTATGGAGGCAACACATTTTGCTGGCTATTCCATTCATCCATCAACGGACATGCGGGCTGCTCCCACATTTTGGCTCTTATAAATAATACTGCAGTGAACACAGCTGTTCAAAGATCCCTTCAAGATCCTGCTTTCAGTTCTTTTGTGTATATACCCAGAAGTGGAATTGCTGGGCCATAGAGTAATTGTGTGTGACCTTCTAATGAGCCTCCATACTTTTCCACCGTGGCTGCACGTGAGGGGTACTCTCACCAGTGGGGCACGAGGGCTCCCTTTCTCCACATCCTCATCAATACTTGTTATTTTCTGTTGTTTTGATTGTAACCCCCAAATGGGTATGAGCTCTGACTTTTTTAACTTGCAGTATTCCAATGGACACTAACAGGAAGCAGCCTTCCTCTTAGAAAAGAATCCAAAAGTATCAGTGACATCTGGTTCAGTGAATTTTATAAAAGGTATATCCCTGAGTCCTACTTCAGCCATATTTTTCCATATTTGGGTTCCATTCTAATTAAGCTTGAACTCTTGTTCTGAGTAAAAGAAATCCATTTCATTCCTGGAAACGCTGGTTTTCAACTTTTACATTCCTTTAAAGAAAAATAAGTTTGCTGACTCAGAGGTTAGTCAGTTTTTCAAGCAAGTTTCTATTGAGCATGGGGTCCTTGTTCAGCACAGGAGAGATGCCCGATGGAAACATCACACGCTCTGCCTTTGAGGGACTTGGGTCCGAGTAGGAGAAAAGGAGTCGGACAGGAGAGGGAGGAGATGGGGCCTCAGGAAGAGCACGGTGCAGGTGGAGAGCCCAGGAGGGGTTGTGACAAGCCTCTCTGGGCTGAGCACAGGCCCTGTCACCCTGAGGCCCTGTCCCTCATTTTGCTCCCAGTATTTCCAGCTCCTGACCCCCTCAGGCGGCACTGCCACTGTCCGGGGATCAGGGAGACTCTGCTCCTGTGTGCGGCCTATTGGTTCTTTCCACCAGCTTTTGAGCCAAGCAGGCCTAGATCCCAAAAAATCATTCCTAGAGATAGCAAACAACTCTTTAGATCAAAGCTTTGATACAAACCAACCAATCCAGAGCCCACACTCCCAAATATCTCCTTTATCAAACTCACATACCAAGCCAAAGTTCCCCCTGCCCTAATTCACCCCAGAGCCATGTATCAGACAAGTGGACATCACCCTTATAGGCTGGAGCTGAAGTTATTCAAACTATCTGACCCTGACCTTACTTAGCACACCTGCCCTGAATCGTCCATTCCCTCCTGCAGAAACCCTTAAAGGCTCTGGGCCACACTGTCCTCTCCCCCCTTCTGCCTCCTGACTGACCCTGTGCTTCCCTGTGTAGCGTGCCTTCTAGGGACCCATGGGTACAAACGTCTTCCTTCACAACAATCATTTCCAAGTCTGCATGTCTTACCATACCTGATTAAAACAGACCCAGGTGCATTTTAGCACATCACGAGACTCCTGAGTGCCCAAGGTTGGTGCTGGCCTGTGGGGAGTCTCTGTTCCAGTTTGTTGAAAGCATTATCACTCTGGGCCACCTACTAGGATACAGAAAGTGTCCTTGGAAACACATCTTCTTGTAAGTGATTAAGGTGGGTTCTTTCCCTAGGAACATTTATGGTGTGGAATCCCAATGCCAGGCTGGAAATGGCTGACTCAGAGAAGGGACACTGACCATTCACAGTGTTCAGGCCTCTGTGAACAGTTGGTTTGTTTGCTCATTGGGCCCAAGATTCGTTGAGGATTGTGAGCCTGGGGCATGGAGGTTCTGGAATGACCTTCATTGTACAGAAGCAATCCAAGGCACTCCTGCCCCCAGGCAGCGCTCTCAGGGCCTTGTCACTCTGGTATCTGCGCCCCCAACACTGCCCAAGTGCGGGCTGGGTGACATTCTGGGCCAGGCTCTCATGGTGGCTTAGATAGCTTTATCCTAAGGGTCTGCAGACCCAAGTCTCAGCTTTGGCTCCCCCTCTTGCCCTTGTATCATCCAGGGCATGATCCCACCCACCCATCCTGAGCAGACCAGCCTGGGGCTGGGACCCTCCCAGCTTTGGATCCTGCAGCGTGAAGACTCTCCAGCTGGAAGGCTCTCAGTAGGTCGGGACCACCAGTGTGCTCAGCGCACCGGGGCTTCTTCCCGGAGCCGCGTGGTTGGGGATTAGGACCTGGACGGCGGCTGGGAAGCAAGCATTGTTCCCCGTCTCCATTCACTCGTTTATGCATCCTTTGCACAGATCCTCCCTGAGCGTCACCAGAGAGGGCATGGGGCTGGTAGAGCTGAGTTCGGAGCCGCGGGGGCTCAGGGTGGGAGCGCTAAGACCGCGAGGCACGGGAAAGGAGATGGTTTCTCTGGAGGACCTGGCAAGGCTCGCTTTTCCCTAGGATCACCCCTCGGAGTGGGGGGCGGGAGCTGACCACACCCATTTCCTTCCCTGGGTTTGCGCCAGATTTCACCGCGGCTCTCAGGCACCCCAGGATTTGGGTCATCGACGAGTCGGGTGTTAGGTCCCTCCCCCCGGAAAAGTTCTGTGCATTCTCTGCCCAGCCCTTCCCGCCTCCCGGGGGCCTCACCTCAGCCGTAGGTTCCCTGCGACGCCCGCCCTGCCCTAACGGTGCTCTAAAGCCTGTACCAAGTGCCCCAACCCACCCAGAGAACACTGGCCACTCGGCCACTCCCCACTCGGCTCCTCTGCCCACCTCCCCAGCTGGCCGCTCCCCCGTGCCCTCTTCTGCCCCGGGTCGGGGGTCTCCGCTGTCTGGTGCCTGGAACGTGCCCAGCGGGATCCTTCTGTAAGAAAAGCCCAGGCACAGATGCGGTGAGGGGACCAGTGCCCCCAAGGTGATCCGAGGTAGGCGGGGCCCGCCAGGGGATCCCCGGGCTTTCCACCTGCTTCGCGGAGATCCGCCCCGCCCTTCTGCCTGCGTGTACTTCACCTCCGGGGGCTGTGAGACTCCCCCCCCGGTCCCGCGGCTCCGTCCGCTCTGGCCCCGCCCCTCCCGGGCCCCGCCCATGGCCCAGGCCTTGCGCCGCGCTCTGGCCCCGCCCCTTCTCCCGCGCCCCGGCCGCTACGCTGGGAACCACCGAGACGGCCGAGCCTCCGAGCCGCCCAGAACGGCCGGAAGTCTGTGAGGTGGAGCGGGAGCGTGCGTCCAAGGCCCGTTTCCGGTTTTGTCGTGCGTTTCCAGCCTCGGGCGGTCCGCGGGGAGGGTGAGTGGGCGCGTCCGGCGCGGAGTCGGGACCAGGTGGCTTACGTGCTGCTCGGCCTCGGGCGGAGTGGCAGTTGGCCGACCCCCGCGTCCTCGGCCTCCGGCATTGCGGGCCCCGCGCTCCCCTGCCTCCCCGCGGGGGAGCGCGGGTGGCGCGAGCGGCTTGGGGAGGTCGTGGGCACCTTGCGTGGGTGGTGGTCGAGCTGCGGCCGCCTTGGCCAGCGGGGGCAGGAGGCATTGGCCGCGTTGTGCAGGCACGGCCGCGTGGCACCGTACTGGCCGCGGGCTTCCGCGGCCTTCCCACCAGGTCTAGGCCTGCTCCAGGCGGGATCCTCCTTTTCCCTCATTGACTGCCTGTGGAAGACCTAAATTTAGAAACAAGTAGCCAAAAGGGCTATTCCTTGGTTAGGGCGGGCTGTCTGCCTTCTCTTAATTTTGGCTGTCGCTCCGGGCCTGCTCTTCTCTACTGGGGACCAGCGTCACTGCTGGCCAGGCGCGGCGGGGGGGGGGGGGGGAGTCAGTGCTGCTCGGGTCAGCTTCACTGTACCCACAGCCTGGGGCTTCCGCCCACAAGTCACCTTCTCATTATCAGGAAGTCCACTTCTCATTCAGACCTGGGGGAATACGTGGGGAGGGGGCCAAGTTAACGTAGCCGAGGTGTTCCTGTGTCCGCTCCGCTTCTTCCTGTAACCCATTGTTCTGGCCGCATTCTCCAGTCACACCGCCACTTCCCCTTGCTGCCTGTGACCAGCTCCCCTGACTCATCCCGCCCTATTCCTTCTTGCTTCAGTCCCTCTGCACGTGCTTTCCCAGCTGCCTTAAGCGCTCTCCCCACCTCCATCCCATTGGTCTAGTTAGCTCCTCTGGAATTGGACCCCTCAAACTACACCAGAGTTTCCTAGTTTAAGTGCTTTCAGAGTTTCTTCCATTGGGGCATGGTCATGGTTGGGATGTTGTCTTTGCATGGTTGTTTAACTCCTCAGACTGTGCTTCACGAAGGCAAAGTCCTCGTGTGTTGTGCACAGCTGCGTCCTCGTTGCTTAGTCCAGCACCTGGCGGAGGTGGGAACCCCCTCTTATGTCTGTGGAGTGGTTCACACACCTCACACACTCTGAAGGATGAACGGAGCTTCAAGGGGAGCAGATGCTCAAGTGCTTTGGCCATTTTGGCTCTGCCTTATGTCCCTGCTGAAGAACATCTGGGGTTAGAGGTAAAGGATTGGAGAATTCAGGGATAGGGGCCCTCCGGCATCCTGACCTCTGACCCTTTCATAACTGCCGGCAGGTCGCTCGGCCAGGACACATGGATGCGCACCCACCGAGCCTCATGGTAGGAGTCTGACTGCCTTCGTTCCCTCACTTGCCCTGTGAGGGCCCCTGCCTTTTCCTCTGGGAACCTACCCTGCCACTGGGCCTGGTCCTAGACCATCCATTGGCCCCTTGTGGCTCTTGCCAGGCTCAGGCATCCCACCCGCAAGGGAGTGAGCAAACCCCTTACCAGACTGGGGCCTACGTGAGGCCCTCATGGGGGGAGGTTTGTAGATCACCATGATCTGGTTCCCCCCTCCTCCTCCTCTATAATGCTCCTCCCCTTGATTTTTAGAGCCTAAGGGGCTTGGTGACTGTCTCGCCCAACCTTGTGGTGCATGTGCCTGGGACAACCGTGAGGTGGAGCCAGAATGGGGCTGGCACCCAGGGTTCCCTGGGGTGCTGGTGTATGTCTTTTCAGGAGGCTGTGACGTTTGGTGATGTGGCCGTACACTTCTCGAGAGAGGAGTGGCAGTGTCTGGACCCTGGCCAGAGGGCCCTCTACAAGGAGGTAATGCTGGAGAACCACAGCAGTGTGGCTGGACTAGGTGAGGCTGGATCTTGGGACCCCTCCCCTGCATCATTAATCAACACCCACCTAGCCAGGCCCTGTCAGAAGCTGGGGATATGGGGGCCGCGGGTCTTTGTAGGTCAGGAGCTGACCCTGGGAGGTGTCGTGGTGAATTCTGTGCATTGTAAATACCTTTTTCCATGCTCTTACTTTTGTTAACTTTGTGAAGTCAGATTTTTTTTTTTTAACATACATTGTATTATTTGTTTCAGGAGTACAGGTCTTTGATTCATTAGCCTTATACAATACACAGAGCTCACCATAGCACATACCCTTCCCAATGTCCATCACCTAGCCACCCCATTCCCCCACCCCACTCCCCTCCAGCAACCCTCAGTGTCTTTCCTGAGATTAAGGCGCTCTTATGGTTTGTCTCCCAGTGAGGTCAGAATTTAATGAAATTAAATCCTTTAGTTTTTGCCTTACGGGTTGTACCTTTGAAATTTTATTTAAAAGTTCCTTCCTACTCCAAGGACATAGAGACAGTCTGTACATTCTCCTGTGGTCTTTATAGTTTATCTTTCTCGTTTAGATCTGGGCTCCACGATTGTGTCTGGAGTTAAGTAGGAGCCCAGCCTTTCCCATTGATTTGTGGAGCTACCTTTCTCGTCTCATGTGTGACAGTGTGTTTCCGAGCTGGCCTTGTGGTGAGACACAGTCTTAGTCTTAATGCCTGATAGGACAACTTCCCTTTTTTGTTCTTTTTAAGACTTTACTTACCTACTCATGGGTAATGGGGTAATTTCATATAAATTTAGGGTAAGTTTTGAGTTTTTCAGTTCGTGTGGAATTTTTATTGGGGCTGCTTTGAATTTGTAGAGCTCAGAAGAGAAGAACTAACCTCTTTCTCGTATTAACTGTTCCCATCCAAGACCATGGAATGTGTCTCCATTTATTCCATTCACCTTCTGTGTACTTTGTTAGAGTTCTGGAATTTTCTCCAGAGTGGTCTGGTACTTTCTGGATGCTTTGTTTTGGTGGTTTTGTGAATGCATCTTTTTCATGTTGCTATATTTTTAACTGATTATTGTTGCTGTACAGAAATGCTATTGATTTTTAGGGTTGATCTTGTATTTGGCAACTTCGTTGAACTCCCTGCTAGTCCGGTGCTGTATTCTAGGAGGAGGCACCTGCAGCTGAGCGTGTGCGGTCCCCCTGTGTCCCAGCCTTTAGCCGTGGCCAGAGCCACAGTGCCGTGTTAGACAGGACTGGTGTGGGCAGGCCTGTTTTGTTCCTCATCTTAAAGGGAATACATCTGGGGGCACCTGGCTGGCTCAGTCGGTGGAGTGTGCAACTCTTGATCTCAGGGTTGTGAGTTTGAGCCCCACATTGGGTGTGGAGATTACTTTAAAAAATTTTAAGAACTAAAAAAATAAAAACCTTTTGTTTTTTTTAATAAAGGGAATACATCTAATTAAAATCAGAAGAAAGTGGCTAAGGAGTTTTGATTTTAATCATAAACAAGTACATTGCGGGGGGTGCCTGGACCACCTAGGCAGTAGTGTATTTCAGATTTTTCATCCCTGTTCATAGTGAATTGGACTTAATATTTTGTGTGTGTGAATTGTTCTTGTATATTTTCGGCAAATGGCACTTGGCATATGAGTTTCATAGGATGAACTGGGCAGCTTTTGCTATCTTTTTAATTTCTTAAAGAGTTTATGTAGATGGAGTTATAGTTTTTAGTAGAACTCACCTGTAAAACTGTCTGGGCCTTGGGCCCTTGGGAAAGGAAGGTCTTGCTCCAGCGTTTGTTTTTTTAGTGAATAATAGTCCATCAAGTTTGTGAATTTCCTTTTGTGCTGTTTTGTCGTTGTCAGGGATCCTGTAAATTGATGCATTCGTGTAGATTTTCTGTTGCTCTACCATGTATTTGTTCACAATACTCTTTACGTTTAGTCTCCATCATGTGTGTAGTTGTTCCTCTTGTTTTATTTTTTCACTGCATTGCCCTTGACTGATTTTGCCGCAAGACTGTCATATTCATCTTTTTAGGCAGCCAGTGTTTGGTTTTCTGATCTTTCTTTGGGGTGGGGGTGGTGTTGTTGCCTTTGTTCTGTACTCATTGAATCCTGCCCCACCTTTATTGTTTTCTTCCTTTTTTATTTCTTTGGGTTTGCTGTGTTGTTTTGCCCCCAATTTCTTGAATTTTATATTTACCTCATTTGTGTTTTGCCATTTTCATTTCTAGTAAACGTATTTAAAAATGTAAAATTCTATCTATAAGTACTGCTTCAGCTTCCTCCCGTGAGTTTGCCAGGTAGTAAACATAGCTGCCGTTTAGTAACATGAGTTTTCAAGTAGCTCACAGTTGTGAGGTGCATGTGATACCTTTCTTTCCAGTTGCATTTTGGTTGGGGGCACAGTGTGGATGGTGCCATGACTCCCTTCTTGGCTGGCGCAAGGGTGTTTCTCTGTGGACGTTCCACGTGTACTTGGAGAGAACACTTGTTTCCTGCTGAGCATGGGGTCCTGTGTGCACGTGAAGCCTTTCCCCTCCAGGGTCTCTCTGCCGCCCATCTCCGTCCCCACAGCCAGAAACCTGAGGGAAGCCCTGACCAGCCCTTGGATGGGGTGGGAGCATGCCACAGCGCTGCCCCCCAGTGTGCGGGCTGGTGGCCTTGGAAGGTGGGTGCCACTTCACAGTCTGCTGAGGGCCCAGGGCTTTGCACAAGGACATGAAGCAGGGTCAGCCAGGTGAGGGTTGGACCTTAGCACCTTCTGAATTAAAATCGATTCATTTGTTTATTTTTGTTGTTTTTGTCTTGCTTCTTGGCCACTCCCACCTCCTGGAATGTTCCAACCCTCTGAGCTGGGGGATAGTCCATCTCTGTTGAGGGAAGTGCTGGCAGTGTCTGGCTGCTTTCTCCTTAGGCTAGAGTTGGCCTGCTCTTTGGACACTTTGGTGTCAGATCCCCTGAGGATCCTGGCCCTGCTGCGGATGGGGATGGGTTGGGAGTCCAGGCATCTCACTATCCAACCTCAGGAGCTGGACTGATCTGGACACAGGGGGCCACTGTGTCCAGACCCTTACCCCCTGATGCCCCCTTCAGAGGCTCTCCCTGTGCTCCAGTAGCCCCCTGCCTCTTTACTCCTGAAAACCAAGGGTGCTGGGCCCTGTGCTATACCCTCAGCCATACTGACACAGTCCCCTTCTCTGCCATCCCCACAGCAGGATTCCTGGTCTTCAAGCCTGAGCTGATCTCCCGGCTGGAGCAGGGGCAGGAGCCATGGGTCCTTGACCTGAAGGGAGTCGAGGGGAGAGAGGGGGCAAGAACCTTCCTTACAGGTGAGGCTCAGGCCTGAGAAGCTTCCAGGGATGGGTGAGGAGGTATTCAAAGAACCCATGCCCAGCAAGGGCTGAGAGGGTGGGAAACTGAAGATGGACCCCAGGGACCAACCAAGCAGACATGCTGGAGCCTGTGAACACCTGGGGCCACAAGTGGGCCTGTTGACAGAAGCATAGCCCAGTTGTGGGGTCGCATTGGGAGAGACTGAACTACAGAAAAGCAGGGACGTGAAATTCTTGCATGTTACAGCAAAAACTGTTTTTAAGGCATGTGTTGTTCAGTTCCTAATTTTACTAATGCTGTTATTAGCCAAAGGTGAAAAGGTATAGATCCAAGGGAAGCACTAAGATTGGCTCTTAGCAGCTTCTCAGGTGAATATCAGTTCCTCCCTCCCGCCAGCAGCTCCCTCCAGAACTTCGTGGGGCCCTCTCAAATCAGGCTTCAGGGCTCTGTTAGTGTCCTGGGGTTGTGGGAAACCACAGAGATGAACTGTCTCACAATTCTGGAAGCCAGACGTCCAAAAGCAAGGCATCAGCAAGTTCCTGTCCCCTGTGAAACCTGTAGACTGTTCCTACCTCCTCCAGCTTCTGGGGCCCCAGGTATTCTTTGGCTTGTGGCTGTGTCACTCGTCTCTGCCTCCATCGTCACCTGGCCTCCCCATGTCTTCTTGAAAGAGCACCAGTTGTATAGGGTTAGGCCTCTCCTTACTTCAGCACAACCTCATCTTAACTCACACTCTTTCAACAATCCTGTTTACAAGTAAGGTCATATCCTGAGGTCCTGGGGTTGGAGATTCAGTACATCTTTTCGGGGGGCACAGTCAGCCCATAACAGGGGTACCGGCCACCTCACAGCATTGGCTCCCACTGGGCTTCTGTTGAGGAGATGCCATTGCCTCCAGCCTTGTCTGAGCCTCCCTGGCAGACATGTTGCCCAGTTTGGTCAGGGAAGTGGGATCGCA
Source organism: Ursus arctos (assembly GCF_023065955.2). Taxonomy (NCBI): domain Eukaryota; kingdom Metazoa; phylum Chordata; class Mammalia; order Carnivora; family Ursidae; genus Ursus; species Ursus arctos. The sequence goes on along the minus strand of NW_026623078.1, from coordinate 86,551,497 downwards.
TGCATCTTGACCACAGAAAGGAATCCTCCTTGCTAACTGCCATGTCACACAGTCACTGCTGTAGCAGAGCAGGGCCTGGTGCCACATGCCGTGGTCCCTGGCTGGCTGGAAGCAAGTTGGAGATTCAGAATGTGACAATTAAGGGTTGTGCTCTTCCCGCCCGGAAGGCCTGGAGTCGTCCTTAACACAGGTTACCAATCTGTAAAGCATCGTCACGCGCATCATCGTGTGGGCGGGAGTGTTGGGAACCTTGACCCCCGCCCGGCACCCTTGGCTGTGTCGTCGAAGGCCCTGCCTTCCTGCCCTTCCTGGGAAGGGGGTAATGCTGTAAGCCAGCCCTGTTAAAACCCAGCCACTGTTAAATATTTCCAAGGTGGAGGGGAGATTTCAAAGAGGCACCGTGGCAGAAAAGCTAGCTGGAGCTGGCAGAATTGGGTGGTTCAGGGGGTTTATACGGAGCAAGTGGTCTTTACGGTGATGAGGCAGCAGTAAAGAAACATCCCCATGATGAGATACCTCCTCTTGAGCCCGACAGCCCGGGGCAGGGGCACGGCCTCGCAGATGAAAACGTGTGGAGCGTGTTAGAAAAATGCATGTGTCCAGAGGTGTTACTTTGCCTGACTTGTGCAGCAGATAACAGAGGAGTGGCCCAGAGTGGCAGGAGGGTGCAGAGCCACACCCCTGTCTTCAGCCTACCGGAACACATCTGTTCCCTGAGGGAAAACCACTTCCAGAATGAGGCTGTTTTTTAACATGTGCTCGTGTCTCCTCAGAGGTTATCTAGAGCTGCGAAGAGCTGTCAAGTTCCAGGGGAGGGTGAGAACTCTGGGCTTCAGTTGGGAGTCCCCAAGGATGTGATGGACCTGAAGAGAGGGAGCATGTGCGAGCTGAGCCTGAGGCTGGCTCTGGGGCATGCTGTGTAGGGTGGGTTCTCAGGCTTGGTTATAGGGAACCAGGTGGAGGCTGACTCCAGAGGGGTCAGGTGGGTTTGTGACCACTTAGCCACGTGGGGTTATCTTTTATTTTCTTGTGAGCCGGAGGTCCCAGGCCCACGACTACAGACATCTCCACCCTGTTCTTCCCTGGAGTCCACAGAGGCCTCTGCTTTCCAGCAGGAGGCAGCGGAGAGCAGTACTTGTCTATTTGCTCATCTCCAGAGCACAGGGAGGCCAGGGCAGAGGGCTGAATGAGCCAGCACCACGTGGCCAGTCCTGCCCTGTGGAAGGGTGTGTGGTGCATCGGGGACCAGGCAGGAGATACCCCGTGTCATAAGGGCACAGAGAGGTCGAAAGGGCAAGTGTTGGGGGAACAGACCTGGGTCCATTCCTGATTCTCTCATTAGCTGTGTGACCGAGGAGCCACAGATTCCTTATCTGTGGGGTGGTGATTCCACTGCTGACCTCACTGGATTGTCATGAATACAAATTGAGGAACGGCTGGGAACTAGGTATTCCTTACCCACAGAAGATGCTCAGTGTGTGATGGCCTTTGCCTCACCTGGGACTGACCGAGAGCTGCAGATCACTGGCGCTGGAGAGGGCACTGATGTTAGGAACCACCAAGAACCCTGTAACTGGGCGCATGGAAGATTTCACTGTGGGGTAGTAATGGGCTGCTTGTAACTGGTTATCACACTGCTTATGAAGTTGGTTGTGATGCTAGTTATGACCCCGGACATGATCACAGAGATGTCTGACTTCAGCAAAGGTGCTCTCTGGGACTGTAGAGTAGGAAAGAGACTGACACTTATTTGGAGAGTCCAAAAGGGAGGCAGCTGTCAGGAAGGCCTCGTGGGGGGCAGGGAGGGGTAGGTGGAGCCTCCAGAACCCCAAGGGAGCAAGAAGGCGGTATGGGCCCCTGGGTGTGGCCTCCTGGAAGCTGAGGGGCCCACAGGCAATGGATGTGCATGGTCACGTGTGCATCGGGTGGCTTGGCGGCAGCTGGAGGAAGCAGAGTTCAGGCCTGGGATCCTGCTCAGAACCCTGCCCCCTCAGGCTCAGGCCTGGTGTGCCCTCGGCATCTATCAGCCCTGTGTCCCCCAGAGCCTGCCTGTCCGGCCACTCCTAGTTTTCAGTCCCTCTTGCCCCCACTCCACCTCCTCTGGACCCAGGCGCTCAGGCTCATTCTCTGTGGCCTTTCACTCATCCCAGTTGCCCACAGGACAGGGCTCTCCTAACATACCTGCACACACGAGTACATGGTCGGTGAATGAATGCATAAAGGGAAAAATATTAATGAAACCAAATTTTGAAAACTGTCAAAGGCCTGACTTCTGGTAGTGTTTTTCCATGTGGGTGTGCCCTTGCTTGATGCAGCCTCCCTGGCAGGGAGCTCAGTTCCCGGGGCTGATGTGCAGCCCCCGTCCCCACCCCTGGTCTTTGTTCTGTCTCTAAGCACAGGGGAGAAGGGGCATTTTATTTCCTGTTTCTTTCAGATTCTGCGGTTGGGACTGCAAGCGAGCAGGCCTGTGCGGACATGGGTGTTCTAAAACCAGAGCCCTGTGTGGCAGTGGTCAGAAGCCCCCCACAGGGTTTTCTTCAGAGTTCCAGCTTTAGGGACACCTCTCATTCTGAGGCCTGGTCAGACAGTAAGCCAAGCTCCCTCCTCCAGAAAAACCACTCAAACACAGGGACTGTGGCTCCCGGGAAGACCTTTGCCAAGGAGGGTGCCCAGGGACGTGGTGAGCTGGAGAGCAGTGGTGGCCTGGGCGGTCAGCCTGGCAAAAGTCAGGGAGGTGCTGTGGAAGGGACACCCCGAAGATGTGACATGTGTGGCACACGTTTCAGGTCTGCATCAGACGCTGCTTTGCATCAAGACGGTAATATGCAGAAGAAACCTGACAGGTGTCCAGAGTGCAAAAAAAAATCACCTGATTGCTTACAGGGGAAACACGGAAGTAACTGCCATGGAGAGAAGCCGTATGAATGTGAGGAGTGTGGGAAAGTCTTCAGGTTGTGCTCACAGCTTAACCAGCATCAGAGAATCCACACTGGAGAAAAGCCATTCAAATGCATCGAGTGTGGGAAAGCCTTTCGTCTGAGCTCCAAACTTATTCAGCATCAAAGAATTCATACTGGAGAGAAGCCCTACAGGTGTGAGGAGTGTGGAAAGGCCTTTGGTCAGAGCTCCAGCCTCATCCACCACCAGAGGGTCCACACGGGAGAGAGGCCCTATGGCTGTCGGGAGTGTGGGAAGGCCTTCAGCCAGCAGTCCCAGCTAGTCAGACACCAGAGGACCCACACCGGAGAGAGGCCTTACCAGTGCCAGGAGTGTGGGAAGGCCTTCAGCCAGAGCTCAACGCTGGCTCAGCACCAGCGAATGCATGCTGGGGACAAACCTCAACTTCCAAGGAACCCAGATAGTCCCAGCCTTGTTGGACATCAGAGAATCCATGCTACAGAGAAACCGTTTAAGTGTGACGAATGTGGGAAGGCCTTCAGGTGGGTGTCTCGCCTTAGTCAGCACCAGCTGACCCACACCGGAGAGAAACCTTATAAATGCAACAAGTGTGCAAAAGCCTTTGGTTGTAGCTCACGGCTTATTCGTCACCAGAGAACTCACACTGGAGAAAAACCATTTAAATGTGAGGAGTGTGGGAAAGGCTTTGTCCAGGGCTCACACCTAATTCAGCACCAGAGAATTCACACTGGAGAGAAGCCCTATGAGTGTAGTGACTGTGGAAAAGCCTTCAGCCAGAGCTCAAGCCTCATTTACCATCAGAGGATCCATAAGGGAGAGAAGCCCTATGAGTGCCTCGAATGTGGAAAAGCTTTCAGTATGAGCACACAGCTCACGATACATCAAAGGGTCCACACTGGGGAGAGACCCTACAAGTGTACCGAGTGTGGGAAAGCCTTCAGTCAAAACTCAACCCTTTTCCAGCACCAGATAATTCATGCAGGAGTGAAGCCCTACGGATGCAGTGAGTGTGGGAAAGCTTTCAGTCGGAGCTCCTATCTTATCGAGCACCAGAGGATCCACACCCGGGCCCAGTGGTACCACGAGTATGGGAATACCTTGGAAGCTTCCACCCACGTGAGCCGTAAAAAAGTCAATACTGTAAAGAAACTGCATAAGTGTAATGAATGTGAGAAAATATTCAGGTGGCGCTCACATCTCATCATACATCAGAGAATTCACACCGGAGAGAAACCTTACAAATGTAACGAATGTGGCAAAGCTTTTAATCGGAGCTCAAGGCTTACTCAACATCAGAAAATTCACATGGGATAGACCACTTACCTTTATAAATGTGTATAAATGTGAATAAACCTACAGCCTTAACTTTACGTATTTTATATGGGATCATTTATACTAACAAGATTTTAGAATGTGGGGATAGATTCCAAATTACTCTCTTAAGAAAGAAAATGTCCAAATTCTTATAAAGTGGATGATCCTTTGCTGGAACGTGTGACTTAGCCCACTCAGCAAAGCCTGTGTCCTTCAAGTCAGGGTGCCCCTGTGTAGAGTTTCGAGTTGAGTCATGGGAAAAGGCCTGTGAGCTTTGCCAGACAGGTAGCTTAGAAGTTACCCAAAGTGTCTTCCCTGAGCACGGTCCCTCAGACTGGCTTCAGCAGTCAGGGTGTGTTAGCTCATGCTAGTGGAAGCCCACAGAAGGGGGCCCAGAACTCCTTTCTCCCACCTTCACCTGACTCCTTTTCTTCAGAGTCAGCCCCACCAGAGCGACCCAGGGATACAGCCAGAGGGCCTGGTGCCAGCCTCTTCGGAGAGGAGCTCGCATCAGTGCAGGACTCCAGGAATAGCACCCGGGGCCAGAGACCTGCTCTGTGACTCTGGGGTGTCACTGTCCTTGAAATCCAGAGTCTGCTTACCAGCATCGTTACAGGGTGACCGTAAGAATTGAACTGTGTACGAGAGCTTCCCCCCTCCCACACCGAGACCCCGAGCCAGCATCTCCAGCCAAACAGACCTGGCCTCAGCAGGAAGAGCTCAGGAGAGCCCAGCGGATGCCACCCAGAGGCCAGGGTGTGTACTGTTCCTGCTGCTTACCAGACTTCTCAGAATTTGTCCTGCCACACAAACTGCCAGAACTGGGCCGGTTTGAAGCTGACAGGTGAGCCTGTTGTTGCCTTTTCCCAGAGGCTGATGGAGGTGGAGACAGACTGCTCACCAGTAGCATGAGGCTAACCACAGTGTGGATAGTGGCCCTGCCCTAGGGTCCTGGACTCACCAACTGTGAAAAAGTTCGAGGGGACCAGAAGTCTTACTCCGATTGACTACTACCCAGTACCACTCACTCGAGACCTGTCCATCTTTGGTGTCATTGCCAGTTACCACAAGGGCAAAATTTGGGCCAAAGAACCCTCCTCCCCATCGCGGTGGAGAGGCCCATTGCTCCCACATACAGAAAGGTCACCCAGAGGGACGCAGGTCAGTCACTTCGGGGTTTATGGCAACACTTGATTTGGGTCACCATCACACCGGTCTGGCTAAGCCTGTGGGCAGGTCCCTGAGATACAGCCTAATGGCCCAGTGTCGTAAGCCCAATAGCAGGTTATGGATTTATTTCAGGTGAAAAAAGGGCTGGCTGGTCCCTGTGTTTGCACTGGGAGGTTCCCAGTGGCATTGGGAACAGCAGAGTTTGGGATGGTCAAGTCTGTGTCGGTTTCTGTGTTTCTAGCGCATGGACCTGGATCTCGGCCTGGTCACCAGCCGCTGCTGCTTCGCCAGGCACAATGTGTGATGTGTTTTCAGGCCACAGTGCTAGTTCTTGGGGTGAAGATCGTGCCCCCAGCCTGTACCTGCACGTTTGGAGGTGTCCCCTCTCCAGGTGCCAGGACACTATGAAATCATTGTGCCCATTTCAGTAGCTATAACCACCTCTCCAGCTGTCCCTACTCCACCCAGAACTTATGTCCAAAAGGATCAGTGCAAGAGAACCAGGGACTGTGGGCCCACATGCCTTTTGAAGGCAGTTTGGTCACTGACGGTGCCGTCCCCAGAAGGGAATCCTCTCTCTGCCACTTCCTGGGTAGTGATAGGACAGAGGATGGGTGGTTCCATGAAGTCTTCCAGATTCCAGCCTGGGCATGATGCTGTCCTCTAACAGCAGCTCCAGGCCAGCCAGAGAGGGCCAGAGGGTTCCACCTAAGCCATCTCTGGCACCTGGATTCTTTCTTGGGATTGACGTGGTCCTAGATCAGGGGCTGGCGAACCGTGGCCTGTGAACATAAACACAGAGGCCATTAGACTGGGTGGCTCTGATGCCTTGGTGGCTACACAGGAGACCAGAGTCTGAGCCAGAGTCGATTCCTGTAAGTGCACTCATCTGAGGAACATTTAAGAACAAGCAGTCACAGCCATAAGCAGTCTTCTTTGTGAAGACCTTTCCCGTCTCCTGCCAGCACAGAACTCTGATTTTTCAGGTGGGTGCTGCCTGGTTCCAGTCGTTTGCTCAAATAAACCCTTCAACACGTCGATGCACCTCAGTTTACCTCTTACAAGGCTTAAAAGCTAAGAAGGGTTTTTACATTTTTAAGTGGGGGGAAAAGCCCATTTTGTGACATTGGAAAATTATATTGAAATCACAATTCAGTGTGACCAAATAAAGTTTATTGGAACAGAGGTGGCCACTCTCGTACGACACCAGCAAAGTTCACACCTGCTGGCCTTGCCTTGTTCACTTGGGTAAAAACTCCATGCCCTCCAACCTTTGAGGAATTTATTTTTCCTCTCAGTTCTTAGTGTGGTTTGTTCCCTTAAATGTCCCAATACAACAAGAACTCAATAGAAATAACCCTGAAGTCCTACATTGCAGTCCAGAGCCTCAGTTGCAGAAGTATAGGGCGAGGGGTCCTTTCTCAGCTCCGTGCACGTGAAAGAGAAGCACCATACTGGCCTGCTTGGCAGACTTTGTGAAATCAGAATGCTTCAGCACTTGAAATGCGTGGGCTCGAGATCCCAGGAAGGGCATCTGTGCGCATCACATGTGCTGGTGGCTCTTTGCAGAGAGGGAGCGGACGAGGGCCCCCTGTTAGGGTAGTGCAAGCTTTGGGATAGTGCGTTCTACTTTCAAGCTGTATCTCCCAATTTGGGCTTCAGTGCATAAAACAAGCATTTTTAAGACTATCCAGAACTCTGTTTCAGAGTAGATACTATCTTGGATCTCTCTGTTGGAGCCAATAAACCCATAATTTTGACCTGAAACTGCTTTTTATTCAATTACCAGATTAAGCTTTGATGTATAACATTGGATTGGAACCACTGAACTTCCTGGAAGCTTCACGAAGGGGTGGGGGTGCCGAGCCCAGGTGAGTTCACACTGTGTGGCTTGCACTCAGAGTCTAGGAAACGTCTGTCTGATGTCCTGACCTCAGAGCCTAGGTGCTCCCCCAAAGCAGTATTCACTTGTTCAAACTCAGGAAGAGGGAATGCAGTGGCATCAAGACCTTCCACAGAGGGGTGTCTGCCGGGCTCCCAGTGGTGGGCGTGCGACTTGATCTCAGGGTCGTAAGTCTGAGCCCCACGTTGAGTGTAGAGATTAAAAAAAAAAAAAAAAAAAGTGTCCACAGAGACCTGAAAAAGATCCAGAAAATGGAAAAGGGTAGTCTTACAAGTATGAATGTCCATTCTCTGTACAAGGCCTTGTGCCGGCCTGGGGACAAGGTGGACCTCGAGTCCTGTCAGTGGTAGGGACTGACCACAGATGAGGGTGGATAGCTGCTCTGGGCACAAGGGTCCACACACCCCAGCCTGGCAAGAGCTGGGCTGAGGGAAGTGGAGCAGAGCCGCCCCCACCTGCCACCTGGTTTTGTATGAAGTAAGAATGGTCTTTAAATGGCTGAAAACAAAATGATTTTGTGACACATGAAATTAAAATTTCAACACCAGTAAGAAATTTTTACTGGAACATGATTGTGCCCATTGATTCTCATAGTGTCTGGCTGCTGTCAAGGAACAGCGGCAGAGCTGCCAGAACCCTCGTAACCCGGAGAGCTGGCATAGTCACTCCCGGCCGTCTCCTGTCACTCCGGGTCTGTGGAGCAGCAGGGAAGTGGAGGGAAGGACGGCCCTGCAGCTGCCACAGGAGGGACAGCATGCTCAGGGCTACCATGTCCAATCTACCAAGGATGGAGGACAGTGCTCCACTCCCACTATAACTGAGTGAAAGCAGCAGCACAGACTGTGCCTTCTGGTAGGCGGCTGGCGGGTGGGCAGAGCACTACACCCCCACGTGTCTGGAACCCGGCAGAAGCAGAGGGCGTGTGACCAGATGCTGTGCCTTTGAGGGGCCCAGGACCATCCCAGACCCTCCGGGGGCCTGCAGAGTGGACACCAACACAGCTGTGGAGACAAACTGCTGGGCCATCCCAGCCAGGTGCACGACGGCGAGGGGACTAGGCCTCTGTGCCCCTTGGGCAGAGAAAGGGTATGCTAACCAGGTGCTTGCCCACTGGGCAACTCCTGGAACTCAGCCTCCGGTGGCACATCTGGGAGTGGAAGAGTGCCTTCTCCCTGCAGGAGCTGCCGAGGGGCTTCAAGTGGGCTCCGAGTGAGAGCTCTGTCCTCCGAGGGCCTCTCAGGATGCCAACGACGGAGTGGCCTGGGAAGTGCCTCTCCTCTCTGCTCAGGCATGTAATTTAGAACCACGGAGGCCCAGCCACATGGCCTTTTGGTGGTAGCAGAACTTGGAGCGCCCTGCTGGGGCATGTAAGCCTGACTCGGACCCTGGGTCTCCTTTCCTGGTTGCACTGGCCAAATTCCAGTAATCCTGCCCAGCAGCAGCCCCTAAATCACAATGGCTCTCAACCCGAAAGGTGTGCCCACGTGAGCCAGCAAGGACAGCCTCCTGAAGCCCCTCCAGCCAACCACGGTCACTCCCAGTCAGCAGACGAAGGACACTGCCCACAGGGCAGCCCCGTCCAAGTCGGGAGGGAAGGCTGACCACGCCAGCACCCCCATCAGCTGTTTGACACTGGGCAAGCCTCTGACCTCCATGAAGTGGGGGAACTTCAACCTGTGAGTCAGTGAACACACGTGCAGTACTTGGACTGGTGCTCGCACCTGTCCGCCACACCTGTAACTCTGCTCGCAGCTGCACTGCCAGGGACTGGCCCGTGAGGGGTGATTGAGAAACACGTACTGACAATGCACTTTGGGTCACAGTTTGACAGTGATATCAAGGGCTTTAAAATGTTCACATTCTGCCTCCTCCATTCCCACTTCTAAACAGTTTCAGTACATAAAGTGGTTTTACCACTAACATCACTGTGATTTTTTAATAGAAAAAAAAAAACACAGAAAGCTGCTATGGTCTGTGTCACCCCCTCACCTCCAACATCTGTATGTTGAAACCCTAATGCCCAATGTGATGGTAGGAGGAGTTGGGCCTTGGGGAGGTGATTAGGTCATGGGTTCAGAGCCCCCAGAGCTCCCTCACCCCTTGAACCTGGTGAGGACACAGGGAGAAGTCTGCAACCCGGCCATGCTAGCACCCTGATTCCAGACCACCAGCCTCCAGAACCGTGAGCAACAGACGACGTTGAAGCTGCCCAACCTGTAGTTTGTTGTGTCTATGGAAAACACAGCACATCCGCCAAGGGGAACGGCGTGCCTGCAGCCATGGGCCACGACCAGCGCCCTCGGGAGGAGTTAAGTGAACTGAGCTACCACAGACACAGCCGAAGGCAGTTTCCATGGCTGTCCATGGGCAAGAGGACTTTGAAATTCTTTTTTCTTTTTACTTTTTTTTCCCCAAAGGTATCCTGAGTATATATTCCCTGAACACGTCTAATGGTCACGATAGACATACCTGGCACATCACTGGGTGGGCAGCCACGGTGCTCAGCACATGCACGGGCCCAGCGGCAGCCCAGTCCTCCGAGCAGCAGGGTGCAGGAGGACTGCCGATGCTGTAGGAGACAGTCTGCGCCCCTCGGGTGAGCCAGGCCGGGGCTCCACCTGGGGGCTCAGCCTCTGAAACCCTACGTCTGCGTGTGCAGCACCACCCCGCCTTGTCCTCAGTCTCCACACCTACCTTGCCAGGACCCTGACTCGGAGGGAGAAGTAACTGAGAGGGTGGGAGTGCTCTGCCCTCGAAGGGGCCCGGCACAGAGCAGGGGGAGGCAGGAAGGGGGTTCTGGGAAAGGGCAGGGCTCATTAGCTCTCTTCCAGGGGAAGTTCCTGCCTGCTGCTCAGGCCTGTTTATCCCAGGAGACTTGTGAGCTGCCTGCCTAGCGGAGAGCAGACCGTGGAGGCGGGGACACCGCCAGGGGAACACAGACTGACAGCAAATGTCTCTGCAAAGAGGAGGACCGGGAGCCCCCTACCTGCTGGAGGGTGCGACACTGGCCACCAGCCCTGAACACTTCCACCCTGGCGGCACCCAGCAGAGACCCGCTCCCCTCTACCCTGCACACTCTCACTGCTAAGGACTGAATTGTGTCTCCGGCCAAGTTCATGTTGAAGCCCTAACCCCCGGTGTGACTGTTTACGGAGGTGGGGCCTTCAGGGAGGTTAAATGAGGTTGTAAGGTTGGGGCTCTGACCCAACAACACAATTCGTGTCCTTAATGAGAGGAAGAGAGAGCTCTCTTCCCTCACACGTGCACGTGGCCTGAGGAAAGGCTGTCTGCAGGCCCCTCACCGGGACCTGACTCTGCCCTCACACTTCCAGCCCCCAGAACTGGGAGGAAATAGAATTCTGTTGTTTAAGCCACTTAATCTAGGATATTGTGCTATGGCAGCCCGAGCTGCCTGAGACATCCACTTAGAGGATTCCAGGACAGGCCCCTCTCCCCCTCTCCCCAACTGCACCTCAACCCTGGCAACAGCCTCTCCACCAGGCTCTCAACCCATCGTTGTGCTCTGCTCTGCTCTCAACACAGCATCCAGTGAGATCCTTTTAAAGCAACTGTCAGATCACCCCCACTTTGCTCAGAGTTGAGCCAAAGTTCTTACAGAGGCCCTCGGGGCCTGCCCTCCGCGCCCTCTCTTCACCCCTCACCCAGCCACAGCTACTCGGGTTGTGCACTACAAGCTGCTGCCCCCACCCAGAGTCCCCACTCCTCAGACTGCTCTGCTCCCTTGCCTCCTTCAAGTCTTTGCTCATAAACCATGTCCTCAAGGAGGCCCCAGCCCATGACCCAATTTAGGATGACAGCCCAGCTCTTCCATAATCCTGCCTTCCGTCCTGGGACCCTGCTCTATTTTTCTTTCTTTTTTCTTTTTAAGATTTTATTTATTTGAGAGAAAGAGAAACACGAGTGGGGGGTAGAGGTGCTGAGCAGGGAGCTGGACACAGGGCTCCATCCCAGGACCCGGAGATCATGACCTAAGCCCAAGGCGGACACTTAATCCAGAGCTCCCAGGCGTCCCTCTTTCTTTTTCCTTTTGTAAGTATTTACTTATTTTAGAGCGAGAAAAAGAGCACAAGTGGGAGGAGGGGCAGAGGGAGAAAATCTCCAGCAGACTCCTTGCTGAGTGGACAGTCTTGATCCCAGGACCCCGAAATCATGACCAGAGCGGAAATCAAGAGTCAGATCGCTTCACCAACCAAGCCACCCAGGGGCCAGCCCCTGCTCTGTTTCTGCACCACTTGCCCTCCTCTGACAAGCTTTGCCATTTTGTATTATACACTTTGTAATGTCTCCCCCTCACCACTAGAATGTTGGCCCCATGAGGTCAAGGGTATGAGAGGAAAATGGAATGTCCACGCTAAAACACAGGGTTCACAAAAGCAAATGAGCAGAGAGCTCAGATGCTACATGAGGCCAGGCCGAGTGACCACACAGTATCCACACAAAGGCCTTGTCCCGGCAGCTGACGGCAACCAAACCAGAACCACACACGGCCACCCAGAGCAGCAGGGGCCCTCACCAGTAACAAGACCAACAGTCAGGGGAGGGGGGCGCAGTCTGATGCCCACCCAGGAGGACACTTTTTTTTATAGTTGCTTTATTTCCAATAAAAAGGGAGGATCCAGCTTTCTCAACTAAACAGACAATGACATGATTGCAGTCAAACAACTCACTGAGGAATGCATCCTGGAAGGGCAGGCTTTGTTTGGAGACACCTGTCAGAGCCAGCTCTCCCAGGTGACTGCAGTGGGGCTGCAAGCATGGTCAGTCCTGCAGTTTGAGCTCACACCTCTTCTCCAGGTCGGCCATCTCCTTGAGGACCAGGGCCACGCTGTACCGCAGCTCCTGGAACTTGGCTGTGGAGACCTCAAAGCGGTATGCTGACCCATCTGAAAGCTTCAGCTGCATCAGGACACTTGGCTGCAGGGAGCGGGCCAGGGCACTGGTAGAGATTGCCACATCCACCCTCCACCACAGGCTGGCAACATGGGGCAGCCAGGCCCCCTGCTGCCTGGCCACAGAGTTGAGGAGAAGCCGCTGGCTCCCAAACACCACACTGGCCAAGTCTGTGACCAGGTCTTGGGGGATGCAGAGCTCCTGGAGCTGGTCCTTGAAGGCGTCAGGCTTCAGGCTGGCTGGGGGCAGGCGGATGGCCTGCTGGAGCAGTGTGTTCGTGCCTGCAAGGAGGACCCCCAGCCGTTCCTCCGACAGGTCTGCACCAGCCCTGAGGCGTTGCACAGCCTCCTGGCAGTCCTCTCCCTGTAGACTGCTGACCACCAGCTTCAGCAACTTTCTGAATGTGCCCCTGTCCAGGTCTCCCAGGAGCCGGGGCATTGCTGCCACTTCTGGGGGGAGCTGGGCCCCCAGGAAACTCACCCGGCCACTGTGACTATCGCCAGGGTAATGCAGGTAAGGAGCTGCAGTCCCCATGGCAGACATCGCTGCTTCCTCCTTTCTGATCAGGCAGCCCAGAGGAAAGGTCCCAGCTGCAACTGGCAGGGTTGGGGGAGAAGAGAAGTCCAGTAACTCCCATGTGCTCTGGGCCAGAAAATGACTAGCATGGCCTCTGCCTTCAAGATGCTGACAGCATGAACCACCTATGACAGCCAGTATAATGGGAGGTGCCCCCGGAGCAGGTGGCAGAGGGGCCCCCTTTAATCCCGGGAAGAGAAGACCCAGGAGTTGGCAGGGAAGGGAGACAGGGTGGGGAGGAGAAGAGAACCAGAAAACAGGAGAGGACACATAAGTTCTCCAAATACATAATGGAGATAAGAGTGAAGGAGAAGAAAAATCCAGAGAACACAGGGATGTACCAGCCAGTGCCACCAAACACACTAGGGTCACTCAACTCTGAATCGTCACAACGGCAGGAGCCAATGAGGAAACAGGCTCAAACCCAACTGCCCAAGAACCAGAACCCAGGCCTGTCTACCGGAAGTCCCCACTGTTTCCACACAGACACAGTCCCTCAGGCAGGAGGGGCTGAGGGGCACGTGCCAACAGAGGGACCTGTGGTACCTGGAGAAAAGGTCTGTGTCAGTACTTGAAAGGGCAGTATAATGTCATGGCACATCTTAGGTGACCGAGCCACACACCTGCTTATACAGGAGAGGGCTCGGCCGCTCCAAGCGCTGGAACGGAGCTCGGCAGAGCACAGATCCTGTCCTCAAGGCGCCCACCAGGCCCAGGGTCCTCACCATACAGCGAGATGCGGCGCGGCGAAGCGCCGGGGGGCCCGGGAGCACAGGGAGCCCTCTACTGGCTTCATCGTATCCCATTCTCCCGGGAAGGCCGGGCCCCCTTCGCCCTGCCAGTCAACCACCACCCACTGCCCAAACTCGCGTTTTCCCCAAGCACCTGGTCCCAGGAGGAACTGCCCTCCGCTGCCCCCGCCGCCCCGCTGCTCAGGCCCTGCTCCCAGGAGGCTAGCGTTCTGCGTCCCGCTGACGCTCTCCTGGCCACCGGCCCCGAGGAAGCAGCTGACAGAGACCGGCCCGGTTGGAGTCTTGTCGCCTGCTCGCCGACGGGGGGTCCCGGCCACCTGTCGTACGGCCGAGCGGCCGCCCACAAACGGCAGTCTGCGCCGTCGGGCACCGCCCTAAGCTGCCACGGATCGGCCTCCAGAGCTTCCCGGATGCAGCGGCCAAGGAGCCATACCGCGATCCGCTGCCTTCGCCCGGAAAGAGCGACCCCACGCCCCGTACCCCAAAGCCAGAGACGCCCCCGAACCTGCAGAGCGCAGTCTGCGGCAGAGACCTGGCGAAACTCAGCGGCGATGCCAGACCGGAAGCGGGGCCAGGTCCCCGGAAGCGACCCAGAGGCACTTCCGGGCAACTCTAGGACGCCGGGAGGATCCGGCCCTCTGTGATCCGGTCATCTGACGCCTCTAGCGTTTGTTCTGAAGGGGCTGAAGGGGTCGCAATCTGCGGGATGCACCTGCGGCCATCCTTCTGCGAGGATTTCAAAGGACCCTCACGGACCGTCAGGTCCTGGTCTCCGCTGGTGTCTGAGACGGGACCAGGAGGGCCCGGGAAGAGGAGGGCCTGCGGCACAGACCCCAGGGTCCTGGGCAGCCCCCACCCGAGGGAAGTCCAGCCTGCGTCCTCCTGCGTGGTTGCGGGTGATGGCTGGGCCACAGTGCGAACGTGCTTAACCTGTCAAGTGTGCATTTAAGTGGGTGAACTGTAGGGTATGTGAATTATATCTCAATAAAGCTGTTATTTTTAAAAGTCGATGAAAGAAAGGCAAACCACCCAATTAAAATGAGCAGGGGCGCCTGGGTGGCGCAGTCGTTGAGCGTCTGCCTTAGGCTCAGGGCGTGATCCCGGCGTTATGGGATCGAGCCCCACATCAGGCTCCTTCGCTGGGAGCCTGCTTCTTCCTCTCCCACTCCCCTTGCTTGTGTTCCCTCTCTCGCTGGCTGTCTCTATCTCTGTCAAATAAATAAATAAATAATCTTTTTTAAAAAAACGAGCAGATTTGAATAGATATTTCTCCAAGGAGGATGTAAAATGGCTAATGAACATGGGCAGAAATGTTGGCCATTGTTGGTCATTAGGGAAGGGCCACAGGGAGCTGCCATTTCATACTATTAGAAGGGTGATAAGCAAAAAGACAAGGTATGGACTGAATGTTTGTGTCCCCCAAAATTCATATTCTGAAACCCTAATCCCAATATGATGGTATTTGGAGATGGGGCCTTTGGGAGGGAATTCGGTCATAAGGGTAGGGCCCCATAAACAGGATTAGTGCCCATTCCGTGTGTGTATCATGCGATACACACCCACTTGTTTCCACTCACCCCTCTCTCAGCAGCGGGCCCCTATGCGTCCGCACTCTGACCCCCTGCTCTGTTCCTCCCCTCAGTCCTCTGGAGGCCTGACCCTCCATGAGCTATCCCTGACACCTCTGCGGCACCCAGCTTCTCCCTTCTGAACACACCCCACCCACACCTCCCACTCACAGCCGAGTTCCCCAAGAAGCAGCATCATGATCACGTTGCTCAGACACCCACTCCAGACCAGTGGTCCCACACTTCTGGACAGGGCTGTAGGGTCCCATGCTTCCTCTTATTCCCCAAGAGACCTCAAGTCTTGAGAACCTCTTCAGAACTCAGCAAGCACTTACTGAGCCAGCTGCACACCTGGCTGAGTCGCATGGACTGGGCATGGTGCAAGGCCCCACAGGGGAGAAAGGAAGGAACCCTCCTGAGGTTCAAACAGTAGATTCTTTTGGCAGCATAGAATGTCTTGGGTAGGCATTTTAAGAGGGCCTGGGGTCAACCTAGAGACACTGCCTTAGGCTGCTAGAAGCCATGCTAGTTTGTTCAGGTATCTCAGTGCAGGAAGTGGATGAAGTTGTTTGTGCCAAAAGTCTTTAAATCTTAGGCTGATTCTTGACATAGAGATAGCCTACCATAATAAAAGTAAAAGTAAAAACAAACAAATATGAAAACAAACCAACCAAACAAACAAAAACAGCAATATCTGGCAAATAGAGAGCATCTTGTTTCCAGAGATATTACATTATTAGATTCAAATGTCAAGTTTTCTCTCTCTCTCTTTTTTTTTAAGATTTATTTCTTTATTTTAGAGAGAGAGAGTGAGTGCAGGCAAGCAGGGGGAGGGGCAGAGGGAGAGGGAGAGAATCTCAAGCAGACTCCACACTGAGTAGGGAGCCTGATGCCTGGCTTGATCTCATGACCCATGAGATTATGACCAGAGATGAAATCAAGAGTCAGAGGCTTAACCAACTGAGCTGCCCAGGTGCCGCCAAATGTCAAGTTTTCAATAAAAAGTCACGAAGAAAGAAGAAAGTATGGCCCATTCAAGAAGAAAATAAATCAACAGAAACCGTCCTGAAAAAAAAGACATGATGGCAGATCTACTAGACAAAGACTTTAAAACAATTGTCTAAAAGATGCTCAAAGAACTAAAGGATAACATGGAGAAAATGAAGAACATAATGTATGAACAAAATGAAAATATCAATAAAAAGAACACCTACAAAGAAACCAGAAAGAAAATCTGGAGCTGAAAAGTACAGTAATGAACATGAAAAATTCACTAGAGGGATACCAAGACAGATTTGAGCAAGCAGAAGAAAGAATCAGTGAACTTGAAGTTAGGACAATAGAAATTTTTGAGTCTGAAAAACAGAAAGAAAAGAGATTGAAGATAAGTGATCAGAGCCTAAAGGACCTGTGGGACACTATCAAGAAGGCCAACATACGCATTGTTGGATTCCCAGAAAAAGAAAAGAGAGAGATGGGGGACAGAGAGAATATTTGAAGAAATAATGGCTGAAAACTTCCCAAATTTGATGAAAGATATGACCATAAACATCCAATAAGCTCAATTAACTCCAAGTAAGTTGAAATCAGAGACCCACACAGAGACACATTATAATCACACTTTCAGAAGACAAAGAGAGAATCCTGAAAGGAATAAAAGAGAAGCAGCTCATCGTATGCAATTGATCCTCAATAAGATTATCAGCAAATTTCTGGTCAGAAACTTTAGAGGCCAAAAGTCAGTGGGCTGATATATTCAAAGTGCTAAAAGAAAAAAAACCACACCCGTCAGCCAAGAATCCTATATTTAGAAGAACTGTCCTTCAAAAGTGAGGGAGAATTAAAGACATGCTCAGAGAAACAAAAGCTAAGGGAATTTGGTCTCATTAGACCTGTCCTGCAAGAGATGCTAACAAAGTCCTGCAGATTGAAATGAAAGGACACTAAACAGTAACTCAAATCCATATGAAAATATAAAGTTCTCAGTAATGATAAGTACTTGGGCAATTATAAAATCTAGTATTAGTGTAACAATGGTTTGCAACTTCATTTTTTTCCTACAGGATTAAGATACTAATACATTTTAAAAAGCAGTTTTTAGTCTGGAAGATAGTATTATTGCAACTTTGATTTTTAACTCCACATTTTGTTTTCTCACATCATTATCTGAAAGGTTGTAGATGGAACTGTAAAGGAGCAGAGATTTTATATGTTATTGAAGTGAAGTTCATATAAATTCAAATTAGAATGTTATAACTTTAGGATGTTAAATGTAATCCCTATAGTAATCACAAAGAAAACAGCTATAAAATATATAGAAAAGGAAATGAGAAAGGCATTTAAACACTTCACTTTAAAAGAATCAACTAAACACAAAAGAAGATAGTAATGCAGGAAATGAGGGTCAAAAAGTATAAGATATATAGTAAACAAATAGGAAAATGACCAAAATAAGTTCCTTCTTAACAGTAATTACTTTAAATATACATGGATTAAACTCTCCAATCAAAAAACATAGATTGGAAGAAAGGATTTTAAAAACATGATCCACCCAATGTTGTCTACAAAAGACTCACCATAGATTCAAAGATATAGAAAGATTGAGAGTGAAAGGATGAAAAAAGATATTCCATGCAAATAATAACCAAAGAGAGCAAAAGTGGCTATACTAATATCAGACAAAATAGACTTTTAATCAAAAAAGTTTATGAAAAAAAGGACATTATATATTAATAATAATTTCAAGAGAGCAAGAAGATAGAAAATTATCAATATTTATGCACTTTATAACAGAGGATTAAATATATGAAACAATAATCACCAGAGTTAAAGAGAGAAATAGACAGTCCTACAATAATACTCTACTGCCAATAATAGAACAAGGTGGAAGATAAGTAAAGAAAGAAAACTTGAACAATGCAATATCTAACTAGACCTAACAGATGTGCAGAACATTCCACCCAACAAGAACAGAACACACATTACTCTCAAGTGCACACAGGACATTTTCTAGGACAAACCATATGTTAGGCCACAAATTAAGTATTGATAGATTTTTTTAAAGATTTTATTTATTTATTAGACAGAGATAGAGACAGCCAGCGAGAGAGGGAACACAAGCAGGGGGAGTGGGAGAGGAAGAAGCAGGCTCATAGCGGAGGAGCCTGATGTGGGGCTCGATCCCATAACGCCAGGATCACACCCTGAGCCGAAGGCAGACGCTTAAGGACTGCGCCACCCAGGCGCCCCAAGTATTGATAGATTTTTAAAGATAGATATCATACAAAGTAACTCTCCAACTATATTTGGATGAATTTAGAAATCAAAAGAAGGAAAATTGGGAAATTCACAAATTTGTTGAAATCAAATGACACACTCTTAGACAGTCAATGTATCAAAGAATAAATCACAAAGGAAATTAGAAAATACTTAGAGATGCATGAAAACAAAACCACAACACACCAAATTTGTAAGATGCAGCAAAAAAGTGCAGGGGAGAATATATAGCTATAAATATTTATATTAAAAAACAGGAAAGATCTCAAATCAACAACCTAACTTTACAACTTAACAAATCAGGAAAGAAAAACAAACTAAACCCAAGTCTAGTGGAAGGAAGGGGATAATAAAGGTTAAGCAGAGATAAATGAAACAGAGAATGGAAAAACAATAGAGAAAATCAATGAAAGCCAGAGCTGGTTCTTTGAAAAATCAACGATATTGACAAACCATTAGCTAAATGGACAAAGAAAAAAGAAAGAAGACCCAAGTTACTAAAAGCAGAAATGACAGTGAGGACATTACTACTAATTATACAAAAATAAGGGGCGCCTGGGTGGCGCAGTCGTTAAGCGTCTGCCTTCGGCTCAGGGCGTGATCCCGGCGTTATGGGATCAAGCCCCACATCAGGCTCCTCCGCTATGAGCCTGCTTCTTCCTCTCCCACTCCCCCTGCTTGTGTTCCCTCTCTCGCTGGCTGTCTCTATCTCTGTCGAATAAATAAACAAAATCTTTAAAAATAAAAATAAAATAATATAAAAAGGATTATAAGAGAGTACTATGAACAGTTGTCTGCCAACAAAGTGGATAGCCTAGATAAAATGGACAAATTCCTAGAAACACAAAACCTACCATGTAGACTAGCTTGAAGACCATGACTTATTTTCACATATTTCCCTACAGTTTCTATGTCATGTGGTTTATCATCCTTGCTAAAAATTTGCCTGCTTAATTGTCTGTCTACTGAATATAATGTAAACCTTCATGAGGTGAAGGACTGTATTTGACTTCCTAATGATGATATTCTCTACGTAACACATGCCTGGCTTTCTAAATATTTGTTGAATGGATCAATTTGCCAATTCTGTAGACTAAAAAATAATAATTTAATTTTTTATTTCTTTGATTTTTATCCTGTTGATTTTTATTTTTTTTATCCTGTTGATTGATCATCTCTACTTCTGATTTCTGCCTGTAACTTATTTTTCTATTGGAGCATTTACCTTTTGCATAACAATTTATAGGAGCTTTTAATACATTATGGATGTTATCCCTGATGGATGGTTTTCTCTAGTAATTCCCTTATGTTTTGTGTAGCAGATTCTGAGATTGGGAGTGAGAAGGAACTATTCATTCTACACCAGAAATATCCGAAGTAAAAGCCCCAGAACTGATATCAAGAAGACGCTCAAGGGGTAATCCACAGGCATTCGAGTTTCAAGAAGTTTGGGACTATGAGAGTAGTCTAGAATACCAGGACAGTTCTGTCGGGCAGATTTGAAGAAACCCCATCTTCACAAGAGAGTTAGTTCTTAGGGAAAAAATTGTCATGTGTACAGAAGATCTCCAGGAGAAAAAAACCCAGGAGTGTGGTGCATTTGATAGAAACTTGAATCTAAACCAAAACGTTTTTAGACTTCAAGGAAATAACAGGAGAGAGAGCCTTTAAATATAATATGTGGAGCAAAACCTTCAAATATAATTCAGACCTAACTAGACATCAGAGAAGTCACAATGGGGAAAAGCCTTATGAATGTGGTCAGTGTGGGCACGCCCAAGCCTTATTCTGCACCATGGAGCTCACAATGGAAAGAAACCATTTAAATGTAATGAATGTGGGAAAACTTTTTGTCTTACTTCCCATCTCCTTCTGCATCAGAGAATTCAAATGCGAGAAAAATCTTTTGGGTGTAGTGAACATGGGAAGGCTTTCAGTGGAAGTTCAAACCTTGGTCAACATCATATAATTCACACAGGAGAGAAACCTTACAAATGTCATGAAAGTGAAAAAGCCTTCAGCCAGAGCCCACAATTAACACAACATCAGAGAATTCACACTGGTGAGAGACCCCATGAATGTAATTAGTGTGGGAAGGCCTTCAGTCAGAGCTCAAGCCTTTTCCTCCATCACAGGGTTCATGCCAGAGAGAAGCCCTGTGAATGTAATGAGTGCAGCAGAGCCCTTGGCTGTAACTCACCTTACTGAACATGTAAGGATTCACACTGGAGAAAAACCTTATATTTGTAATGAGTGGCAAAGCCTGTAGTTGGAGGCCAACACTCACTTAGCATCAAAGAAGTCACACTGGGGAGAAACCCTATCAGTGCATTGAATGTGGGAAAGTTTTCTGTCAGAGTTCACAACTTGCCCTATACCAGAGTTCACACTGGAGAAAAAAAGCCTATGGATGTGGTGATTGTGGGAAAGCCTTCAGCCAGAGGTCAACCCTCGCTCAGCATCAGAGAATTCATGCTGGAGAGAATCCTCATGAACGCAGAAAATGTAGTCCAGCCTTTGCTCACGGCTCCAGCCTTAGGCCACATGGACAGATTCACACTGGAGAGAAATGCTGTCTGTGTGGCATGGGCATGGCAGCCTTCAGCTGCGGTTCAAACCTTGTTCTACACTGGACAAGTTACTGGTGAGAAACCCTTTGGGTGTAGTAAATGTGGAAAACCTTTCAGTCCCACCTCACATCCCACTGAACACCAGAAAATTTGTGCTGGAGAAAAGCCCTGTCACGAATGTGGAAAAACCCTCAGTTTGGGTTCAACCCTTACTGAACCTTAGGTAACTCATACTGGTGAGAGACCTGATTATTGCCTGGCATGTGGGAAAACATTCAGCCAGAGCTCACAACTCAAACTGCATCAGCGAACTCATGTAGGAGAGAAACCTCCTGTAAATGGTGAATCTGAAAGATACTTTATTCACATCAAAAAGATTTTTAAAGAAAGACTTTTTTTTCAAATTTTCAGTACTTTTATTGTCTTCAATTTGATTTAATTCAAGAGACATTTATTTCAAGGCACACTGGAGAGAAAAAAGTAGAATAACCCTATTCTCTGATCTCAGTGAACTTGCTATCCAGTGGGGAAACCAGACATATATGCAATTATGATGTAAGAGATGTGGTGACTACGTGAACAAAACGTTATGGAAGCATAAAGAAGGCTGCATTTAATTTCAACTTGGGAGTGGGATAGGGTGATGGAGGGAACAGGGCAAGGAAGGGGGGCGCCTGTGAGATCTTCTCTGAGGTTTACCAAATAAGGATAAAAGATGAATTTTTCTATTCAATTAATTAACATAGAGTGTATTCTTAGTTTCAGAGGTAGAGAGGTCAGTGGCTCCTCAGTTGCGTGTAACACCCAGTGCTCATTCCATCATGTGCCCTCCTAATGCCCAGCACCCAGTTGCCCCATTCCCCCATCTCTCCAGCAATCCTCACTTTGTTTCCTATGATTAAGAGTCTCTCTTGGGGTGCCTGGGTGGCTCAGTCCATTAATCATCTGCCTTCAGCTCAGGTCATGACACCAGAGTCCTGGGATCAAGCCCCACATCGGGGTCCCTCCTCCATGGGGAGTCTGCTTCTCCCTCTCTCTCTGCCCCCGCCCCCGCTCATGCTCTTTCTCTTAGTCTCTCAAATTAATAAATAAAATCTTTAGGAAAATAAAAAGTCTCTCATGGTTTGTCTCCCTCTCTGATTTCATCTTGTTTTATTTTTCCCTCCCTTTCCCTATGATTCTGTTTTTTTCTTAAATTCCGCATGAGTGTAATAATCTAATTGTAAAGAGAGACATTTTTAATGTAATTGTTCATTTTTTGTTGGATAGGATGACATAATGACAATCAAACAGGGTCTAAATATTACTAGCAATGCCAAATAAACAGTTCTGTTGACTATCAAGTCATTAAACTTGGACTTAAACATAGAATTTATTATGGAAAATATGGTTGTCTCTGCGTAAGTTTCCACTGTGCTGGAAGGTGACCTTGCACTCTAATCGCTACCATGCACTCAAGATGAGTGAATGGAAGCATGAAAAGTGAGCTCGCCCTGTTCTCTGTCCACCCCTACGTGGTCCATTTAATCTCATCTTTGCAGTCCTAAACCCAGGCTTGAAATTGAGATTACCTAATTTCAGTCCTACACGACTGCCTCCCCATATGTGCAGAGAACCTTGCCCACTGGGCATATTCAAGCCTTATTCACCATCAAGCTGGTCTGGCCTGTCTTCCCCACCAGTCCAGAGTCACTGCAGTGGGAGCCCCTGCCAAACTTGGAGCCCCAGTGTTCATGTTTGTAAAACAAAAATTTATTTTTTTTTCATCCTAAATAGCTCTGTAGTTTGGCCAGGGAGGTATCTCAGGGGCCATCAAGGCAGGAGTCTGCCAAGTAACCTACTTCTGAAACTGTAATTATTGGTAAGTCATTTTTACTCAAGAATAATTACATACAATAAAATTCACTCTTTTTGGTATATAGTCCTATGAGTTCTGACAAAAACATACAGTCACATACCCACCACCACAATTGAGATCTGGAACATGCCCGTCACTACCAACTTCCTGTAAGCAGCCCCTCCTCACCCTCAGCCCCTGAAGACACTGGTTTGTTTTCTGTCCCTATACCTTCGCAATTTCATAATCATTTTGTGTGTAGACTTTTGAGTCTGGATTCTTTCACTTATCAGTGTATCAGAGATTCATCAAGGGTGCTGTGTGTATCAATAGTTTATCCTCTCCCTGTTGAGCAGCCTTCTGTGGTGTGGATAGAGCGATTTGTTTTCCCATTCACTCACTGAAGGGTATTTGGCTTGTTTCCAGTTTGGGGAAATGAATAAAGCTGCTGTAAACACTGAAGATAGGATGTTTTGTGAACCTACTTTTCAGTTCTCTTAGGTAAATAGCTAGAAGGGAGATTGTGGGTTATACAGTAAGCTCATGTTCAGCTTTTGAAGCAACTGCTAAGCTGTTTTTCCAAGTGTTTGTACCATCTTAAATTTCCACTGGCAACATATGAGTTTACTTGCTTTGAATCCTGACCAGAACTTGGTATTAAGTTTTATAAGTGAGGACATAGTGGTATCCATAGTTTTAATCTGCATTTCCCTACTGACTGTGATTTGAGTAATGGGCTTTTATTTAAACTTTCACTGGAAGTTTGAAAAACACTGGACTACTTAATCTCTACAGTCTGACCACTCTGACATCCCAACTTTCAATTCTGAGACTCTACCTGGAGGAATCTTTTTTCTAATCTACTCTTCGTTCTCTCCAGAAGCAACTCAAATACCACCCCTTCAAGGGTCCTCCTCAGTTAAATTCTGCTCCTACCCTTGCAGTTTTTTCTTAGAAATTTCGGGCCACTTCTGCATTTGGTTTAACATTTGTTGTGTGATTGCTTGTTCTACTCCACCTGCTCATGTTCTGTCTCTCCCGTTATATTATTAAAATTCTTAGGTACAGAACTTCTAAGTGTGGGCTTGACCAGCCCTAGTGTGTGTGGTCTGTGTGGAAGGGTCTGCATGATCCATCTGAAGGCCTGTGTGCTAGTTCCCTTCTGCCTTAGGCTTACCCTGTGAACTTGGGTAAAGCATTTCGTCTTACTGGGTCTTTCCGATCTCTAAAATGGGGATAAAAATACAGGAGAGAGTGTGTGTGTGTGCCCACGACCCATGGTTTTGCTTCCTGCAGTTTCGGTCACCCACAGTCAACCCTGGTCTGGAAGCAGATGTTCCTCCTGATGTACTGTCGGGTCGGTAGTAGGACGTCGCTTTGTCACATCATTCACCCAACTCCATCTCATCATGCAGGCATTTTATCACCTCACATCATCACAAGGGTGAGTACAGTACAAGATATTTAAAGAGAGCACATGCACAGAACTTTTATTACAAAATAGTGTTGTAACTGTTCTATTTTATTATTACTGTTGTTTATCTCTGACTGTGCCTGACTTACAAGTTAAGTTGACACTCTCTGGCTTCAGGCATCATGGGAAGTCTTAGAACATATTACCCATGGACAGGGCGGACTCCTGTACTTGTTCCACTTGGTGTGTACCCTTCAGAAAAAGCACCTCTCCTACTTTCGTATCCCACAGCACAACCTTCATACCCACATCACGTCACAACTCATGTTTTATTTTACTCCTGCCTGGTTCTCCTGCATTCCACCTGGAGCTCTTTGCTGTCAGAGGTTTTGTCTTATGCACTTTTATATTTCTAGCATGTGAGATAGGAGCTTCAGATATGTTTGGGAAAAAAGAGAGGGAAGAAGGAAAAACAGTGTCGTGAAAGTACACTGTCACTTGAAGGCCA
The DNA here is from genome assembly GCF_023065955.2 of Ursus arctos. Taxonomy (NCBI): domain Eukaryota; kingdom Metazoa; phylum Chordata; class Mammalia; order Carnivora; family Ursidae; genus Ursus; species Ursus arctos. The sequence continues at coordinate 86,526,779 of NW_026623078.1, read as the reverse complement.
TATGTGCATGGTGAGCAGTATGACGCAGTACATTTCCCCCTGTGTCTTGTTTACAAGGCACACTGGGAATGACAACCCTGTTCCTCCTAAACTACTGGAGGGTCCCACAGTGACGATCCCTTTTTTTTTTTTTTTTTTTTTTGAGACAGAGCGTGTGCAGGGGATGGTACAGAGGGAGAGGGAACATCCTAGGCAGGCTCCACACCCAGCGCAGAGCCCAAGACAGGGCTTGATCTCACGACCCTGAGATCATGACTTGAGCCAAAATCAAGAGTCGGACGCTTAAGCAACTGAGCCACCCCGGTGCCCCCATGACAATCCCCTTAAAAAGCGTACATCTCATGTGTGTACCTGGAGGAAGCATTAGTGCAATCAGGGCTCACATGTGGCTATAACTTGCTGCCCTTGCTTACTGTGGAATCAAGGAAAATTCATGGTTAAGCAACAAGGGAATGAAGGAACATCTCAGGTGCTAAAAATGAAGAGTGAAATGAAAATCAAAGTTTCAAGTTAGTAACTGAGCTATGGCAGCTCTGGGGGCCTTTGCCTATTTACAGCCTCTGTGGCGACAACAGATGACGCCTGGGTGATTCCAGGATGATAGCAGGATCCTAAGCCCCTGTCCAGAGCTGGACCCCAGAGGGCTAAACCCTCTGTATAAAAGGTAAGCTAGGTAAACTATCTCTGTTTGCTCAGAGATGCTGGGCTGGGAGTCCATGGAAGCCAAGGTGACTAGAGTTCAAAGGAAGCAGAAAGCTCCAACCGAAAACTGAGGTAAATACCTGCAAACAAGCGTTTGGAGATATTGAAAATGACAGAGTAGGCAGTTAGCTACATAGGAGCCCGAGGCAAGGGCGGTGGTAAACAGTGGTTTTTGTGATCCCCCCCGCCCCGCCGCCAGCTATCAGACCAATAACAGCAGGTGTAGAGCGCGCACTCTCCTTCCCAGCCCATGTCCTACAAAAACGCAGAGTCTTTATATTTACACTGCGGTTTTGACAGCCTCCATCCCACCCAGGGGGAAGATGGCCATGAGCCTTGGAGAACCCCGTAGGGCCAAAAACTCATCTGACGGGTGAGAGGAGTCCCTTAGATGATTAGAAACCACCTCGGTCGGAGCCCACCCTCGCTATGACCCACAATCTATTACACACCCCTAATCCAGTGAGGTTGCCCCCTCTGGGCGGGCCGTTCTCCCACCTTGAGAGCGTATTGTCCTTCATAAACTGCGTGCTGCTTGCTGCCTTCCTTCTGGCTGTCTCTACTCGAGCGCGGATCCTTTCGTAGGGAATCCGAGCACCGAGACTCGCATTCCCACAGCGCTCAATCTCCCTCTGGTAGCAAAACCCCTGGATGAGATCCTTCCAAGCCAAGAATGGAAACGGACTCTGCCTCACAGGAGAAACGCAGGAGAGGTCAAACGCAGGAAGGCCACGAAACAAAAGCCCTCTTTTCGAGCCTTCTACGGAACCTACGGTCAAGAAGACCTCATACTGCCGCCTGTAAGGGTGGATGCAGGGCGGGAATGTAAACTGGGGCGGCGGCTTTGGAAAAACTCAAGCCTAGAGAAACAAAACCCTCAAACCCAGACTAAGGCTCTGAGAGACTCCCCGGGAGGATGCATGTGGCTGCAGCCCCCGCTCCACCCTTTCCATCTTCACGCTCCGGCCCGCCGGCGTGCTCCCGCTCCCCGCAGCTGCCCTCGGGGATGCCCGCAACCGCTGCTCGAGTCCGCCACGGCGCCAGCGACGGCCAGCAGCGCGCAGCAACCCCGCCAAGGACCGGCGCCGGCCGCGGACTCTGCCCGCTCGCCGCCCGGGGTCGGCTGGTCCTCCGGCGCCGGCGGAAGTGGCTCCGGGGCGGGGTCTGCGCACGCGCGCTGGGGCCGCTCTAGGACTTCGGGAAGACGTCGGATTCTGTGGTTGCTCCGCCGCTGCGCTGGGGACAGAGAAGGCGGGGCGGGTCCCAGGTGGCACCTCCTGTCTTTCCTCTCTTCGGTCCTTGACGCAGGAATTGCGGAGAGGCCCTTCTTTGCCAGGCCGGTCGTAGATACAGCGGTGACAAAACAGCCGCGTCCCTTCCCCGCGGATCGTAAATCCCTGCACCTGTTCCAACGTCGTGGAGGCTTGGCGCTCCTGAAGGTGGGGGGCTCAGCCCGGTGGGATGGGAGTGGCTGACGTGGGCTGGCTGGTACCGGTGCTGGGACTGGGGGTGCCCCCCGGTATGTGACGAGATCGGATTGGGTGGCCAGGGCCCGGCAGGCGGTGGAAGCAGGGGACAGGAAAGGTGGGAGGACGGCGGAGGTTGCAGGGAAAGAGCCCCGAGGTTGTTGGTGAGGCAGATGGCAGAGGAAGGCTCAGGTAACAAGTCCTCAGATTTTCTGACTTGAGCGACTCGGCCCACCAGGGTCCTGAGAAGAAGAGCCGTCGGGGAGGGGCAGGCGAGGAACCCAGCTCCGAGTGTGCAATGCCTGGAGCTCACCCGCAAACACGGAGACGCGATCTGCGGTAGGCAGGAGAATCTGGGTTGTGGGCATAAATGTGGGGGGTGGGTATTGACGCCTCTGCTACCACTGGAACACACAGGTCACCCAAAAAGACTGTTGAATGGGAAGAGGCCCTTGTGCCCCTGTGGCTTCTTAAGGTCTGAGCAGTTGAAGAAGGTGCCATCTTGGGGTCTGAGAACTGTTGGGGTGGTCCTCAGTGGTAAGGGCCTTAGAGCCCATGGAGCTGGTTCTGTAGAGACCCTCATGGGGGGGAGGCCATCAGGACCCTAATGTTGCTGAGGACTAGTGGGATCCGTGGAGAAGGAGAAAACAGAACTTTACTTCTGGCAGATAAAGTAGGCATCTTTTGAGGGGTTCTGCATGGCTGTGGTAGAAGATGAAAGCCACAGCATGAGCTCAGAAGCTACATGTCAGAGCCTGGGTCTCATCACTGACTTAAGGAAATGCTATCTCCTCAGCACTCAGAACTCACAAAGGTTTGTTTCCCTGTGGGCCTTAACCTGGTAAAATGCACTGACGATGACGACAGTATCGGCCACCCACTGAGCACCTGCTAAGTGCCAGGTGGTGCCAGGCAGGTATTAACATCACCATTTACAGGTAAGAAGACTGAGGTTGAGGGGTTACACAAATGATCTGTGATTATATAAGTGAACCCACATCTGTCTGTCCACCCCCCAAAGCCCCAGACTTTCATAATGGATATAGTTGGTCATCTGTGCGGACAGAACAAGAGATTGCGGGTGTGTTACTAAATAGTTTGGAGTCACTCTAAACCTTCTTCAACCCTAAACTTATTGCCCAAGAGGACAAGAGAATGTAATTTTACTTTAGTAAGTGGAAGCCTGATCACTCATCAGAGAAAGTCTGAGGAAACCTATATGCAGCTTAGATTCCACACCTCAGAGGAAAGAAAAGGGACACATAAAGAGCCAGACGTGGGCAGACACCATCCAAGCTCTGTCCCAGGGCAGCTGTGGCTGGGCAGTAACAGCAGTGACTACACATGTGACTTGATCCTTATTGTGGAGATGAAGCCGCACTGTCCATGCTCAGAGCCACTGAGAGTTGAACCCTAAGACCCACTTGCCAAGTTCTGACTCCCTGCTTCCCTGGAACCTTGTGTACAAAGAAGGGTGCAATCCTAGTGGCAACACTGGTGCTGCTGACACCCGACAGGCTCCAGCAGGACCCACATTTGTGTCCTAGTTCTCTGCTCTTCTACGTCTACTTCCTGGAATATAGGAGGCGTCTCAGCACAGGAATGAACCAGTCTTCAAAGCTGAGGAGCCGACCTGGGCTGGTGAGCATGTCTCTGGATGGCCTCCCTACTGGCTTTCCATGCTCCTGACCAGACATAGACCCCACTCAGCCACAACCTGGATGAGATCTTTACTCTCAAGTCCCACGAGAAGGAAACAGAGCATGAGGTTTGGGTAATCAGGAAATTGATTTACAATCTCTGAGTAAGCCTCCATATTACGCTTGGGTGGCAGGTGAGATGAGCCACACAGAGTACCTCCCAAGACGCCTTCACACCCCACATTCCTATGCAGCCTGAATATGAACTCTGAAATCCTCTGTGGGCAATGCCTCCCTCCTTCTCAAAGACATCCCAAGGCTCCCCAGCTTCTAGGACTGAATCCACACTCTCCAGGAGAGCCTGAAAGGCCAGGCCCTGCCCCACTTCCCAGTCACATTCCCATCTTGCCAGCATCTGGGAAAACAGGATTCTTTCTTTTCTTGTGCTACTTCTGCCTTCTTATGCCATCATCCTTCTTCAAAGCCTTGTTCCAGTTCTTCCTCATCAAGCCTTCCTGACTACAGCCACTATTCCCACCGTGCTCCTGTGGTACACACAGCAGGACAGATGGTGGGGAGAAAGCAAGCCTTCCATCAGCGACCTAAGGAAGTGCCTGTTTGTGACAACATCTACTTCTCCTTTCCCTGTGAGGAGCCTGGAATTGAGGGCAAGACTCAGAAATCCCCCCACCTCCTTCCTTTTTGACAAGTGTAAGGCAACAGCTTGCTCTTTCCACCAAGGACTGGGCGCGTGGAGCCCTTGAGCACGTGTGATGTGGGCCTGTTTGCTCTCATTGGGCTCCTCAAGAGGAGGCCCCAGAAGACAGGCGCACTTGGGTCAGTCTGTGCCACTGTCTGGTGGCGAAGGAGGGCTGGGCACACGCAACAGCCAGGTGCCTCTCCAAAGGCTTTCCTCCTTTCTCCTAGGATTGGGCCTAAAGGAGGAAATCTAATCTGAAACTACTTTTTCTCAGGGCACCTGGCTGGCTCAGTTGGAAGAGCATGCGACACTTGATTTTGGGGTCGTGAGTTCAAGCCCCATGGTGGGGGTAGAGATTACTTAAATAAATAGATATATAAACAACAACAAAAAAAGAAACTATTTTTTCTCTCATTAAACTTTGTCTTAATGGGTCTCAAAATTCTGTGACAGATTTTTGGTCAAGTTGTTTCAACTAAAAAGTACTGAAAAAAAAAAAAAGATCCACAAAACATTCTCCTTTCCTTCTTAAGGTTTTATGAATCATTGTAATTATGAACCAGTCTTTTACTATTCAACTTAAATGGCCAATTGTGGCAGTTCTGAGATGTTCTTCCACCTGTGGTTAAGGATGGATTTGCAGGTATTAGGGACAATATTTCTTTAGCCTACTCTGCTTTCTGAGAAGACTGGGTGACCTTGCCAGCTCCAGCAGCCTTCTTGTCCACTGCTTTGATGACACCCAAAGCAACTGTCTGTTTCATGTCAAGAATGGCAAAACAACCTGGAGCAGGATAGAGAAGTTCTCAACACACAGGGGTTTCCAGGAACCATATCAGTGATGGCAGCATCGGCAGATTTCAAGAATTTGGAGTAATCTTCCAGCTTTTTCCCAGATGGTGATCCATCTTCTTCAACTCAGCAAACCCGCAGGCAGTGATCTGTGTGACAACCCTGCAAAGTGCATCGGCAGCACTGATTTGGCCCAGATGGTTTCACGATTACTACCTGAGCCATGAAGCCTGCTGCCTCCATGGGTGGATCATGTCAGCTGTCCCCAGCCATACTGCCACGGTGAACATCTTTGGGACGCAGGTTCTTGACATGGAAGCCCACACTGTCCGCAGGAAGAGCTTCACTCAAAGCCTCATGGTGCAATTCCACAGACTTAACTTCAGTCATAACATTGACTGGAGAAAAGGTCGCCACCATGCCAGGTTTGAGAACACCAGTCTCCACTCAACTCACAGGGAGAGTACCAATACACCAATTTTTTAACATCCTGGAGGGGCAGACACAGGGCTTGCCGGTTGGACAAGGTGGTGGTAGATGCAGCCCTGAGCTTCAAGCAATGTGGTTCCACTGGCATTGCCATTTTTATAGGTGACTTTCTATCTCTTCTGGCTGTAGGGTGGCTCAGCGAAATCCATTACGTAAACAGCAACAATTAGTTGTTTCATACCCTGCGTCTAAACCAGAAGGACATGCTCATAGGTCTGCCCATTCCTGGAGATACCTGTTTCAAATTCATCACCAGCAGCAGCCACAGTCAGGAAGCACAGTCAGCCTGACATGTGCCTGAAATCATGTTTTTGGTAAAGTCTCTGTCCTGGGCAATCAGTGATGGTCATGTAATACTTCCTGGTCTCAAGTTTCCAGAGGGAGATATCCATGGTGATACCACACTCTCATTCAGCCTTCAGTTTGTCTGAGACCCAGGCATCCTCAGCCCTTTCCCATCTCAGCAGACTCAGATTTTTGATGGTTCTTTTGTTGATCAGATCACATTTGTAAATCAGGTGGCCAAGAGCAGTGGACTTGCCTAAAGCTACATATGCAAAGACAACAATTTTGATAGGAGTCTTTTCTTTTCCCATTTTGGCTTGGATTTAAGAGTGGTTTTCATGATGCCTGTGTTCTGGGAGCAAACTCATTGCAGAAAAAGTCGGAAACATTTCAACGATCGTGTTGTACAAACAACCAACTGTTTAGTTATATCTATAGTTTGAAGTACTTTAATGACCTTATTGTATATATCGTTTAATTGAGCTTATTTTGGGAGGCTTGATTTAGAATGAAGTGTTCACTGTGGCCCGTACTTCCATTGGTTCACTCTGATGAAAACTCAGGTGCTACATGGAGGTGGGGTTGACACCCGTTCTACATGCTTCGAGGTTTAAGAAACTTGGTATAGAAATGTAGGAAACTGTCCCAGTCCTCATGTAGGTTTCATGAAGACCCTGAGTCATTGCTCATCATTATTCAGGATGAAAAAGCAGCTCCAGGGACCCAACACTAACTCTAGCAATTTTGCCCTTTTCTATGAATCCACTTGGAGACTTGTTTCTCTGCCTGCTTTTCTCTGCACATTGTATTCCGCTCTTTGGGATTAACCACATCATAGATCACTAGCCTCCCCTATAGACGGTGTGAAAATTAGTAAAAGGAAACCTCACTTAGAATGGAGTCCGGGGGCCAGCAGGGGGAGCGCTCCTGTCAATTACACACCCAACAGGGACCTTCCAAGTGGCTACTGCTTCAGCTACCACTTTACTGCCCCTGCCCGGGCAGGAGGAAGGTTTCCTGCTCCCCTGGCAGCAGTGGAGCCAAGGAGGACAAGCCACTACACTTCCAGCTCCCAGTTTACTCCCGGACTTCTAACTGACAGCAGCACCCAGCTCCCCCTTTCCTCTGCAAAAGAGCTCTGCTCTCCTTTGCTCTGCAGACCTGCCTGTGGATTTGCCAGAGCTCGCTTGTTCCAGGTTGCAATTCCCTGCTGTTCCCGAATAAACCCATTTTCGCTGGTAAAATAACTGGCAGTTTTATTTTTAAGGTTAACATGGGAATAAGGCTATCCTTTTCTCCATCCCACACCCTGGTCTAAAGGCAACAGGCCACTTATAGAGCATTGCCCTCCATGGATGAGAATTGTTGGGCAGTTTGTTCAAAGGGAGTGACTGGCAATGGTGGGCGCCCAGAGTTTCACCTTCTGCCCACAACACCAAACCTCTCTTGAAAACAAAACAAAGACAAGAAAAGCCCCTCCTATCCATCACATCCTCTGTGAAGTATCTGATTGCAAATAAGGTGTGAGTTCCAAGTAAATGCTTTGCCGGCATTCATTACATCCACAGAGTTCTCTCCAATAGGAACTCTCAGATGTTGTATAACAAGCAACAGTGAAAGGCTTTCCCACCTTTGTTGTATTCCTGGATGTGTCTTCTTCCTGTGTGAAGTGTTTCCCTCTAGGAGGGAATCATGTGGTAGTGCCTGAGGCCAACTCACACTGAGAGCTTGACACATTTACTGAATTCACATGTATTCTCCATGGTATGAATGACCTGATATCTAAGAAGTACTGAGCTCTGACTGAAGGATTTCCCACATTCACTACATTCACTTCTCTCCAGAGTGTGTTGTGTGCTGCTGAATCAAGTGTGACATCTGAACAAAGCCTTTCCTGCGCTTGGTACACACAAGGGTTCTCTCCAGTGTGTTCTTTGATGATTGACCAGTATGTCTGACCAAACACACCTATCACACTTACAGGGCTTCCCTTCAGAATATATACTCTGATGGTGAATCGAGTGTGGTGGCTGACTGAAGCTTTTCCCACACTCTTTACATTCAAGTGTTCTCTCTTGTACGAATTCTCTGATGTTTAACAAGCTTTGCTGTCTCTCTAAACCCCTTGTCACGTTGATTACAGTTTCTCTTCACTGTGAATTTTCTGATGTTGTATGCAGATTGAGTCTTGATTAATTTTCCCCATACTCCATACACAGGTAGGCTTCTTCCTCGTACGAATTTTCTGGTGCTGAGCAGGTTGTGAGTACTTGCTGCAAGACTTCCCACACAGATTACATCCACTGAGCCCTAACCCACTGGGACCTGTCTGGTGTGCGTTCTGGATTGAATCACATGGAAAGCATCTGCCATGTATCCTCTATTGACCAGCTCGCGCTCCTGCTGGGTCCCTCTGAGGTGCAACAGGTTTGTGCCTAGAGTCAAATTTTCCCCAAATTTCCTACGTTCCTGGCATTTCTCTGGTCTATTAGTTTTTGGTTTTTTGTTTGTTTGGGTTTTTTAAAGATTTTATTTATTTGAGAGAGAGAGACAAAGGAAGAGGGAGCACGAGCAGGGGAAGGGGCGGAGGGAGAAGCAGACTCCCCACAGAGCAGGAAGCCTGATGCGGGACTCCATCCCAGGCCCCTGGGATCATGACCTGAGCTGAAGGCAGACACTCAAGTGACTGAGCCACCCAGGTTCCCCTGGTCTATTACTTTTGAGAAGGAAGCTGAACACTTGCCCAGAACCTCTCCTTTGGGGAAATGGCTTCCTCCTGGCCTTTACTGTGATTTTTTTCCCACAAGTGTTCTGCTCTCATCTCAGCCCCACAAGGTTGTTGAAACTCAAACACCTCTGGATTTACCATTAAAAATTTTTGTGAGTTACTTCTTATAATTCTTCTTCAGAAGATTTCTCCTTTGGAGTTGACTGTTTGTGCTTTGTCTTGACCTGAGAATCTGAAACAAAGAGTAAAAAGTTAAAGCTTCCTTGTGAAAGGAGAAAGAAGGTAGTTACTCTTATGACTAAGCCAAATCTAGTTTTCATGCAGCTTGTACGTCAGCCTGATCAGAGCTTTATCCCTTCTGTTGAAGACTTTATTCCATTTTATCTCGAATCAGTTAGTTGTTTGTGCCCATCCTCCTAGCTGGACCTGAGAATCCGAGGGCCGGTGCTTTCTCGTACCGGTCTCTGCAGCGTCTCAGTGACACCGCACAAAGCAGGTGCTGACTCCAAAGAAGCTCGCGGATGCGTTTCCACAGATGTTCGCGGAGGGCCTTCCACATGCCAGGCGCTGCTCCAGTGCGGGGATTTGGTGATGGCTGAAGACCTTGTCCCCTGGAACCGACATTCTAATGAGGAGACTGACAATAAGCAAATAAATACATGACAGCAGATCAGGTAGGGACAGAGAATTCCTTTGAAAACTGGAATGTTCTCCCAAACCCAAATGCAAATACCACAAAGACAAGGACTTGGCTTTGCTTGCTCTCCACCCCAACACCTAAAAGAATGCCTGTACACAGGCGGCATACACAAACCATTTGTTGCACGAATGCGTGAAAGGATGGGAGGCATGTTGCAAATGTAAACACAATGCAGAGTTCTGTTTATACAGCTGACCCTTGAACAGCACAGGGCTTGGGGCACCAACTTCCCATGCGCTTGGAGATCCACATACAACTTTTGACTCCCTAGGAGCTTAACTACTAATGGCCTGCTGTTGACTGTAAGCCTTACCTATAACAGAAACAATCAATTAACACATATTTTGTATGTTATATATTATTATTTTCTGTATTCTTACAATAAAGTAAGCTAGAGAAAATAAAATGTCATTAAGAAAATCATAAGGTTAAACTACTGAGATTACACCAAAATCAAAAACTTTTGCTCAGTGAAGGAAACCATCAGCAAAACAAAAAGGCAACCTACTGAACGGGAGAAGATATTTGCAAATGCTCTATCTGGTAAGGGGTTATTATCCAAAATATATTTTAAAAACTTAGTTCAACACCACCCCCCCCCAAATAATGCAGTTAAAAAATGGGCAGAGGACCTGAACAGACAATTTTCTAAAGAAGACATACAGATAGCCAATAGACACATGAAAAGATGCTTAACATCACTAATCATCAGGGGAATGCAAATCAAAATGACAATGAAATGCCACCTTTCACCTGTCAGAATGGCTAAAATCACAAGAAAAAAACCCAATAAGTGTTGGCGAGGATGTGGGAGAAAAGGAACCCTGTGCACTGTTGGCGGAATGTAAGTTGGTGCAGCCACTCTGGAAAACAGTGTGGAGGTGCCTCAAAAAATTAAAAATAGAATTGCCATTTGATCCAGTAATTTCACTACTGGGTATTCACCCAAAGAAAACAAAAACACTAATTTGAAAAGATATATTCACCCCTATGTTTATTGCAGCATTATTTACAATAGCCAAGATATGGAAGCAGCCCAAGTGCCCATCAATAGATAAGTGGATAAAGAAGATGTGGAGTATATACACAATGAAATATTACTTAGCCATGTTGCCATTTGCAACAACATGGATAGACCTAGAGGGTATAATTCTAAGTGAAATATCAGTCAGAGAAAGACAGATACTATATAATTTCACTTACATGTGGAATTTAAGAAACAAAACAAATGAGCAAACAAAGCAAAATAAGACAAAAAACAGACTCTGAAATACAGAGAAGGAGCTGGTGGTTGCCAGAGGGGAGGTGGTGGGGAGATGGATTAAATCGATAAAGGGGATTAAGAGTACACTCATCTTGTTGAGCAATGAGTAATGTCTAGAGTTGTCAGGTTACTATATTGGACACCTGAAAATAATATAACACTATGTTAATTTTAAAAAGGAAAAATCCTAAGGAAGAGAAAATTACGTTACTGTACTGTATTGATACTGTGTTTACATTGTCCAGTAGCAAGATGAATCGTCTGTCAGTACCCACATCAATATTTCTTATATGATACAAAACACTGTAGATATTATAGGTATTACTAATACTAGACAACAAAAATGAAAAGATAATGTGAAAAATTCGTATTTATTTACAGGTTTAACAATCTATGCACTGATAATGAAGCAGCAATGTGATTGCTTTATGGTTGCCTAGTATAACTGGTATGGTTACTTCACATTAGCTTAGTCTATACACCAATAAGTGAATTGTCGTAAAATATGTGTGGCATATAGTGTTATAGGCATATTCATAATACAGTATTGGAAACTGTTACTTAAAAAAAACCCACTTACCTGTGATGATAGGCTGATGCGCACTTTCTCCAACGAGGGGAGAGAGCAGTTCTTTGAAAGCGATGTTATAAAACAGAAAGCTGACACATTAATTTTATATTAAGTATCACTCACCTTATGCCTCTGTAAGGGTTGGCTGTCTGCTTCCACGCGAGTCTTGCCCACGATGTTCCGCCTGATGAATACTTGGTTGATGATGATGATGACACAACACGTCCCATGCAGCTCTCGCCGTTCAGTTGTTAGGTTTTCACGAGGACACACACGTGCACAGCAGGCAAGTCTGCTAACCATGCTGCGTGATGATGAGTTACTATTAAGTGGAAGCACATCATCCCCAAATTCTTCATCTTCCTTGACTTCACGTTGGGTGGGCTGAGAAGGAGGGGAAGCAGAAGGCTTGGCATTCTGTCTCAGGTGGCAGAGGTGGAGGAAGTAGACGGGGAGGCAGGGGAGGGAGGCACACTCAGTGGAACCCTCCAGAAATACGTCATCATTTCCGTCTGACTTTTTGGCTTTTTCATTTCTCTGAAGTGTCTTGTGTAAGTGCCAGTCTCTCCTCCACTGTTTAATTTCAGTGCCCGTGTCACAGAAGCGTCCGTGCTGTAAAAGAAGCCAAAGGCAGTCTTGCACGATCAGAACCCTCTGTTAGATCGCCGGTATCAGTCTGCTCTGCTGCTCGTACACCCTCTTCCTCATCATCTGGCACCGGTTCAGAAGCACTCACCTCCACCACGTCGTCTTCTGTCAGTTCCTCTGGTGCGGTGTCTGTTAGCTTTTGAATTTCTGCGAGATGCATATCTTGAAGCCCTTCACCCCTCACCTTATTCGCTACAGCACAGTCTCATGGTTTCCTTGACTGGCTCTGTTGTAAACCCTGTGAGGTCATGCACAACATGTGGATAGTTTTCTTCAGAAAGAATTTATCGTTTGGAGCTTGATGGTTTTCACAGCCTTTTCTATAAAAATGATGCATCTTCTGTGGTATAATCCTTCCAGGTTTTCACGTTGAGTTCATACTGGGGTTCTCTTCCATAGTGCTGACAAGCCTTTCCCTAGAGTACCATGTATAGTGAGCCTTAAAGGTCCTCATGACCCCCTGATCTAGAGGCTATGCTAGAGACACTGTTTGGGGGCAAGTAGAGCACTTTGATGCCTTCAGTGCTGAACTCATGGGGATCTGGGTGGCCAGGGGCATGGTCCAATATGAAAAGGACTTTAAAAGGTAGTTGCTTGGGGCACCTGGGTGGCTCAGTTGGTTAAACATCCAGCTCTTGATCTCAGCTTAGATCTTGATCTCAGGGTTCTGAGTTGAGGCCATACACTGGATTCCACAGCCTATTAAAAAAAAAAAAAAAAAGCAGTCGCTTACTGGAAAGGTATTTCCTGACTTCACAGACAAGCATTGGTGGAAACAATCCAGAAAATGGGTTCTCAACTAGCCTTCTTGTACAACCAAAAGACTAGCAGCTGGTGATTATCTTTTCCCCTCAATGCTTGGGAGTTAGAGCTTTATAGGTAAGGACAGTCCTGATCTTAAACGAGACTGGATTTGCACAAAGCAGTGGAGTTAGCCTTTCCCTTCCTGCCTTAAACCCTGGTGCTCGCTTCTCTTCCTTACCAATAAATGTTCTTTGTGGCATTTGTCCCCCCAGGATAAGACACTTTCATCTGCATGAAAAACCTGTTCAGGCAGATATCCTTTCTCAATGATTGCTTTTAAAGATTTTTATTTGTTTATTTGACAGAGAGAAAGAAAGTGCAAGCAAGGGGAGCAGCACAGGGAGAGAGAGCCTGATTTGGGGCTCAATCCCAGGCCCCTGGGATGGTGACCTGAGCCCAAAGGCAGACGCTCAACCGACTGAGCCACTCACGCGCCGCTCTCAGTGATTTTCTTGATGGCATCTAAGAGCTCATCTGCTGCTTGCTTCTGCAGAAGCTGTTTCTCCTCTTATCTTGACATTTTTTACGCCAAACCTCTTTCTAAAATTGTCAAACCATCCTTTGCTGGCATTAAATTCTCCAGCTTTAGATCCTTCAGCTTCTTTTACGTTAAGTTGTCATAGAGTGATGCAGCTTTTTCTCAAATCGTATCAGTCTATAGGTATGCCTTATAGCAATCTTGCACCCACATAAAAGCTGCATTTTCAATATGAGATTTTAAAAAGGTATTTTGCAAAAATTGCAAGATTGTCACTCCTCCTGTTATAGTTGCAGCAACAGCTCCATGAATTTCCTTCTCTCTCTCTCTAAAGTAAGCTCTATGTCCAGTGTGGGGCTTGAACGCACAGCCCTGAGATCAAGAGTCACATGCTGTACTGACTGGGCCAGCCAGGCGCCCCCCTTTTCTCTTTTTAATGTGGTCCTTATGCTGGACTCATTTATCTTGAAATGGTGGGCAAGTGCAGCTGCAGACCTCAATCTACAGTACATATTGAGCATTTCAACTTTTTCTTGTAACATCATGATTTTTTTTCTCCTTCTTGGGTGCACATTCGGCATCATTAGTGGCAGTTCGTACGGGTCCCATAGTGTTATTGAAGGTTTATAATGTTGCACTAAATACAATGAACAATACATGAGAACCACGAGAGATCAGTTCTTATTGTGATACATTTACTGGAGAGACGATATGCTGATATAGAGTGATTAATGTCACATGGTGTTTTCAGTGGGTCCTTGAAACACGAGCTCACCACAATAGGAATAGGAGGTGGCCAGTATTTATCCGAGTAGTATAGTAGGTACTGTTAAAAAATAAAATTTGGGGCACCTGGGTGGCACAGCGGTTAAGCGTCTGCCTTCGGCGTGATCCCGGCGTTCTGGGATCAAGCCCCACATCAGGCTCCTCCGCTGGGAGCCTGCTTCTTCCTCTCCCACTCCCCCTGCTTGTGTTCCCTCTCTCGCTGGCTGTCTCTCTGTCAAATAAATAAATAAAACCTTAAAAATAAATAAATAAAATAAAATTCAACCAAGTAAATTTGAAGATCTAATTGGCTTTATTAGGTGATTTGTGAATCAAGCATGTAGCAAGTAGAGGGGAGCTCCAAAGGGTTACAGAAAGGGAAAGGTTTTTGAAAGCAGAACAGGGAAGTCATGAACAGGAAAAAAGTATTATTTTAGGTTAGGTCACCTTCACTTGGGGACAAAAAGTTGGTATGTGGATTATCTCATCTTCCTTTGGGGGATGGAAAGACCCATGTAACATTACATTATTGGTACTGACCGGAAAATTTCTGACCAAGACTACATTTCTGGGGCAGGGTGATAATGCAATTAGGTTAGGTATTAAGCCCTAGTTGGGGACTGGGCCGAATATGTCCTTTTGGGCCTGTAGCTTTCTTTTTATCAGTACTGCAGTAGTTTTATGCAGTTACGATTTAGGTCACTTAGACTTCTCCTGACTGCGGATGGCACCATGTACGGTCTGTGAATATTTGTGTGCATAAGTTTTGACAAATTTTAACTTTTTAAAGTAGATTTGTGTGTATTTTATGATAGCAAATGATAAAATAGACTAGTACTTACATATATTTTATACATTCTTGATATACCTAACATTTAAATTTTGATATTTCTAGGCTACAGTTTGTCTGCCAAGTTTTTTCAAATCGTCACAAATCTCCAAAAAATTTTCTAATACATCTATTGAAAAAAAATCCGCGTATAAGTAGACCCACACAGTTCAAGCCCCTGTTGTTTGGGGGTCAACTGCATACATTGTGAAACTGAATAAAGGAAACTCTGTTAAGATGGCTTTGGGAGGCCAGCAGAGGGAGCTCACCACTCCTCGCGGCCTTTTGGAGACCCAACAGAAAAGAGATTGTACCTTGCAAGTAGATATGACTTTCTACACCCTTTCCTCTATAAAAGAGCTTTGCTCTCCTTTGCTCTGCGGACTTGCCTATAGTTTTGCTTTAGCTTGCTTAATCTGAATTACAGTTCTCTGCTGTTACTAAATAAACCTATTTTTGCTGGCAAAATAACTGGCAGTTTTATTTTTAAAGTTAATATTGTTAATTATTTGTAATCTTTTACTTAACAGAACATAATTTTCATTTTGCCTTGGTAATGATTTGCACTTCAATTGTTTCATCTGATGTTAAATTTCCACCTTGGTTTTATTTGGGATCATTTCTCCCACTAACATATATTTTTCCATACTTTAATTTTATCCATTATATAAATACTTTCACCCATGTTTGGCAGGAGGTGGGGATGGAGAATGGAAACACACTACTAGGTCTACATCTTTTTCTGGGAAACCTTCATTCACCCTTTCACTTCCCAGTTTACAGTTACCGAGAATGGTGAAGGGCAAAGGATTATGGAGCAGTCTTTGGCCACCTCCCAGAAGCCCTGAAAATAGGTGTTTGCATCTTTCTAGGATATGTGGACATGTATTATCTGCTGTCTTTAGCTAAAATACTAACATCCTATTGTGTTACATGCAGATGACACACAAAGTCACATCCTCTGAGCCCAAAACTTGGACGTCCAGTGCTCCCATCAATAAAAGCAACTCAGACTCAACATGTTGGATGATCCTGACAGGGCAACCAGATGACAACAGGAAAAAGTACACTGGAGTTAGCAACCAGTGACCTAAACAGGGATGTGTTCCATGGAGTTGGAGGGTGAGAAGAGAAGGGGATGTCTGAGCAGCACAGTCACCAGGGAGCCTGAGGGGGGGATGTGGAGTTAAAGGAGTCTTTTGTTTTGTTTTGTTTGTAGTGAAAACTATCAGAGTGTATTTGTATGCTCATGGAAACAGTTAAATAGAGAAAGACAAACAGATGATTAGGACAGTAGATAGCAGAATCCTTGGGAATTCAAGAGGGAGTGGGTCCAGTTCACCAGGGGAGGGACTGTCTTAGGTAGGAGCCGGGAAATAATGCTTGTACATCACCAGGAGGGAAGGTGAAGAGCAGGGGATGGATGTGGGTGGCCCTTTGAGTCTGGTGATAAGAAGAGTTTTGGTCTCACCTGGGTGGCTCAACTAGAGAGGCCTGAGAAATTGTGATGGTCATTGGAGAGTGAGAGACTTACCCTACTGGAGAAAATCCCAAGATTGCAAGGAGGTGTGAAGTACTCGTTTTAAGTTTCAGGTGAAGCCAGCCAGCCTGGTTGTGTGATGTTTCTGCAGTGGTCGTGATGGGGAATGGCTGGGTCCATCCGGGGTGGGTTTTCTCAGGTGCCTACGGCGGAGAGGGAGCTAGAAACAAAGTAGCAGAGACCACTTGTCCCCGCGTATGGGTGTGCAGTGTGAGGATGGTCCGCATGGGAGGTGTGCGCGTGGTGAGCTAGTCCGCGGCCGGGTGCTCCCGAAGAGAAGCATGCGAGCCGTGGGGCGCGCCGTGAGCGGCGGGACAGGAAGGAACCCCGCTGACGGCTTCGGAAAGGGAGCTTCCAGCCCTTTGCGGTTTCTTGAGAGCGGGATGCAGGGTGTGGCCACAGACTGGGTGGTGTGGGCTTCTGTGTTCTGTTGTGGGAGAGTTTCAGGCTGTTCAGCTTCCAAATGCAAGTCAAATACAACTTTTAGAAATGGAGGTAGGTAATAATGATTTTTAAAAGCGTGACGAACAAGCTAGACGCATTAGAAGCTGCGGGAGAGAGCGCTGGTAGAGATGAGGCTGTACGTTACCGGGAGTGAAGAATGACTGCAAAACGATGGGAAACACAGGCCGTCCAACCTGTTTAACAAATGACGAGAGAGACTACGAGAATGGAGAACCAATATTTTCAGAGATAATGGCTGATAATTTCCCAGAATCCAGGAAAAGGGAAATCTGAGATTCAGGGGTCGGATATATGATTTCAGGAGGTAAATTACACCAAATCCACACTGAGACGTCCGAAACGATAACTGCGCCACCGAAGGGCAATGGAGAAACTCCACAGCGACCGGAGAGGAAAGGTCCACAAGGGTGCGGACCGAGGGACGCGGAGGAGAGCTTCGGCGTCACCTGAGGAGTGGACGCCTCGCCCGGCGGGCCCCACCCCACGGGGCTCTCAGAGACCGCGCGCGGCCCCGCGCTCGCCTTGTGGGCGGAGCCCCCAGGACCGCGCTCCCGGCTCCCGGCAGGCCGCGCGCGCTCTCGGCTGGATTCCGGCTCCCGGCATGCCGCACGCCTGCGCACGCGCACCGGGTTCGTGGCGGCGCCCCCTGGCGGCGGGAGCGGGGAAGGGCGGGGGCGGGGCCGGAGGCGGGGGGTTGCGCTGGTGACGGGAGGACGCGCGGCTGCGGCGCACTGGGCTGGCGGCTGCAGCGGCGCAGGACGCGGACCGAGAGTGCTGTGGCGGCGGCGGCGGCGGCGGCGGCGGCGGCGGGAGAGCCGCAGAGAGCTCGGGCGCGGAGCGCGAGCCGAGATGAGGGGCGGTGGCGGCGCGGCCCGCGAGCAGCCGGCCGGTGAGAGCGCGGGCGGTGGGCGGTGGGCGGCGCGGGCCAGGAAGATGGCGGAGAGGCCGGCTCTGCGGCCCCTGCCCGGCCTCGAGGAGGTCCCCGGCCCGGCCGTGCGAAGATCCAGGCCCGCGGGAACCGAGGGGGCGGACGGGGCCGCAGCGGGGGCGGGGAGCGGAGGACGCGTGGGTGTGCCGGGCCGGACTGGGCGGGGGCACGGGGCGCGAGGTGCTAGGGGCCAAGGCCGCGCGGGGGCAGGGTGTGAGGTGGGTGTGAATGTGCCTGGCCCGAGGGTGGGCGTGAGTGCGAGTGTGCCCGGCTATTGGTGAGTGTATGAGTGTGCCTGGCCATGGGTGAGTGTGGGTGTGAGTGTATCAGGCCGGAGGGTGACTGTGAGTATGCCCGGCTGAGGGTGAGCGTGAGTGTCCCCCGACCATGGGTGAGTGTGAGTGTGCCCGGCCCGAGGGCGGGCGTGAGTGGAGTGCAAGGGCCTGAGTGTGGGGCGTCGGCGCGGTTTGCAGGGCTCGGTCGGGGCGGGGTGCGGGGGCGCTTTGTCCCGGCGCAGGGAGTCGGGACGCGCGTCTCTGGGTGCGGGCCGTGGCCGCAGGGCCTCGCGGACCTGGCTTCTGCAGCACGGCGGGCCGGGGCGCTCTGGGGCGCAGCCCTGCGGGAGCTGGAATTCCCTCTGTTGCTTCCCGGTTGCGGGAGTGGTGTGGGTGGAGGCAGTGTTCTTTGCCGAGGGCAGCGAGTGAGGCAAGCTGTGCATCTTGGGGGTCAGGACGTCTTTTATTTTAAAACGTGCAACGGGCTGCGAGGCCGCGGCAGCTGTGGGTGTGTTACATGCTGCTCCCACCAGCAGCTGCTGTGGGCGCTGCGCAACCTTCAACAGCAAAAATGCAGCGCCCTCCCCCCGCCTCCGTTCCGTGTCGTAGGGTTTAGCCAAACCTCCAGTGACCTCTGCAGAAACCTACAGTTGCAAGGCTTCGTGTTCCTCTTCTGGTGTAGACAATAGGAGATTTGTCTTTGAAGCCAGTGAGAGGAATTAAACCCTTTGGGTCCAGGGTGCCTCTGTAAACAGCAGGTGGTTCCCGGTCAGCGGCTCCCCTTTCACAATGAGCTAGGTGTGTTTCTCCTCGCTGGGGGAGGGGAAGGAGATTTGATAGGAGGTGTGACTGTAAAACAAGGAGACTCATTTCATAAAGCGTCCTGGGCGCAGACTTGATGACCCTCAAAGGCTTGCTCGCTGAATGAACAGAGGCCAGTCGGTCTCTCTGCCCGCACTTTGTCTAGTCAGCTGTCTTGCCAAGAAGCTGGAGAACAGAGTGGAGAAGAGGGCGGGTTCTGGAGCCAGACTGCCTGCCTTTGAGTCCTGACTCCTCTGTTTACTGGCTTTGTACTCTGTTCCTTTGGTTTCTCATCTGTAAAATGGGAACACAAATGATATTGGCTTCCTAGGGTAGGTTGTGAGGACTCAGTGAATGAACACTCACACACTTTGTGTCAGGTGCCATGTAAGTGTTGGGGTTATCACTGCGGGGTCTGGTTTCCAGGGCCCTGCTGCTTGGCTGCTGGATCTTCAGTTGTCTGCTAACGTCACCGTCTTGGTTTTACATTAACTTAAAGCGTTTGACTCTCTTTTCTTACACAAGCAAGCTGGGATCATATATGGAAAACCAAGTCTTTATAAAGGTAAATGAGGAACCGATCTTATGTACTTAGATACATTATATATCAACTGTTATGGATTTGTAATATATAAGTTGTTGTATAAAATTTGTTTAGAAGAAGAAAGCTGCTAACGAGCCCCTCTGAAATCCTGTAGTACTTATTGTCCTTGGGGGTTGGTAGCGTTGTTGCAGACAGCAATGAGATTTCGAGCAGTTCTTGGGAAATTCTCCGAATTTAACCACTGAAGCTATTGTTGTTATACTTCACTTAACAGTGTTATCCTTGAAATAGTAAAGATAACTTATTAACAAACTTAAATGACAGTGAGGACATAAGCAACAGAGTGAGAATTTGGCATTACCAGTTCCGTAACTTGCTGTTTTGCTAAGTGTGGGAAGAAATAATTTTTTTTTAAAGATTTTATTTATTTATTTGACAGAGACAGCCAGCGAGAGAGGGAACACAAGCAGGGGGAGTGGGAGAGGAAGAAGCAGGCTTCTAGCAGAGGAGCCTAATGTGGGGCTGGATCCCAGAACGGCGGGATCACGCCCTGAGCCAAAGGCAGACGCTTAACGACTGCGCCACCCAGGCGCCCCGGGAAGAAATAAGATTTAACTTCAGAGCAAAGCAGGAAGAGTCCTCATTTCACAAAGAGATGATTCTCTTTCTCAGATCTAGGGAGAGTATCTTAGACTACTCTAGATAACTACATCTCATCTCCTTTAAATCTGTGACACTAAGACTTGGTGGGGAGGGGGAATCCTTTCCCTTTAAAGTAGAGTCTTTGGGCATTTGTGGGGTTTAGGGTGAGAAGGTTTAATGTTCAGAACAGATGGTGATGAAACAGCTTATGTGAGCAAAATTTAAAATATCTAAAGATAGATTTTAAAATGTCCATCCCAGCCTTTCTCCTGCGTGTGTGCTGGAATGGCTTCCCCCCCGAGGAAAAAAGAGCTTGCTTCATGCTCTGTCTGGGTGGTCTCACCCAGGCCAGTGGTCCCAGCCAGACTTCTCCCCTCAGCCTCAGAGTTGGAGCCAGCCTCCGGATGCAAAAGCCTTTTAGGCTTCTCAGACCCTGCCTTCTCTACTTCTGACCTCTGCTCTTGGGTGCTTTGGGACCATCATCTGGTTGGTTGCTACCTGGAAGAGCTTGGTGTCTTAGGTCCTCCCCCAACTACATCTCTTCGCTGTGGGTCCTACTCACGTACCTCCTGAGTAGTTACCAGATTTATCCTTCCTCAGATGTATCGTCCAGGGCCTGTGCCCTTTGCGTTATGGCTGTGCCTTCTGGGTGCCCTCCCTCTCTTCTGTCCTCCACGTGGCGGCTCAGGTGGTGTAGTGCAGAGGATTGGTTCCCACTCAGAGGGGATTTGTCTGGAGAAGTTTTTGGTTGTTCCAACTTGGGGATGGGTGCTACTGGCACTGCATGTGTGCAGGCTAGGAACACTGCTCAGCATCTTGTGGTATCCCAGACAGCCCCGCGGCCAGTCTCCCAGGCTGAAGAGCAGGCCCAGAGCGTGTCCAGCTGCTTGCCCCCCTGCCCTGCACTCCTCCCTGGCCTCACATGCCCCTTAGACTGTTCTTTCCTGTGTGTGTGACTCGCACTCTGCTGTCCAGTGACACTAACCAGTGCTACAAAGCCCAAGCCCTGCTCCACATTCCCCTATCCCCATCAAAACAAGCAAAGCTTGAGCGGCCCCTTCATCTCCTTTGACCCTCAATGGGGCTTGCCCAGGAGGAGCCTGTCCTGATCCCTCCCATCATACAGCAGCTTCTCCTTCTGCGCCCCATGGTGTTCTGAGCCGCGCCTTTGGTCACTGCACAAATGAGAGTTGTCTCCCCTCTGCACTGGGATGTCTTTGAGGGCAGGAGAGACCTTTGTATTCTCAGTATCTCTTTGCAACATTTTCTTAGGGCATTGACCTCAGTAGAGATGGTGGATTTGGGTAGGTTTCACCCCAGAGGAGGGTTAACACAGCAGCGGGAGCAGCTCCTTCTTTGTTTCCTCCATTTTGGCGGCTTACAACTATCCAGGGCCTCTCGTCTCTTGCTTTCTTAAGTATAAGTTTTTTATTCTCATAGATTCTCTTTATTTTTGCTTCCTAAAAGGTTAAAACATTTTCTTTTGGAATAGATAGCATATTCACATTCGCAGTTAGAAAATCGTCCTGTTTTTAACCCCAGGAGCCTGGTCCCCTTCCTTCTGGAGATACTTTGGACTTATAAAAGCAAATTCTTTTTTTCCTACCCTTTTCAAAAAGTTCCTGAACCTTGCCTTTTTTAAACTAAATATGTTTGGGAAGTCATCCCACATCAGTACATTTCCCGGTTCATTCCTTTTCATGGCTGCATTTGTCTTTGGCTACACAGAGGTGCTGTGATCTATTTGACTAGCCCCTACTGCTGAATACCGCATTTTGTGCAGTGACAAATCAGTTTGCAGGTACAGAGTTTCGTAATGTGAGAATATGCCTGTAGGACCTATCCCCAGAAATAGCACTTCTTTCTTTAATCACTGTTTATTCCATTAGATCAGGCTTTGCTCTTGCTTCTTCAGGTCATTAACTCTGCACTTCCTTTGGTCATTTATTTCTCCCAGTTATCGATACCTTAAATAATATGGTATGATCAGATTAAATGAGTTTCTCCATTGGAAATTGGCTCATTTTTCGTGTGTTCTTATGGGTGAGAGTGACTAGGAGAACCCTGCACACAAGCACCTGTATGGATGTTCACAGCAGCCACTATTGATGATAGCCAAAGTTGGAAACAACCCACGTGTCCATCAACACATGAGCACAAACAAAATATGGTCTGTCCATGCAACGGATTAGTTGGCAATAAAAAGAAATGAAGTACTGATTCATGCTACAGCATGGATGGATCTCTAAACATTGTGTTCAGTGAAAGAAGTCAGACACAGAAGTCCACATGTTGTATATTTTCATTTGTATGAAATGTCCAGAATAGGCAAATCCGTAGGTAGAAAGTAGATTAGTGGTTGCCAGAGCCTGGAGTTACGGATAAGAGACATGGGGTTATTTGAGGGGTAAAGAAAGTATCCTGTAATTGCCTGTGGAGAAGGCTGTGCATGTTTGTGAATATGTTAATATCAGTAGATAGAGTGTACACTTTAAATGGGTGAATTGTATGGTATGAGAATTATATCTTAGTAAAGCTGTTACAAACAAGAGCAACTAGAATTTTTCAGAAGGGAACATTCCAGGGTGGGAGCCCACGGGAGTTTTGGTGTTGACACAGTCCTGGGGTTGTGGGGAGAAGCCCAGAGGGCAGCATGGGGAGTGAGCAGTAAATCCCTGGTGGGTTTCTGAGCTGCCTGGTGTAGCTGACGCGGCTCTGGCCCTGCTGCGGACTTAAGCTTTGACTCAATCCCTGACCGGTGCAATTGATCACAGATAAATTGCTGAACATGTAAGCCCGGGCTTTTGTGTGTGGATTAGATGATGTCTGTCCTGCTGCAGCAGGACTGAGTTCTGGAGGATGCTGTAAATTACTGAGTGTTATATGTGTATAAGGGTTTTAAAAAGTAGTCTTAACACCAAGAGGCTGATGAGTCAGCAGAGCCCGTTTTCTGTCCTCGTGGACACTGGTTGAAGACAAGCCAGACTCCAGTGTTCGGCTGCCAAGTAAACCAGTCACCCCAGCTTGAAGCCCTCACTGGCTTCTGGTGTTCCAGCTGATTTTCCTTTTTGACTGTGTGGCTTTGTCTGTCTTGCTTCCTCTCTTGGTCTCCCTGCCGCCCCCCCCCCCCCACATTCACGTAACTTTTTTACAGAACTACAGCAATTAAGAATTGCTCTAGTTCATTATTATTTTTATTAATCTCTTATTATGCCTAATTTATGAATTAAACTTTATCATAGTATGTATGTATAGGAAAAAACTTGGTATGTATAGAGTTGGGTATTATCTGGGGTTTCAGGCATCCGCTGGGGGTCTGGAGCATGTCTCTGTGGATAAGGGGGGACGCCTGTCATCCTTACAGTGGTACAGTGACCACCACGCGTTACCCCAAGCCCTGTGCAGGTATCACTTCCTCCCATCCTCACAGCAGTCCACTGAGGCCCTCCTCATCACCCCCATTTTACAGATGACAAAATTTGATCCACCCCTTCCAGTCAGCAGATGGGGCATGAGTATCTCTCTTGGTCTTGTTTTGGGGATCCGAGAGGCCCCAGCAATAATCGGAGTGGCCAGTGCTTCCTTTATGGTTGGGCTTCACAGTAATACTGTCCCTGAGATGCTGCTGGTGGTTTTCTGTTACAGCCCCTCAACCCTTCCCTGGGGTTTCTGTGGGGCCAGCATGTTCTTCCTTGCAATTAGGGTTGTGATGAAGCATATACAATATAAATCTCCCCAGTCCGCAGTCCTCACATTATTCGTGCTTCGGATTGCATGGGTCACTAATAAAGGTGAAGCGGCTTCCGGACTCTGTTGTTTTTCTGTTTAATTGTGGTGTTGGCCGTTACATTTTGTATTCACAGTTCAGCTATGCTACTAGGATTCCTATTTCTTCCAACTCTGGGAAACCCAAGAAGTAGCCTCTGGTTTCTAAAAGCTGGAAGGGAGTAACACTGTGGGCCCCAGAGACCTGTATTCGCAGGGATGTTTGGAAACCACAGGTGGCCATCTAGGAACAGTGTGGGTCTTCCTGCCTGAGGCCACTGGGGTCCAGGATGGGCGTTGCTCACGGGTAGACCCCTTCTCCATTGGTTTGTCAAGACTTGACATCGGGTTTTGTGTCTGCCAGGCCCGCCCGCGTTCATCCTGCTCCTGGTCTCTCCTGTCACCTGCTGTGTGCCAGCCACTTGTCAGTCAGGTGCCCTGAGATGGAGACAGACCAGACTCCTGGTGGGGGGGACACGGGTGTGGATTGTGATAACCTCATGTGGATGTAGTGGTGGAGGCAACTGTGGGGTCTTGGGGAGACCCCTGTGGTGGCTGCTATCCTAGCCTGACATGAACTAAGTTTGGGTAGGCTTTCTGGAAGAAAGGGTATCTCATCGAGAAAGGAGGGGAATCTGTGATCGAGTCTTCAAGGGTATTAACTGGGCACAGGAACAGTGCCCCTCAGGTGGAAGGGGCAGCACGAGGCAGGAAACAGCAGGTGCATGGAGAGCTTCTAGCAGTGCTCTGTGGCTGGGGCCTCCGGTGAGGCAAGGCTGGGCAGAGCAGCAGGTCAGCAAGTGGGGGCATGTTTGCAAAGCTGAGAGCTTGGAGAACCTCCCGAAGGGTGTCCCCCTCATCTAGAGTCCCACCTGCCGTAGCCAAGATGCAGGTGAGTACAGCAAGGAGTTTTGCAAGATTCTTTTTTAGCTCTAGCTGTATCCACTCACTTCCTTTTCAGAACACGTCAGAACTTACAAGCAGGTATTATCTACCTTTGATCCATTCTGATGTCTTTTGCGTGATAAAATCACTTGTGAGAGTTGGACTTTGTGCCTTTTGGTGGCGTTGCACAGCTGGCTGAGAAATGCTGTGGGGCGGGGGCTCCATCACTGTCCCTCTGAGCCTGGCTTGGTGGCCTTTTGGAGCGCAAGACACATGACATGGGCCTCATTTCATATTAACTATGAAGTCCCTCAATTGAAATGTCCCCAACATTAAGAATTGACAAACCAGGGGCACCTGGCCGGCTCCATAGGTGGAGCATGTCACTCTTGGTCTCAGGGTTGTGAGTTCGAGCCCCACATTGGATATAGAGATTACTTAAAATAAAATCTTTAAAAAAATTTACGAACTGGAATTGGCATGCATTCAGTATGTAGAAGACCCCAGTGGGTATTTAGAGAAGCTCGGCTGCCCCAGCGCTTCACAACACTCTACACTTCCTCCTGAGTATGAGACGGGTGGGTGGTCATGGTCTCTGGTGTGGGAGGAGGGAGCAGTACTGGCAGCATTGTTGGAATTGGATGGGGTGGTTGTGTCTTTCCCTTCATCCATCCACTAGGGCTGGTAATGCAGGTGTGAGTCCAGTGTAGGGAACGGGCATGCATTTGACCACTGTGGTGTAGCCTCTGAAAGATGGGGAGTGGGACTTTGAGAGCAAACCTAGGGCACCCTGTTCAGGTGATGGGTCAGGGAAAACACCTCTGGGGGTGATAGCGAGTTTGAGGCCACAGTATGGATGGAGAGTGGGGAGGAGGGTCAGCTCCCGTGGCACCGTTGGGGCAGCAGGGCCCCATGGATTGGGAGCCTGGAGTAGAGGAGATGGGGCAAGGCAGGCGGCCAGCCAGACCCTACCAACTGTAGGAGATGCCAAAAGACTGACCTGAACAGCTAGTCTTTTTGAAGCATCACCCTGGCTGTCATATCAGGAGTGAATCGGTTCAGGTGAGTGAACATGGGGTAGAGGCTGAGAGGCCAGCAGAGCTCTCGGGTTGATTGGACTTGATGGGTTAGATGTGGAGGGTGATAGGAGGGATTGTCATGGGCCGCTGGTCTCAGCTGCCGCTGTTCTGCTTCTAGGTGTGTTGTTGTAGCACATATCAGAATTTCACTCCTTTTCAGGGCTGAGTAATATTCCATTTATGACTCTACCACATGTTGTTGTTCCTTTCATCTGTGACAGACATTTGAGTTGTTTCCACTATTTGGCTATTATGAATAATGCTGCTGTTTGTACATGTTTATGTACAAATGTTTGTGCATATTCAAGAACCAGTGTTTGGACATATGTTTTCATTTCTTTGGGGTATTTACCTACGGGTGAAATTACTGCATCTTATAGGAGCTCTAGGTCTATTTTTGAAGTCCCAAAGTGGATCCACTCGTTTACATTTCTGCCACCAGTGCATAAAGATTCCAGTTTTTCCATATCCTCTCCAATACTTGTTACTGTGTGTCTTTTTTATTTTAATTTTAATTTTTTTAAAAGATTTTATGTATTTGACAGAGAGGGAGAAAGCGAGCGCACAAGTAGGTGGAGTGGCAGGCAGAGGGAGAGAGAGAAGCAGACTCCCCACTGAGCAGGGAGCCTGACGCAGGACTCGATCCCAGGACTCTGGGATCATGACCTGAGCCAAGGGTAGACACTTAACCGACTGAGCCATCCAGGTGCCCCTAATTTTTTTTTTTTTATTTTTTTTAGAGAGAGCGCATGTGTGTGTGAGTGGGGGAGGGCGGTGGGGAGGGCTGGAGGGAGAGAGGAGAGAGAAAATCTTAAGCAGACTTCACGCTGCCCAGTGCAGAGTGTGACCACGGGGCCTGATCTCACAACCCTGCAATCATGACCTGAGCAGAAATCAAGAATCAGACGCTTAACCATTTAACCGTCTGAGCCACGCAGCCGCCCCTGTATGTCTTTTTTGATTGTAGCCAACCTAGTGGGTGCGAAGTAGTGTCTCACTGTGGTTTTGGTCTGCACTTCCTTGATAGCTGATGATGTTGAGTATCTTTTCATGTGCTTATTGGCAGTTTATATGTCAGCTTTGGAGAAATGTCTGTTCAGATCCTTTGCTCATTTTTTTAAAAAAGATTTTATTTGAGAGAGAGAGTGCACGTGTGCACGCGCGCACACAGGAGGAGGGAGGGGGCAGTTGGACAAGCAGACTCCCCACTGAGCGCAGAATCTGCCAACAGGCTCAGTCCCAGGACCCTGAGATCATGACCTGAGCCGAAGTCAGATGCTTAACCAACTGAGCCACCCAGCCACCCCCCTTTGCTCATTTTTAAATTGGGTTATTTATCTTTTTGTTACTGTGCTATAAGTGTTCTTTATATATTGTAGGTACAAGTCCCTGCTCAGATCCATGATTTGCAAATGTATTCTCCCATTGTGTGTTGTCTTTTCACTTTCTTGATGGTATTGTTAGCAGTGCAAAAGTTTTAAATTTTGATGAATTCCAATTTACTTTTTCTTTTGTTGCTTGTATTTTGGTGTTGTAGCTAAAAAACCAATACCTAATCCAAAGTCATGAAGATTTACTCCTGTGTTGTGTTCTAAGAATTTTATAGTTAATTTTTGTGTTAAGGTGTGAAGTAAAGGTCCCAATTTGTTCTTTTGCTGTGGATATCCAGTTATCCCAGCACCAATTGTTGAAAAGACAGTTTATTCTTTCCCTGTTGAACCATCTTGGCACCCTTGTCAGCGATCACTTGCCTGTACATTTGAGGGTTTATTTCTCGACTCTTAACTCTGTTCCATTGGTCTGTATGTCTGTATTTAGGCCAGTACCATCCTGTCTTGATTACTGTAGTTTTTTAAGTATTGAAGTTAGAAAGTGTGGGTCTTCCACGTGATCTTCCTTTTCAAGATTTTTTTTTTCTGGGTCCCTTGAACTTTCATATGACTGTCATGTTCAGCCTGTCAGTTTCTGCAAAAAAGCAAGCTCAGTTTTGATAAGGGTCTGTTGAATCTGTAGATCAGGTTGGAGTGTTTGCCATATTAACAGTGTTAAGAAGAACATTCCATGAACATGGGATATCCTACTTTTAGGTCTTTAATTTTTTTCAACAATATTGCATATTTTTCAGTATATAAGTCTTGCATTTCTTTCATTAAATTTATTACTAAATACTTAATTCTTTTCAATGTTATTATAAATGGAATTGCTTTGTTAATTGTATTTTCAGGTTTTTTGTTGCTAATGAGTCCTTCAAATTTTTTTTTCTTTTTTTCTGTTTGAACAAATGTTCAAAACTTAAAAGGTATTAAAGCATGCAAAGTGAGAAGTCTCTCCCACCCTCACCCTTCAGCTGTCCAGGTTCCCTTCCTGAAGGCAGCTGCTGCCTTAGAGTCTTGTTTGTCCTTCTAGCAGGGGTGTTCAGGTCATGGGCAAGTAAATGGATGTACAGACTTTCTTTGTCCCACTGGGTTGATAGTTCTAAATAAGCAATTAAAATTATATGCTTAAAACATTTTAGTGCAGGGGCGCCTGGGTGGCTAAGTCGTTAAGCGTCTGCCTTCGGCTCGGGTGATCCCAGCATTCTGGGATCGAGCCCCGCATCGGGCTCCCTGCTCGGCGGGAAGCCTGCTTCTCCCTCTCCCACTCCCCCTGCTTGTGTTCCATCTCTCACTGCCTCTCTCTGTCAAATAAAGAAATAAAATCTAAAAAAAAATACTTTTTTTAGTGCCTTTATTTTACAAAAGTCTTTGTGAAAACAATGGTGTGTGAACAGATTCCATCCTCTAGTTTGTCAGTTTTCAGGGGACTGACAGTTCACTAGCTTTTTTGAATTCTGGGAGTAGGTTAAAAAAAATAAAAAGGCTACAGATGTGATTTCTCCTAATCTACCTAGTTGGTGTTTTCAGCTTGCTCAGTGGTTTGAACATTGACCATCTAAGAAGCTGTTACTGCCTGTAAAGTCTAGGGAAAATAGTTTTTCAAAGATTTATTTATTTTATATCTGTATAGAGAGAGAGCGCACAGAAGGAGGGGCAGAAAGAGAGGGAGAGAAGCAGACTCGTCACCGAGTGGAGAGTCTGGGAGCCCGATGCGGGCCTGATGCCACGACCCGGAGATCGTGACCTGAGCCAAAAAGATCGTGACCTGAGTTAGATGCTCAACTGCTGAGCCACGCAGGCGCCCCTGGGAAAAATATTTTTTAAGCTACATGTTACCTGTTATCATTGTTGTAATTTGATGCTTATGTTCTAGAAACTGTTCTGAACACATTCTGTGCTTTGTATAACTTATGCATCTGAACCATCCATGGTGGATGCTCTTGGTTCCACTTAGCACACAAGGAAACGGAATCCAGCAGGTTATGTAGGTCATAGGCAGAGCCAGCGTGCAAGTCCAGGTGTCCTGACTCCGGAATTTTCCTTCTTAACTGTAGAGGTATACTTCCATTCATGCCATGTGGCTTCCCTGACCTCAGGGTGCGAACACAGTACTTACTGAACTCACTGTGTCTGCGTGCTGTTGTAGGTGCTGGGACACCGCAGTGAGGAACATGGGTCAGTCCTTGCCCTCACCGACAGCAGTCACAAGCAGCACACGTAAACAAGTGACTTCCGTCCTGTGTCAGGAGTGTCAGTGCTGCAGGGAAACAGTGGAGGTGGTCAGGGAGACTGACAAGCTGGGGTGCGAGCCTCAGTAAGGGGTCAGGTGGACCTCCTTCGCAGACAGCGAATCTGAGCACAGTTGGAGCAGGTGACAGAGGTGAATCACACATCGGGGAGGAAGGATTCCAGGCTAAGAGCACAGCCACTACAGAGGCCTGAAGGGGAGTTGGAGGGAGCCTGCCAAGAAGTCTGAGGGGCTGGCCCAGAGTGTGTGGAGGGGAGCAGAGGAGGTGAGTGAAGAGGGAGGAGCCTGTGGGGAGTTCGGAGCAGAGGAGCGGTGACAGTGTTGCTGCTGTTGAGCACAGACTGTTGGGGAGCAGGGGGGAGGTGAGGGGACTGCAACGAGTCAGGCGTGAGGCGGCAGCAGTGGTGGTGGCAGGATCTTGGAATCTGGCAAGGTATATGTATGTTTTGGAGATATATTTTTGTAATTAATCATGTTGTCTTCTTTATTGAGGTTCTGGACATGTTTTGAGGTTAACCACTAAGAATTCCTGGTGGAATCACAGGCGCAGCCTAGGAGCTTAGTTTGGGTGTGCTACATTTGGGAGTTTGACCTCCGAGGAAAATCGTAGGCATGGAGATGCATTGCAGGGGTTGAGCCCGGGGAGCCTTACTCCCCCTCAGGGCAGTCCCACCCAGAGTGCAGGTGGGACAACTGAGGGGAGGATATTGGGGAGGAGGGGGTGATCCAGGTGGACAGTGAGTGGGAAGGAGGGGGTGATCCAGGTGGATAGCGGGAAGGAGAGACTGATCAGAGTGGAAAATGGGGAGCAGGGGGTGATCCAGATGGATAGTGGGGAGGAGGGAGTGGTTTTCAGTACCCTGGGCTCAAGGTCAAGGTTCTTGGTGATTTGGAAGAGCAGATTCTGGGGTTTATGTGTGGTGGGGAGCAGAAACATGTTTGGAGTGGGCTTAAGAGAAAAATGGGACAGAAGAAATTGGAGGTACTGATTATAGACATCTTTTTCAAGGGTTTTTGCTGCAAAGGGGCAACAGAAGGTTATTTATTCACATGTTTTTTAAGATGCAAGAAATTATAGCCAATTATGTGCTAGTGGTGCTGACATCTTAGGAAGAAGGCTGTAGGAGAGAGACTTGGCTGGAGTGTGTTAGGGTTGCTGTGCATGTTGGGTGGTGGTTGGCAGGAGGGCTGAGAGGTGTGGTGGTCCATGGTGGCCTGTGTAAGTCCTCTTCTGATGCTTTTCTAAGAGGAGTAGGAAGCAGGCTCTCAGTGAGGGTAGGGGAGGAGCTGCTGGAGGTTTGGGAGAGGAGAAGGTATGAGAAGGGGCTCAGTCCCAGCCCCTCTCCCTCCTGTGGAGGTGGGGGGGGGGCGGGACTCAAAGTTCTAACCCTCTAATCACTTGGTTGGTCCTCTTGGCAGCCAACATGCCCACCCCCCATTGGGTGGGGCCCAAAAGTCACCTTCATTAATAAGACACCCATTTCACCTTTGCTCTGAAGAGGGTTTTTAGGAACTGTGGATGACCAAAAATAGATTCTTATAAATCCTTATATCATAGCAACTTCATTTAATAGACTCTTAGGAAACTCTTTCTGGCTACTGTGGGAACATAGAGTGTGCCTGTGTCTGTGTGTATGTCACTGTGCCTGTGAGCATCTGTGTGCATGAAGGGGGTGGTGCTGGTCTGGGAGTGGCAGGTTGCCTGTGTTTGAACTGGGTGCATTCTGAAGGTGTTGTGAGGGCTCCCTGAAGTCTGGCTGGACTGGTGATGTCTGGAAATGGGGGAGGGGACTGGTGATCACCCCAGGGGACTCCTTGAGGCCTTTGTGAGGGACAGCAATGTTCTTCAGGTAAGAGTGAGGCTTGGCAAGTGGAAAGCATAATTGAGGAGCAATTAGCAAAATGTTTTTATTGGAACAGAGTAGTGGGAAATGATTCTGGACCAAGATGGTAGGACAGGCACACTCTCGAGTTGCGCTGTCCAGGAACACAACAGTCACTAGCCACACATGGCTGTCGAGGGCTGAAATGTGGCTTGTGGGATGGGATGTTAAACGTTATGTAATCTTGATGAATTTAAATGTAAACAGCCGCAGTAACCAGTGGCAACTGTTTCGTAGAGCACAGTTCCAGAAGGTGTTAGTGTGAGGAGCAACCCTTTATTTGGGGTTACCATGTGAGGTGATCTTGAATGTGGGCAGTGGGGGTGAGATGGATTGGGGAGAGGAGGCTGAAAGCATGGAGCATCTCCTGTTATTTAACCTGTAACCAGCAAGAGGGAATTCAGTCCTGAATGTGCATGAGAGGCTGGGAGGTGTGGGAATACGGGACTGATGGCCAGTTTGAGACCGGTGGGTGGGATGAGCTGTGGTGGGGACCTGGTGCTGGGGTAGGGGCACAGCTACCACAAACAGAAATAGACGTGCAGTCCAAGTGTGTGCGTGGTTGGGAAGGAGATCCGAAGAGGAGAGTTCCATTGGGAGCACTACCCAGGGCATGTCCACCTGGCATTTGGATGAGAGGTGGTCAGGGCAGAGATTCTGCACTTAGTTAAGAGAGATTATAGTGGAAACTGTGGAACAAGAACCAGGAGTTCAAAGGATGTGGTGTAGAGGGAAGAGAGCCTTGGGGGGCCCCACAGTTGGAGGGGCACGAACAAGTGGAGCCCATGAGGCAGCCGGGGAAGGTGGTGAGAGAAGCAGTTTGGGCCCCGGGCTTGGGAAGCCTCCAGGGAGGGAGTGTGGTTGGTGAGGTTACCTGTCAACATGTGGAGATTTACACCAGAGAATGAGCCAAGGCCAGAGTTCCTCAGAATTTGGAATCCTCTCATCTCGTGGTTTAGACCCCATGAAATAGTCTAGAAAATGTCTTCATTTTAGACTCTTGGATTTTGAACTTGACTTAGTGACAGCACTTGTGTTTTCACACTTAGATTCTAGGGCCTGTGGTGATTGAAAAGGGAGCATTCATTAGCCTGACCGGTATTTTGTTGTGATTGGGTTGGACTCAGTGGAAATACATATGAACCATGTGAAATTGCAGTTTTTGTAGGTTAGAAAAATTGTTGAAAAATGGCAATTTTATATGATTTTATCCATTGTATAAGGAGAACATTCTTCAGGGTACCTGGGTCGGCTCAGTGGGTTAAGCCTCAGACTCTTGGTTTCCGTTCAGGTCATGATCTCAGGGTTGTGAGCTTGATCCCCGCATCAGGCGCTGTGCTTAGTGCAGAGTCGTCTTGAGATTTTCTCTCTCCCTCTACCCCTCCTCCCACTCACTTGCACTTTCTTTCTTTCTTTCTCTCTCTCTCTCTCTCTCTCTCAAATAAATAAATAAATATTTTTTTAAGCATTCTTCAAAAGCACAGCTGTGAAGCACATACAGGGGGTTACCTGGTTGTTCTTCTCCCAGCCTTCACTGTTCTAATCTAGTTATGCACATCATATTTTAACTGTCTGGGTTGACATGTTGCTGGTTATCCAGGTAGCTACCTTTTCACTGTAATTACTATAGGCTACAGTTTTGTCTCCTCTCTTTCCTTTCCAAATAATATAAATTTGACCCTTGGGCAACATGGGTATGAACTGCACAGGTCCACTTATGCACAATTTTTTTTTTTAAAGATCTTATTTATTTATTTGACAGAGATAGCCAGCGAGAGAGGGAACACAAGCAGGGGGAGTGGGAGAGGAAGAAGCAGGCTCATAGCGGAGGAGCCTGATGTGGGGCTCGATCCCATAACGCCGGGATCACGCCCTGAGCCGAAGGCAGACGCTTAACCGCTGTGCCACCCAGGTGCCCCCACAATTTTTTTTTTTTAAATAAATACAGTATGGTACTATAAATGTGTTTTCTCTTCCTTATGATTTTCTCTTTTTTTTAAAGATTTTTATTTATTTGAGAGGGAGTGAAAGAGAGAGAGAGAGAGAGCGCACACAAGTGGGGGGGAGGGGCGGAGAGAGAAGGAGAAGCAGATTCCCTGCTGGACCCTGGGATCATGACCTGAGCTGAAGGCAGACGCTTAACTGACTGAGCCACCCAGGCGCCCCTTCCTTATGATTTTCTTAATACATTTTCTTTAGCTTACTTTATTGTAAGAGTATTGAATATAATACATATAATGTACAAAATCTGGGTTGATCAACTGTTCATGTTATTGTTAAGTCTTCTGGTTAACAGTAGGATATTAGTAGTAAGTTTTGAGGGTGTCAAAAGTCACATGCAGATTTTCAAGTTGTGGCAGTTGGCACCCCTAACCTCCACATTGTTCAAGAGTCAATTTGATTACTGTCCATGTTGGTTTCCCTGGGAAGCAGACTCTGGGATGGAGATTTGCAGAAAGTTTACTGGGGAGTGCTTTTGGGGTCAACACCTGTGGGAAGAGTGAATTGCATGGAATCAGATAGATTGAACCTTCTAATCCATGAACCTAGTACAGCTCTCCATAAATCGAGATCCATTTAAATTTCTTTCATCAGTATTTTGTAGCACTCGGTGCATATATTTTGCCAAATTTATATTTATTATTAAATATTAAAACTTATCATTAGCATTAAACATTAATACACGATATTTTTAATTACGTACAGTCATTTTGTGAATAAAGGTAGTTTCATTTCTTCCTTTCCAATCCGAATGCCTTTTCTTTCCTTTTTTTGCCTATTGCACTGCCTAGGACATCCAGTAAAATGTCCCAGGAAAGTACTGAGAGCGGGTGTCCTCCCCTTGCTGTTGATCTTAGGGAGAATGCAGTCAGTCTTTCACTAGTTAGTGTGTGTGTAGGGTTGTATATATACCCTTTATCCGGTTGAGAAGTTTCCTTCTATTATTACTTTGCTTTGAGATTTAATTAAAAATGAATGGTGGATTTTGTTAGATGCTTTTTTGGCCTCTACTGTGATGATCATGTATTTTTTCTTTTTTTGGTCTTTTTTAGTATGGTTAATTACACTGATAAATCTTTGAATATTATACCAACCCTGCAGTCCTGAGGTAAACCCCAGTTGGGTGTGATTTGATATCCTCTACACCTGGATTCAGTTTGCTAAAATTTTTTAAATTTAAAGACTTTTTAATCTATGGTCATGAGGGCTATTCAGTAGAAACTGTACTTCAAATTTTGGATTTTGATCTTTTCCTGGCCTGGCAATATGTGGTACGGTACTCTCTCGTGATGCTGAGTAGTGGCAGTGGGCCACAGCCAACCACACAGTCACAAGGGTATAGAATCGATACACTGACAACCATTCTGGTTTTCACTTTCAGTAGGTACTCAGAACTAAATGAGACATTCAGCACTTTATTATAGAATAGGCTTTGTGTTAGATGATTTGAGTAGGTGTCTTGAGCACATTTAATGTGGGCTAGGCTGTGATGCTCAGTAGGCTAGGTGCATGAAATGCATTTTTGACTTAACATTTTCAACTTATGATGGGTCTTTGGGGACATAACCCCATTGTATGTTGAAGAAGATCCTTTTTTTTTTTTTTTTTAAGATTTTATTTGAGAGAGAGAGAACGAGCAGAGGGAAAGGAGAAAGGGCAGAGGGAGAGGGAGAAGCAGGCTCCCCACCGAGCGGGGAGCCCAGTGCGGGACTTGATCCCAGGACCCTGGGATCATGACTTGAGCTGAAGGCAGACACCCAGCCAACTGAGCCACCCAGGCATCCTGAAGAAGATCCTCATTGAGTATTTAATGTTGTACATTTTTTTCTAAGCGCTGCTTTGGCTGTATACAGCAACTTTTTATTTGACGTATTTCATTTTCCTTCAATATGATATACTAATTTCATTTGTCCTTTTTTTTTGGTCCAGGTGTTATGTAGAAGTATGTTATTTAAGTGGATATTTGGAAATATTCCGATTGTCTTTCTATTATTGGTTTCTAAAGCTTTTTTTCCCCCAAGATTTTTATTTATTTGTCAGAGAGAGAGAGCATGAGCACATAGGCAGAGGGAGAAGCAGGCTCCCCACTGAGCAGGGAACCAGATGCGGGGCTCGATCCCAGGACCCCAGGGTCATGAACTGAGCCGAAGGCAGACGCTTAGCTGACTGAACCACCCAGGTGTCCCTATTATTGGTTTCTGATATAATTCTCTTGCATTCAGAGAACATAGTTGGTATGATTTCATACCAAGAGAAAGTGTAAGTGAGTTCATAGGGTTCCAGTCTCATATACATACTTAGACTAAATTTTCGAGTTTGTCTCTTACTCTTTTCAACTCTGGTGTTTTTTGTTGTTGTTGTTGTTGTTGTTTTGCTCATGTGTTTTGAAGCTCTGTCATGATGTATACACGAATGTTATGTATTCTTAATGAATGGACTTTATTCCTGGTAGTATTTCTTTTCTGGAAATCTGCTTTATGTGATAATATATGGGTTTCTAGCTTTCTTATGATTGGTGTTTGTGTGGTCTGTCTTTTCCATCCTTTTGCTTTTAACCTATCTGTATCATTGCACTTATAAAGGCTTCCTTTGACAGCATGTACTTGGGTCTTGCTCTTTTTTGCTTTTTTTTTAAATCCAGTCAGAGGATCTCTTCCTTTGAATTGGCATCTTAAGACCATTTACACTTAATGTAACTATCAGTATGGTTTGCTTTCTAGTTGTCCCTTTTGGGTTTTTTTTTTTCTTCTTTTTCTTTTCCTTCATTCTTTCAGATCAAGAATACAGGTTTTAGTATACTGTTGTTGCCATTATTGGCTTATTTGCTATACCTGATTGTATGATGAGAATGTGCCAGTTCGCATTTCATGAGAGAACCTTCGGTGTGTGCCTCTCTTTCTTCCCTCCAGCTGTGTCTGTTCTGTTGTACACATTTACATCTGTTCTAAACCCCCCCAATGCTTTATTATTGTTAGTTATAATGAAATCTTAAAATGAGGAAGAAAGTTTATTTTCTTTCTTAATTGCTGTTTCTGGTACTCTTTTACATGTTGTATATTCAGTTTTTTATCCAGTATCATTTTCTTGCTACCTTAAGAAATTACTTTAATATTTCTTTTAGGGTAGGTCTGTCAGCAACTAATTCTCTCATTTTTGTTTCTCAGGAAAAAAAAATTTGTCTTCCTTTTTTTTTTTCCTAAAGATTTTATTTATTTGGGAGAGAAAGCATGAGCAGGGTGAGGGGCAGAGGAAGAGGGAGAAGCAGACTCCCTGCTGAGCGGGAGCGTGAGGTGGGGCTTGATCCCTGGTCTCTAGGATCATGACCTGAGACGAAGACAGACACTTACCCTACTGAACCACCCAGGTGCCTCTGTTTTTTAGTATTTTAAAGATGCTGTTCATTTTCTTCTATTGCGCATGGCTTCTGATGAGTGTTTTCTTACTGGTTTTAAGAATGATGAGCCTGGGTGCAATTTCTTGTTTTTCTCCTTGGTAATCATTGACTTTCTTACATCTGTAGGTTTTAGTTTTGTAGTTTTTTAGCCCAAGTTGAAATTTTACAAAATATTTGATATTACCTTTTCAACTATTTTTATCATCCTCTCTATTGGGGGAGAGTTGCAATGGTATATATATTAGTCTGCTTGACAACCTGTTTGTTTTCTCTGTGCTTGTTCTGCTCTCAAGTTCACTGCCTCCCTTCTTCTCTCCTAGTTAGAGGTGACTCTTCTCGGCTCAGTGAGTTGCCCACTTGGGACCCCTGTCCTTGCCCCATAGCCTGGAAGAGTCTCCAGGCAGAAGTGGGGGAACTGCGGGGCTCACTCCTTTGTTTCCCTTTCCCAGTGGCCACAGCTCTGTGCTGCCCGTTGTGCCGCAGTGACAAGGGTGCTGGCAGAATCCTGTCCAGTTTCTAGCTGCTGCACCAGGAGGACAAGCCCAGTCTCAGCCGTGAGTGGAGCCCTGGCTCCAGCAAACAGAAGGCTGTTCCTTAGATTTTGTAGGTCGTTTTTCTGCACACAAGGTCCTTGCAGATGAAATGACAATCTGGAGGTGAAGCATCAGTGTCTTCAGAGTGTCTAATGATCAGTATTGGTGACGTCACTCTGTGGGGACTTGACATGCAGAGAGAACACAGCATGGGGGGGGCTGTGCTTCCTTGGGGTACAGGCTCCTTTTCATCATCTCAGCCACTCTTGACTGCACAGTTGGGTGTCAGGCCCAGTGTTGTGTTTGTGTAACTTAATATTTCTAGTTTCTTTGGTTTCTTATTAATGCATTTGCCTTAATTTCTGTTTTGTTTTTCAATGACTTTTGATTCCAGCCACAGGTGAAAATCACCGTGAGGACTTTAAAAATGTACTGGAGTCGGCCACCAGCTACTTTTTTTTTTTTAAGATTTATTTATTTATTTGAGAGAGAGCATGCGTGTGCCACATGCAAGCAGGGGAAGGGGCAGAGGGAGAGGAAGAGAGAGAATCTTAAGCAGACTCCATGCCCAGTGCAGAGCCCCACACAGGGCTCGATCCCAGGATCCCGAGATGATGACCTGAGCCAAAATTAAGAGTCGGGATGCTCAACCGACTGAGCCATCCAGGCGCCCCCTGCCACCAGCTACTCTTAAAAGTAATTTTTTTAAGGTTCCCAGGTGGTTTTAAATATGCAGCCAGGATTGAGAATTGTTCTTTGATGTTCATAGTCCACGTTTATTTTTGGTCCACATCAGCCACTCACTGACTGCCCCCCCCAGGTGGTCTTTATACCTGTGGAGTGGTAGTTGCTCCGGCTTTTAGTATAAGAAAGCTTTTAAACAGTCAGTGATTGAATTTATCTTCTGTTTTCCCTGAGTAGCATCATTTCTCTCCAGCCTGTTTTCTTTCCAAAATGAATCCTTCAGTAGTTTTTACACTGAAGGTCTTTGAATGCCAAAATCTGAAATAACTTTGGTATTTCTTTGTAGATGATTGTTTCCTGTTATAACAAATCGTCCCACAACTTAAGGGCCTGTAGCAATCGTGTGTGACCACCTGGGGCTGGGTCACCGCCAGTCTTCCTTACTTGTACCTGGAACCAGGCTGGAGAAGGAACAGGGGCAGGTCAGAGGAGCAGCTGGTGTTGGAGGAGCAGCTGGTGCTGACCGCCCCCTGTGGCCTCTGCAGCCTCGTGTCCTGGAAGCGGGACGTCTTACTCTGCAGCTAACGCACGTGTCTCAGGAGCGTGTGGTGGAACTGCGGTGCCTTGTGCAGCCCTCAGGGGTCACGGTGTCACTTCTTTCTTGTTGTATCCACTAGGAGGCAGTTGGTAAGGCCGGCTGTGGTCAAGGCTGATGTCCAGGAACCCTCCTGTGTGTTTTCAGACCACAAGTCTTGTCTCTGGTAGCTTTTAGGGTAGTGAGGCTAGTGGTGGATTTCTGTTTATTCACCGTACTGTGCTTTGTACAGTAGCTGGCCAGCGTGCTTCGCCTGTCTTCTGGAGTCCCACTGGATGTGGCAGCCGGCTGGATGTCCTCTCTGGCGAGTGCCTCTCTCTGTTGCTCATGCACTCTGTTCTCATAATCTTTGAGGTGTTATTCTTTCTGCATCCACTGAAGTTCCTAACCTGTCCAAGTTTAAAGTTGTTTCCAGGTTGCTGATTTGTTTTATGAGGAACACCTCCCTCCACGCTCACATACGTCACCCACAGTTACAGGCTGTCGGTGGGTGACTGTAGGCTGCTGAGAGCCGACATCCTAGGTCCAGTGGGAACAGAGAGTGGGCAGCTCATGTGCACGGTGGCACTGGGGGGAGGCATCCCTGGGGTCTGTCACAGTGAGAATGAGGACAGGCGACAGTGTTTGGCACAGTACCACCCTCAGCATGCTGACTATGAAACGTAGCATATGGACAGACTGCTTCCCTCCCCTAACCCGTACGGATGCATAATTTTCACATTCTAAGAAGGATCAGCACAAATGCTTCCAGACTGTGCTCTATCAAGGGGGAGACAGATGAACACTGCCATCCTGGCCAGGGGTGCTGGAATGCTCTGGACACGCCTGGTCCTGGCGATATGCGTCTGCAGCGGCTGTGACTCACAGGAACCCAGGGCGTGTATTTCCAGGGAGGGCTCTTAGAAGATGTGACGTCATGCCCCGATCATGGGACAGTGTTCTGGGTAGGAAGGACAGCACCTGCAAAGGCCCTGAGGACTACCGTGATGGGTACTTGAGAGGAGCAGAACTGTTCTTGCCGTGCAGATATAGACACAGAGTCAGAGGCAGTGAAGAGTGTGCCCACCAAGGAAAGTGTCCAGCCCAGGTCTCTGACCTCAGGGCTGACCTTTACCTAATGCCTGGAACTGATGTTTCTCATGCCTAGACTGAGGTGGTTCCAGGGCGGATGCCCACTGTGTGCACTCCGTCTTGCTGGTTCCCTGTCCTGGCCCAGGTGTTTGCAGTGTGAGGCTGATGCAGGCTGCCGCTGAGCAGAGTGAGGGCCTGCTCCCTGTCGCAGAGCTGGACCAGCTGGATGTTGCCTTTGCTACCTCGTCGGTGAAATGGGGGTTACAACTAGCCCTTGGTGGAGGAGGCTTAGAGGACATGCTGTATCCAGGGACTGTTTTGGGTCCCTGGACAAGGTGTGGCAGTTAATGACAAGGGACCTGTGAGGGACGGAGTCTGATGACATGGAATTGAGTTGTGAGGAGGGTCTAGATTATCTCAGATTTGGCCTGGGTGCAGAGGGCAGGTGTAGGATGGAGCTACTGGCGGAGAGCTGAGCATGCAGGTGGCGCTCAGAGAAAAGCAGGTGTGAAGTTGTAGATGGGGCATACTTGGTGGAGTCGACGCCTCCTCCGGGTGCTTGCAGAGAGAGAAGGCCTCAGATGCCATCAGTGAGTTGTATAGAGTCCTGAAGCATGTGGTGAAACACGGAGGGAAGCTGCCGAGAGCCAGCATTTGTCCTGTAGTGTTTTTAACAGCTTTGTCCAGGTATAATCTACATACACAGAATTCACCTGTTTTAAGTATGAATTCAGTGGTTTCAGTAAATTTACAGAGTTGTGCAGGCAGCAGCGTATCCAGTTTTAGAGCATCTGCATGACCCCAAAGGGATCCTGTGACTCTCTTTCCTGCTGCCAGCCAGGTCACAGCTCACCTGCTGTCTGTCTCTGCCGACCTCTTTGTTCTGGACATTTTGTGTACGTGCAGTCACCCCACATGGGACTTGTCTGCTACAGGGTGACTATTGCTCGGGCATCTTGTTGTACTGATACCCACATTTTGGTTGTCGCTGTCCGTGGGGGTGGATGACTGCGTTTTGCAGGCTTCAGCTCTTAGGAGTAGTGCTGCTGTGAGAGCTCAACGCCAGTCTCTGTGTGGACACCTGTTTTCATTTGTCTTGCGTACAGTCCTGGGGGTGCAATTGCTGGGTCGTGTGGTAAATTTATGCTTTAACTTTTTAGGAAACTGCCGAATTGTTTTCCAGAGAGGCTGCATCATCTTGCGTGCCTACCAGCCGTGAATGGGAGCCCCCATTTCTCCACATCCCCCCAGCCGTTGTTTCTCTCCACCTTCTCGGTAGTAGCCGTCCTCATGGGTATGAAGCGGCATCACGCTGGTTTGATTTGCATTTCCCTGGTGACCAGTGATGGTGAGCATCTTTGTTTGCTGTCTGGCCATTTGTAGGTCTTCTTTGAAGAAATGTCTATTCACATTCTGCTTGGTTTTTAATTAGGTTGTTGTTCTCCTTCTTTCTTCTTCTTATAGAAAAGCAAAGTTTATTGAGAGTACAAAGCTCCCAAAGAAGGAGGGAACCCAAGAGGGTTGCCCGGGTGGTTTTTCTTCTTCTTACTGAGTTTTTAATACATTGTGGACACAAGTTCTTCATCAGATATATTATATGCAGATACTTTTTTCTGTCTGTGGCTTGTCTTTTCACTGGCTTAATGATGTCATTTGAAGCACACTTTAGAGTTTTTTTTAGGGAGAGAGCACGAGCTGGGGGGCAGAGGCAGAAGCAGACTCCCCACTGAGCAGGGAGCCTGGTGCGGGGCTCCATCTCGGGACCCCAAGATCATGACCTGAGCCGAAGGCAGGTGCCCAATGTCCTGAGCCACCAGGCGTCCCCACAGTTTTGAATTTGGATAAACTCCATTTCACCAGTTTTCTCTTCGGTCACATGTGCGTAGAGCACCGCATCTGAGAGGTCCTGGTCCTTTAGCAATATGAGCGCCAGTTAGTGGCTCGGAAGTCATTGGACCTGCAGAGTGGTGGCGACACAGGTGAGGGTTTTGGGATCGCGGAAAGTGAGGAAGTAGAGACCAAGGTCGTGGTGAATGTGGGGAATGCATTGGCGAGAACAAAGGGGCAGGCTCTCTACGTCACAGATTTTAATATGGCTGTATTAGGACGTGACGGAAATCTGAAGGAGAGGGGTGATGGAGGGAGAGGGATAGCGTGGAGGAGAGACAAGGAAGGACAACGGCGAAACTTCCCAAGGAGGAGGGAAGTTGTGTTGCTGCTCTGACAAGTTCCTGCGGACTTGGCAGCTGGAGACAGCACTGCGCTGCCTTTCCAGGTCTGTAGCCTGGGTGGTGCTGAGGGAGTTCAGACCCCTCTGTGTGGGGGTGAATGTGCTGAAGGACCCGGTGTTGCTACTGTGACTTATAATCCATATAAGTTTGGTCTCTGTGGGGTTCTGACTCACAGTTCCCGAAACCGTCGGAATCTCCTAAGCAGTAAGGTCAGTGGGAGCGTCTTTCGTTACGTGTTTGGTCTTTTGTCCGCAGTTCCTGAAATTGCCTCAGAGCCAACAAGGTGAAGTGGGTGTTTGCCTGAAGGAGGTAACTTTAGGAAAGACCCTAATGGTGGGGGCTGGTGGCCGGGGAACCCACCATGGGATCAGAGGGTTGGACCTTTCATTCCTACCCCCTGGCCTCAGGGGAGGAGAGAGGGGCTAGAGATGGAGTCCAGTCACCAATGGCCAGTGACTTCATCAGTCATCCCTGCTAACGATGCCTCATTAAAAACACAGGACAGGCTTTGGAGAGCTTCCGAGTTGGCGACCCCGGATGCATCTGTGTGCTGGGAGGGTGGCACACCCCACACTCCACGGGGACAGAAGCTCCTTTGTTTGGGACCTTGCCCTGTGTATCTCTTCATCTGGCTGTTGATTCATATCCTTTGAAATAAACTGGTGATCTAGCGAGTAAGCTCGTTTCCTGCATTCTGTGAGCCCCTCTAGCAAGTTAATGGAACCTGAGGAGAGGGGGTCATGGGAACCTCCAGTTTATACCCAGTTGGTCAGAAGCCCCAGTGACAACCTGGACTTGCAGGTGGCATCTGAACTGGTGGCAGTCTCGTAGGACTGAGCCCTTAACCCGTGGGATCTGATGCCCACTGCAGGTTGATGGAGTCAGAATTGAGTCAGATTTGTGGGGCACTGGTCTGCAAGAATTGGAGAGCTCTGGAAGACATACTGGAGAGGGCAAGGGCGTTGGGTGGCCACAGGTGTCACAGTGACGAGTGGGGGGGCTTTGCCTCTCTGGGTCGCAGACTGCAGCTATGGCTGTTGGCATCCCCAGGCCTCTGCTCTCCTGCCACAGGCATATCTTGGGCACAGCCAGCCCCCTGCCTTCAGGGATGCTGTCGGGTCCTCATAGAGCCCAGCCTCCGTATGTGGTGGGAGTTTGGTTGCTGGGTTCACTTCCTAAATAAACCCTCCCAACCTTGCTTTTGGAGGAACAAACAAAGGCTGTGTTTAAGGGGAAGGTGACTGGTAGCAGCAGTTAGGTCAGGGAATGTGCACATGTGTGCACGGCAGAGGTCTGCTGTGCCCACAGGCTGGGGTGTTCCTTTGAGTGCCAGGAGAGCATGGAGGCCACATGGTGTTTCCTCCCAGAAGGTGCCTTTGATGTGTTCATTGGCATCACGTCTTGTTTCCGCTACCGGTGCTCACCGCTTAGGGACCCCCATGCCACAGGCTGGCCCCAGGAACTGGAAGGGATGTGGCCTTTCCACCTGCAATCTTATGGCTAGGAACCTCTCCAGTACCACCTCCCAGATCATTTCTGTGAGAGTTGGTGCCAAGGAGACCCCAAGGATGAATGTCCCCTACATAGAGGTCTCTTAAGGTACCCACGCACATGGGGAACTAACTTCTGAGCTGGTGAAGAAGGACATCTCCAAAACCATGCATTTATCTAACTTCTATTTTTAAAAACTTTTTTAAAGATATTATTTATTTATTTGAGAGAAAGAGAGAGCGTGCCCATATGAGCACGGGGGAGGGGCAGAGGGAGAGGGAGAAGCAGACTCCCCGCTGAGCAGGGACACCCCCCCCCCCACCCAGGCTCCATCCCAGGACTCTGAGATCATGACCTGAGCCGAAGGCAGATGCCCAACTAACTGAGGCACCCAGGCGCTCCAGCATGCAACTTTTAAAATTAAATATAGGTACGCTTCATTTTATCACGCTTCACTTTATTGTGCTTTGCAGATGTTATGTTTTTTACAAATTGAAAGTTTGTAGCAACCCTGCTCTTTAAGCAAGTCTATTGGTGTCATTTTTCCAACAGCATTTGCTCACTTCATGTCTATGGGTCCCATTTTGGTAATTCTCGCAATATTGGAAACTTTTCCATTATTATACATATTGCAGTGATCTGTGATCAGTGATTACAACTTACTGAAATCTTAGATAATAGTTAACATTTTTTAGCAATAAAGTATTTTTTATTTTTTATTTTTTATTTTTATTTTTATTTTTTTTTAAAGATTTTATTTTTATTTATGTGACAGAGAGACAGCCAGTGAGAGAGGGAACACAGCAAGGGGAGTGGGAGAGGAAGAAGCAGGCTCCCAGCCGAGGAGCCCGATGTGGGACTCGATCCCGGAACGCCGGGATCACGCCCTGAGCCGAAGGCAGACGCTTTAACGACTGCGCTACCCAGGCGCCCCAATAAAGTATTTTTTAAAGATTTTATTTATTTATTTATTTGACAGAGATAGAGAGCACAAGCAGGGGGAGCAGCAGGCAGAGGG
This sequence comes from Ursus arctos, assembly GCF_023065955.2. Taxonomy (NCBI): domain Eukaryota; kingdom Metazoa; phylum Chordata; class Mammalia; order Carnivora; family Ursidae; genus Ursus; species Ursus arctos. The sequence continues at coordinate 86,482,469 of NW_026623078.1, read as the reverse complement.
AGAGAGAGAAGCAGGCTCCCCACTGAGCAGGGAGCGGACATGGGGCTCGATTCCAGGACCCTGGGATCATGACCTGAGCCGAAGGCAGATGCTTAACAGACCGAGCCATCCAGGCGCCCCAGTAATAAAGTATTTTTTAAAACAGGTTATGTACATTGTTTCTTTAGACATAATGCTATTGCATACTTAATAGATGACAGTATAGTGTAAAGCTAACTTTTATATGAACTGGGAAACAAAAATATTCATTTGATTAACTTTATTGTGATACTTGCTTTGTTGTGGTGTCTGGAACCCAACCTGCAGTATCTCCGAGGTATGCCTGTAATATCTTATCAGAGTAATCATGTTTTGAATTTTTGTACTTAGTGGGGTGAGTACAAAGACTATGGAAATTTTTTAAAATGTAGTTAATTGTGAATTTTACTTTTATAAATAAGAAAAAATAGAAAAATGCCAATATAGATGAAAAATGAGATTGTCCCAACTTGTCTTATTCTGTGCACTAAAGCCTGATGAAGTAAAAATCAGAACAAAACACTAGGGAGATACTAAAATCAACAACAGTGAAATGAAAAGTTGGACTAAATTTTTAACAATATTTTGTGGGATATTTATCTGCCTCAGTGGGTACTTATAAAGAAAACAGTGTTCTCTCCTGCAATACTTAAACACTTTTTGTTGTTGCTAAATCGATATTGAAATGTTGCTTTGTAATTTTGCCATGAAAACTGCCTTCTTTCAGTCACCTTTTGTATGACACTAAGCAGGGCCCGGGCAGAAAAACAAGCAAGTGGTAGCTTGTTTGATCTTGTCTGAGTTTAGCAAATCCTTGGTGTCAGGAAACCTCTAATAGCGCATGGATTTCTTGAATCTTCTTTTAGCAGAGATGGTTTTCAGTATGTTCATATAACACTTGTGACATATTCTGCGTAGAGCAAGTAGTCAGGTATTTTTCATTTAACACCAGTAACCTGTCTTGAAAATCAGACATTCCGCATGAAAACGCTAAGACTATTTTTCATCACATGTAATGGGAAAAAGTAATTCATTATATCAACCAACCAGTTTCCTAAAACATAATTACAGCTCTCATAAAACCCCTCATACAAGAAGCGGGCTGCCGTGCTAGGCGATGAGACTCGGGTCCCTGATCTCCGGAGGACTGGTGTGCATTGTCGCCGCGGCCTTCCCTGTGGTGGTGCCCAGGGGCCCCGCGTCAGCAGTCTCCGCGCAGCACGCTCCCAGTTGACACGTGGCGTACTTTTCAGACGTGTATGTGCAATTGTGACTTCTAGTTGGATTTGAAATGCATCTTGAAGTGTTTTCCCGCATGTTGTTTTGAGGAAACTGTTGACTGGGTTTTCTGATACAAATACAAATTTACATATTGAAGGAATAATATGATTGATGAGCTTTTAAACTATCAAAAAGCAAAAGACATGCTTCCAAGAAATTTGACCAGGAAGATATCCATGGAGTATGCCTATGTTTGTAACATGATTAATTTTAATAGATAATGAGGTTAAGAAGTTATTTCCTTTGTGTTTGAAATAATATATATGGTGGAAGTGAAATTTTAAATTAATTAAAAATTATTTCTAGAGTCCAATTCCAGTATTTTATACTGAAGGTAGTTTTGTGGGGGTGGGGGGTTGAGGGAGAGAGAGAATCCCAAGCAGGCTCCCTTCTTAGCGCAGAGCCCCAGGCAGGGCTCGATCTCACAACCCTGAGATCACAACCTGAGTGGAAATCAGGAGTCGGACGCTTAACCAACTGAGCCACCCAGGCACCCCTAAGGTAGTTTTAAAGAAAGCATATTGGCTTTCAGGTAAGGGTGGCAGATTGAACACACGCATACAATTTCACTCTCTCCCAAGCACCTGCTAAATGAACAGTAAATTGCTGGGTAAAGTGAGAGGAGACAATAGCAGTAAAGTTCTGGAAGCTGGGGAGCAGATGGATCAGTCATCACTCACTTGGCAGATACGGGAAAGCCAGGTCCTGTGTTGGCAGTGACGAAAGCTGGAAACTAATCCTATTCGCGTTCCAGAAGCCTCAGCTCAAAATGTAGAGGTTCTGGGAACTTTAAAGAAGTAAAAGAGAACCATGAAGAGGAGCAGAAAACAAGGGTCTAACCAGAAGGATCTGGAAGATCTAAACAAATATTTGAATTTAAAAAATTAACAGGCTATCAGATTGTACACAGTTAAAGAGAGACTTTGTGGAAAACTGAGTTTATTAAGAACACACCAAAGGGTTAATCAGATGGAAAATAGGATGGAGAAGGTGGTGGAGAGGAGGTGGAGGACAGAATGCAAAAGTTTAAGATGCATTTGATTTCAGCCCCAGAAGGGAAAATAGAAGGGAGAAGAGGCAATATTTGAAGAGCTGTTGGCTGAAAAATACTCTGGAATTGATAAAAGATAACGATGATGGAAATGTAGTTTATTTCAAACAGGATAAATAGTGTCCATGTTGAGACATCATAGTGAGGCTCCAAAACACCGAAGACCAAGAGAGGATTTTATTTATTTTATTTTATTTTATTTTATTTTATTTTATTTTATTTTATTTTAGGGAGAGGGAAAGAAATCCTCAAGCAGAGCCCAACGTGGGGCTTTTAACACCAGGACCCTGAGATCATGACCTGAGTCAAAATCAAGTCAGTTGCTTAACCGACTGAGCCACCCAGGTGCCTCCAAGAGAGGATTTTATTTTATTTTATTTTTATTTTTATTTTATTAAGATTTATTTATTTGAGAGAGAGAGAGAGTGCACAGAAGCGGGGGGAGGGGCAGAAGGAGAGGGAGAAGCAGACCCTCCACTGAGCAGGGAGCCCGATGCAGGACTCGATCCCAGTACCCCAAGATCATGAGCTGAGCCAAAGGCAGACGTTTAACTGACTGAGCCATCCAGGCATCCCTCAAAAGAGGATTTTAAAAGCAACCAGAAGTAGGGTGCCTGGCAGGCTCAGTCAGTGGAGCATGTGACTCTCGATCTCAGGGTTGTGAGTTCGAGCCCCACATAGGGTGTAGAGATGACTTTAAAATATTTTAGGGGCGCCTGGGTGGCTCACTCGTTAAGCATCTGCTTTCAGCTTGGGGCGTGATCCTGGGGTCCTGGGATCGAGCCCCGCATCAGGCTCCCTGCTCCCCTGGGAGCCTGCTTCTTCCTCTCCCACTCCCCCTGTTTGTGTTCCCTCTCTCGCTGGCTGTCTCTCTGTCAAATAAATAAATAAATAAAATATTTAAAAAAAAATACTTTAAAAAATAAAATAGGGGTACCTTGGTGGCTCAGTCAGTGAAGTGTCTGCCTTTGGTTCAGGTCACGATCCCGGAGTTGTGGGATCAAGCCCCACATCAGGCTCCCTGTCCTGCACCTCCTGCTTGTGCTCCTTCTCTGTCAAATACATAAATAAAATCCAAAAAGTAAAATAAAATTAAATTTAAAAAGGAACACCTGGGCATGCGCACTTCCCCCCCCCCAAATAAATAAATAAATCTCTAAAAAAAATTTTTTTAAAGCAATTGGGAGTAAGGAGAGGCCATCCAGAGTAATGGCGGTAAAACTCTTGGCTGCCCTCTGGGCAGGGGAGGCCAGAAAAGGCGGTGGAAGGGCTCTGAGACTCTGAGAGAAGTAACCACCAACCCAGACCTGATGTCCAGCAAGATTATCTTTTAAGAACAAAGGTGAAATGAAGACTTTTTCAGATAAGCCAAAATAGTGAGTTTACTATCCACAAAACTTATTAAAGATGCTTCTAAAAGATTGACTGCAGGAAAGAGGAAAATTATTTTTTTAAAGATTTTATTTATTTGGGAGAGAGCACATGAGCAGGGGGAGGGGCAGAAGTGGATGGAGAGAATCCTCCAGGAGACTCTGTGCCCAGTGCAGAGCCTGACGCAGGGCTCGATCTCATAACCCTGAGATCATGACCTGAGCCAAAATCACGAGTTGGACACTTAACTGACTGTGCCACCCGGGCGCCCCGGGGAAATGATTTTTTTTTTTTTTAAGATTTTATTTATTTATTCGACAGAGATAGAGACAGCCAGTGAGAGAGGGAACACAAGCAGGGGGAGTGGGAGAGGAAGAAGCAGGCTCATAGCAGAGGAGCCTGATGTGGGGCTCGATCCCACAACGCCGGGATCACGCCCTGAGCCGAAGGCAGACGCTTAACCACTGTGCCACCCAGGTGCCCCTAAGGGGAAATGATTTTAAAAGGAATGAGATGTGAAAAGTGATAACCATGTCTCTAAATGTAAGCATTGCATGAAGTAATGACCCTTTGTAGGGTTCAGAAACCGGGAGACTGAGCGACAGCAGCACAGATTGCAAGATGAAGTTGGAAGTCTCTCAGAAAGTAGAACATAGAGCTGGGAAGTAGGGGAGAGTATTTAAAGGACCAGTCTGGGAAGTCCAGCACCTGGACAGTGGAAGTTTCAGAGACGGGAGAGAGGAACCACCCATGACAGAAAGTTACCAACAGAGTCAGAAGAAGACGCTGCAGAGCCCCCAGATGCCCAACACAGGCTATGAAATCAGACCCATCCCCCTGAAATTCTAGAATTCTGAGGACAAGCAGAAGACTCTCAACGCTTTTGGAGAGAGAAAGAGATCACTTTGGGAATCAAGAATCAGGATGACTTTGGACTTCTTAGTAGCAATTCTGGAATTGGAAAGTCCAGGAAGTGCTATTAAAAATTATGATGGAAGGTGACTTCCAATGAAGTGTTTTTTACCCATTGAAACTGTCAGAGGCCTCAGAATTTGCCCCATCCTTTTTTCTCTGGAAATGACTGAGATGTTCTTTACCAAAACAACGTTCTTTAGTAAGGGGGGAAAGTTCATCCATGGCATGTGGAACAGCACTGTGCTGTGTGACAGCTTGGTCCTCTAAACCGTAGGCATGGGCAGTTGGGTTACAGATGGCGGTGCATGGTGCATTGTGCGCAGAAGTACAGGTGAGACTGGAGGTGACCCGTGACTGTTCTTACAGCCTCCTTTGTGCAGATTCCTGATGTTGTCGCCATGCCTGCCATGGGAGTCTCCACATCATCAGCGTCGTGTGGGGCCATGAGGAGCGAGCTGGTGGGAGCTGCATGGGCCAGGCTGCAGCTCCCTGCCCCCTTCACTCCATCTCCTGTTCTCTTCCTAAGGTGCCCCCTGCCCCCACCCCCGCAGTGAAAACGGTTCACACCTGCCCAGATAATCTGGCTGCAGGTTCTCCCTGTTTCCTTTACATTCGCCAACCCGTTCCCATATTATTGCTAATTCTCCACTAAAATCGGCTGGTGTTTTAGCAGTTGGGGTCCGTATGGTAGGGGTGGGGAGACAGGAGGAACTTTGGATTTTTGGTAAGCAACCAGATGCTAGGAGAGATGGGAGAGAGGAATCAAGGGTGGTGCTGTGGGTGCAGAATGAGAAGGGAACAGGGCGAGGACAGCGTCCGTGGGTGGGGGGTGGCGGTGGGGGTGAGAGTGGATTTCTGGGAGAGGCTGGGGGTACTTGGGTCTCCCTAGAAGGACTGGCCACCTTTTGAACAGAAGGCTGGAAAGCTTCACCAAGGGCGCCCCCGCAGGTGGGCAGTCACAATGCGGTCTGTCAGCTTCCCCCCCCCCCCCCCCCCACAGCTCGCTGTTCCAGGAGAGGCGGGCTCGCCCTGGCTGAGTGTGCCCAGCTTCCTGGGTGCAGCCTGGGGGGCCTCTGTGGCTCTCGTCTGGCTGCTTTTGTGGTGTGGCTCTTTGTGGCGCTCTGTGGCGCTCCCGGCACCTGAGGCGACAGCTCCGGGTCTCCTGTCATTTGGGGGAAGTTCTCAGCTATCATGTTTTTGGGTGTTGCTTCCGTCTCCTTGTGCACCTCCTGTTGGGGCTGTGGTGTCTTTCCATGTGTCTGTTTCTCTTGAGCTCCCCACTTCCTCTCTGTGCATCTGTGTGGATCCAGTGTGTGGTCTTTCTCCCGGTGGACCAGGCTGTCTCTGCTGTGTCCGTCCGCCATTAAGCTGGCTGCTGGGGCCAGCCTCCCTTTCTGTATTTTCCAGCTCTCAAATTTGCCTTTGAGCTCTTCCTTTGGATTCCATTTCTTTGTTGAAATTCTAAATATTGCTGTTTTCCTGAATCCACTAGTCGGTTACCTGAAAGCCCACGGCAGCGTGGCCCAGACAGGCTCCCGGTGTGCCACACAGCCACACCAGCTCGGTTCCTGCTTGCCTCCAACGTCGACACCCAGGCCCCCTTGAGCAGGCTCCCTTTCCCACCGTGGTCTCCTAGGCTCTTGGCCCATTGGCTCCTGCCTGCACTGTAGCAGTTCCTTGCCTTCAAATAGATTTCTTAAAAAAAATTTTAGGGGCGCCTCAGTGGGGCAGTCGGTTGAGCATCCGACTCTTCGTTTTGACTCAGGTCGTGATCTTGGGGTTGTCTGATCGAGCCCCCCCCCCCAAGCCAGGCTCCCTGCTCAGCAGGGAGTCTGCTGGGGATTCTCTTCTTCTATCTGCCGCCCCCCGCCCCCGAGTGCTCTCTCTCAAATAATCTGTCAAAAAAAGTCTTTTTTTAATTTGGTTTTCTAGTTGTTCTTGGCAGGAGTTTTGGCCACTGAATGCTCTTCCTTCGTTGGATAGAAGGAGATCGGCATCTTAAAAACTGGATGCAGGTGACTCACCTCATTTAAAACCCTCATAATACTGTTTGTTTGGTCTCTCTTAGAGCGTTGAGCAAGCTGTCTGGTTCATTATTCGGACAAAAATGGAAGTCTTCACTCTAAAAACATTTCCAGTAGGTGCTGCAGGCTGGTCTCCTGTGTCGGAGCAGGAGCAGGGCTCCTCTCCCAGGGCACTGGCACCTGGCACCGTGCTCGGCTCAGTCTGGCTCTTGTGGTTCTAGGAAGTCGCTTTCCCTTCGGTTACTGGGACTGGGCAGAAAGGAGCCTCTATGGGCACAGTTGGTGAAATGTTTCTCGAGTTTATCTGCGGTTTTCTGGAACGTCCAGCAAGTAACTGGAAGGGATTCCCTCTGAGGCAGCAGAAGCCCCACAGATCCCACTCATGCCAGAGGGTGTGGCCCCCAGGCCCCGCCACGCTTCGGGTCCTGTGCAGACCCCAGCGGGATCTGTGAGCGGCAGCTGCCAGCACCACGTGCAGTTGTACCAGGCTCAGATCTCCTATTTTCTGGTTATACCCTTTTCCTAATGTTTTTCTATCCTGCTTTCTGTTGAATAGATTGAAAGTGTCTATTTTATTTTATTTTTCTCTGATGTTTGATTAACATTTTTCATACACTCACTCTAAATCCTAGTAAGGAGGTTCGTGGTCTCTCAGCACCTCTGCTTTCCTTTTGGGCCTGAGAATGACTGTCATTCACTGAATCAACTGTCATGGTTTTGACGGAATGTCATTTTGTCACTTTGAAGATGTTTTAGCTGGTGGTCAGTGTCTCCAGGGTCCTTCCTGCTCCCCACCCTCCCTCTTGCTCAGGAACATTCTTCAGCAGTCAATGCTTGTGGGGTCTGTGGGTGGGAAGTCTTGCTATTGTTTCTGTGTTCGAAAAGGACTGGATTTTATCCCCGTTTCTGAAACGTGATTTAGGTGAGCTGAGAACGCGGTGCTGCTCACCGTTCTCTCGGTTCTGTGGAGACTCTCCCACCACACAGACGCAGGCCCTCTGTGGCCACTCGTGAGTTGCTCTATTTCACCAGGTGAATTGCCTCTTTGCTGGGCTCTGTTCAGCTGCGTGGGTTTATCTGTTCATGGGAATTGGCAAACTTGGCATTCGGGAATGTCTGCTGGCCTTTCCGCCATGGGGGGTGGGGAAGTACTAAGGGAGGTGGCAGGCTTACGTTCTAGAGCACAGACTCATGGAGCACAAGAGGGTGTGGCAGGCTGGCCCTGAGGGTCCCCTGTGCAGGCTGCTTGCTTCTGATTGCCGTCCAGGTGCCCTCGCCTGGGGGACAGGCCTGGTGGGCGGGGGCAGGGCAGTGTCCTGGGAGGTGGCTTCTGTCTTTGTCATTTTCTGTCTGGACAAGAACCAGTGAATGGAGGGTGCTGTTTAGTGTCCCTGACCCGAGGGCGCCACTGGTGACTGTTGACTGTGGGGAGCCTCAGGACCCCCATCACTGCCATGGCCTCTGCCCTCTCCCGCAGTCACCATCCCCTCTAGGACACAGGCATGGAAGTCCTTCCTGGAGAGGTTGGGGGCAGGGCCAGGTGCAGGGGTGCCGAAGGGAGGGAGGAGCCGCATGTGGGTGGATCCACCTTGCCCCCAGCCCCACTCTCACTTGTGTGGGACTGCTCCGTGGAAGCCAGGCAGGGGGTGCCCAAGCTCAGAGTGAGGAGCGTTGCTGGGCACCAGGAGCAGATTGCAGCTTCCTGGGGCTCATTCTCCAAACAACCCCCATCAGGAGCCAGCACAGAGCGTCTTCTGTTCCAGGGCTCGTGTAGGAAGTTGGAACCAAGAACCTTATCGCCCACTCATGCCCGGAACTTTCCCCGCGGTATGGGGTGGAGAGGAGCGAGCAGCTGCCCTTGGGGGTGGAGGGACGGCTGGAGGCCTGCAGCGCGATTTGGGGCGCCCCCACAGCACAGTGTGCGGGTGCCAGCATCTTGTCCTGTTCTGGATGTGCCCCTGCCCACCAGCCGTCTAGCTGCCCGACCCACGGCTCTAAGCATCCACACAGGGCAGGCCTGGGCCAGCGGGTGACCCTGGGCCGCCCTCCGCTCATCTGCGGGGCAAGAGCTGAGCAGGACCTGACTCCTGAGGAGGAAGGGAGGACAGCCAAGCCCCACATGGTTAAGGGTCCACAGGGGGCAGACGTGCATGCAGCTGCCCAGAGCTCAGCCAGGGACACCTTTTGTCACATCACCGTGAGTCTCACACGTATTCCCTGTCCCCACCGTGCTGACGCTCTTCCAGAGGTGAGGCTGCGAGGCACCGAGTAGGAGCAGGACCCAATCGTCCAGGCTGTGGGGGGTGGCCCTGGCGCCTCACTAGCACCCTCTGTGAGCACCAGACACCATTTCTCCGCATGGAGGGCATGTCGCCCAGACTGTGACCTGCGCCGTCTGGCTCCTGGGACCTGCTGAGCAGGGGACAGCCGTCTGGAGAGGGGAGAGAGCTAGCTCTCCATCTGCACCGACTGGGGTGCTGTGTGCAGGAGGCCCAGGGGCCTTGTTGAGGTGCGCCTGCTCTGACGTTCTCAAGGTAATGAACCTGCTGCAAGTGGGGGGCGCCTCAGGACAGCATGCGGGGAGCTCACACGCAGGACTAGGGCAGCACCCCAACCCAGGGCCAGGAGCCCCCTTTTCCAGCCTCCCCTTACATACTCCTGGAGAGAGTCCCAGAATGCACGTGATAAGTTGTGAAGTCAACTCTCAGAATTCTAAGGGTCCTACAGACCCCCTGAGCGGAGGAGAAGAGCAGGGCGGGCCCTGGCTGCCCCGTGGTTTCCAAGCCAGGCCTGGCGCCAGGAAGCAGCAGGGGTCTGCAGCTGTACAGGTGTTGGGACTTCCTGAGGAACATGGCCGTGACCACTAATAGAAACAAGAACATTCTGTTCCGTTGGAAATACTACTTTAAAAATAAGTGCTGATGACAAAAGGGTAAAACTAGAGAAATGGAACACACGAAAGCAGGTGGGGAAACAGCGTGCGTGAGAAGACGTGTTCAGACCTTACGCTGCTGCGAGGCGAGGCCCCCTTCAGGTCTGGGGCCCTGCGCAGCGGTGCCCACGCACATGGAGGGAGGGCCAGGCGGCTGGCTGCCCTTCTCTATTTCCAGTTGTCCTACGGTATTTGTAGGAATTTATTTCCCTTGTGGGTCCTCCGTTTTCTCAGGGTCTGTGGCCTGAGGTGAGTCTGGCCTTCTGAGGTTGGCCCTGCTGGCAGGTGTGTGTCAGGTGGGCGCTACGCCCAGCACGGAGCCCAATATGGGGTCTGAGCTCACGACCCTGGGATCAAGACCTGAGCTGAGACCAAGAGGCAGATGCGTACCCCACTGAGCCACCCAGGAGCCCCCTAGTTTAGCGTGTTTTTAAACAGTTGAGATTTAAATAGTAAGAAAAACATCTTCTACATTCTCCATCCTGGTGCTGTCCCCGAGTTGCCAGCACGGGGCTGAGGCCGGTGGGTGGAGTCTTCCAACGCCTGGTGGCCGGCAGGTGCCCCAGCCTGCGGGCTCTGGAGGGATGACCGCAGGACCCAGAGCTGCTGTCCCATTTGTCAGAAAGCCCTCTCACAGCTGTCCTTGTTCCTCTCAGAGCCCAGTGGGGGGTTTGGGGAGTAAGCTGGACCCGGGCATTGGGCTGTTCTGGTCACAGGCCAGCTTCTTTGCTTTGCCCACTGGCACGTGTATGCGTGATACGTATTTTGTTCTCTCTGAACAGTCATCTTGGGGACCCCAGTGCAGTTTTGTTGGTGAGACAAACCCAGGACAGCAAGGACCTCAGGGGCAGGGGCTGTGCAGCTCAGGGTGTCTGTGTGTCCTGAGTGCCAGTCACGTGGCCTCCCACGGCCAGGCAGGAGCCAAGTGCTGTCCCCAGGGCGGCAGCGTTCCAAGGACTCGGACAGCAGCAGCACCCTCAGAGGCTCATTCTGTGTCGCAACCAAGTGGCTCCAAACAAGTGTCCTCTCTGTGTGGGGTGCGGTCTGACATCCTTGCCCAGAAGAGTTTGAAAAGCTGGTCCTGACCCACAAGTTGATGCCATGACTGGCAGGTCGGGTCACGGTTTCTTAGCTGTGACAGCGTGGCCTCTCCTTTGGAGGGGGTCGATGAGAAGAGTCATGCGGGAGGGGCGCGCGGGAAATGCCAGCCTGTCCTGGTCACTGTGTGTGGAGAATGGGCCGTTGTGCCTCCAGCTCAGAGCCAAGCTTTCAGAACATGGGACTGAGATGTACTCATTGTTCGGAACTTGGAAAACTTCTTAAAAACAGCATTGAGAATGGAACTTGGGCCTTCTGGAGATGATGGCTGACTAAAGACTTGTTTATTCTACTTCCCTCCCTGAAACTCACTGAAATGAACAAAAAGAATGAAAAACAGAGAACAAGATTTAATCCACAATGAATCCGAGGAATAGCCATAGCCGGAGGAGGGTGTTGCCAGACGGGGAAGAGGAGTGAAAGCCAAAGCTCTGATCAGCTTACAGCTCGTCCTTCACAAAGGATTTTCGGGGCACCACCGACGGCATTGAGATGACAGAACAGGGGCTGCGGTTTGGTGGGCCGTGGGAGAAACCCCGTGTGGGAGCACATGGTGAGGGAGGTGAGCCGGTGCAGGCACAGGTGCTCGGTCGGCAGGGGCGACGTGGGGAAGGAGAGGGCAAATTGCAGCTCACCGTGGGGATGCTGACCTCTCGTGGCTCCTCAGGTCTTGTTTCCCACCACCTGTGGGCCAAGGAGAGACCTCGGCTCCCCTGGGCCTTGGCTGCCAGTGAAGTAGCCCCACAGGCACATGCTGCTGCCCCCAGCCCGGAAGGAGTGCAGGCGGGGCCTTTTGCCTGCTGATGCAGCCCACCCACAGCACTGGCTACAATGGAGGCCCCGGCGGCCACTCAGAAGCCTCCAGGAGACTCTCTTGTTAGACCACAGGGAAGAAACTTCTGGTGGGGGTGCTGCTGTGTGGTACATGGAGACAGCGCGCCTGAGCAGAGCGCTGAGAGGAAGTGGCTCCGAGGCCTTCCTGGGAGCCCTGCATTTGTAGGGTCTCAACAGCCCTATTAGGTGAGGGTGCAGATCTCTCTGCTTTCAGTTTGAGTTGGATTTCTGTCACCTGCAAACAAAAAATGTCCTAATACCAGAAACTCATTTGTAGGGCAGAGCCTGTAAGAAAAAGATTGGTAATAGAGCATTCTAGAATGATACACCTGGCTTGAGGCTTTTCCTTTCCTTGTTTAAAGATAAGCAATAATCAGGACACAACACGGACCTTTATGTAGAGACTAAGGAAGGAAAGAAAGCAGGGAATGAGCACAGTTAAACAGTGGGTGAAGAATACAGAAGAATTAGCAGATAGAAAGTTTAGACAGAATATTTTCTGTATACTAACAAATAGAAAATTTAAAATAAAGAGAAAAGAGCTCAAAGAAAAGACTAGATAGCAGGAGAAGTGGGCTGGCAGAGCTGAGAAAGGAAATGAAAGACAAGCCATCACCAGCACGAGGCCCCGTTAGCAACAGCAGCAGATGACGAGTTGGGCGCTGCTGAAGAAGAACTCACCTGCAGAGGACAGCCTGCTTGGAAAGAATGTGCTGCACAGAGAGAGCTAAACAGAAAAGTGGTCGGAGAGAAGGTGTCTGCGCCAGCAGGCTGCGGGGAGGCTCCATGTGGGTCGTGACGGGTGTGGGGAGTCCCAAAGAGAGATGGCATCCAGGGTGCACGGAACAAGTGAGGCAAGGCCTCCTGGGAGCAAAGGAAGGCGGGCTTTGTACATGGAGAGGGTGCACCATGGTTCTGGACAAAATGGGTGTGAAACGACCAGCACCAGAAGAGGACCTGGTGAGTGAACAGAGTCCATTGTCCCTCCCCCAGCATCCTCTGCTCTGGAAGGCAGCGGAGCGAAGGCAGCAAGTTAAGGGGTGAAGAAGCGCTCTCCAGGACGTTGTTCTGAGCCAGCTTGGCTTCAGGATGGACGCCGCACCTGGCGGAGGCGTGTCTGCCACGTGCTCCACTCAGCAGCCTTGGAAGGACCGTCACGGACCTGGAGGCAGAGTACGTACCCAGACTGTTCTTTAGCAGGGGAGATTTGTCCATTTCCCCCACTTATTTATTTGGTCATTTATTTGTATCAGTCTGGACTTCTGGATATTTATTTTATACTTTGGGTTATCATCTAATAGGACTTCCCCCCACACACACACATTGCTCCAGCTTTGGTCATTGAGAATTCTGTCAGCCCTTTGACAGACCCCATCATGGTTTTTGTTTTAGCTCTTTGTTACTTACTGCCTCAGTGGAATCCCACAGACTCAACTTGTCCTTTTCCTACCCCAGTGATTTCAGCCATTCTGCAAGGATTCCTGGGTCCTTTTACTGGAGAATGCCGTTAGAGCCAAGAGCTGGGCACCAGGTATGATCCTTGCTGTGGGCTCTTGTTGATTCTAGGTCTCTCAGCTGACAGAGCCAGGAAATCTGTGTGTGTGCCCACTGACCTGTGTCTGTGCACACACACACACACACACACACACACTCCCCTCTCCAGGCATAGCCCTCTGTGTGCACACTGACCTGTGTCTGTGCACGCACACACACACACACACACACACACACACACTCCCCTCTCCAGGCATAGCCCTCTGTGTGCACACTGACCTGTGTCTGTGCACGCACACACACACACACACACACACTCCCCTCTCCAGGCATAGCCCTCTGTGTGCACATTGACCTGTGTCTGTGCGCACACACACACACGCACACACACTCCCCTCTCCAGGCATAGCCGTCTGTGTGCACATTGACCTGTGTCTGTGCGCACACACACACACGCACACACACTCCCCTCTCCAGGCATAGCACTCTGTGTGCACACTGACCTGTGTCTGTGCACGCACACACACACACACACACTCCCCTCTCCAGGCATAGCCGTCTGTGTGCACACTGACCTGTGTCTGTGCACGCACACACACACACACACACACACACACACTCCCCTCTCCAGGCATAGCCCTCTGTGTGCACACTGACCTGTGTCTGTGCACACACACACACACACACCCCTCTCCAGACATAGCTGTCTGTGTGCACACTGACCTGTGTCTGTGCACACACATACACGCACCCCTCTCCAGGCATAGCCGTCTGTGTGCACACTGACCTGTGTCTGTGCACACACACACACACACACCCCTCTCCAGGCATAGCCGTCTGTGTGCCCACTGACCTGTGTCTGTGCGCACACACACACACACACACACGCACTCCTCTCCAGGCATAGCTGTGTGTGCACACTGACCTGTGTGCACTCACACAGACACACACACACAACACAGATGTCTCCTAGTGTAGCTATATGTATGTGTTTTACACTGAACATGAGTTCTGACACTTGTCTCCCTTAATTCATCACCACATGGGTCATCCCAGCATCTTCCCCATGCTTTTGCTGAATTGTTCAGTTCCCATGTACACATATAGTGGTATCAGAATTGGAGACCTGTGCTCCTGGGAAGTGACTTTATCAACTAGAGATAGTGCCTATATGCAGTTCCTTTTCCATAAGTCTTATATCCTAGTTTATTTCTAAAGTTACTCAGGTCAGGGGCGCCTGGGTAGTGCAGTCCTTAGGCGGCTGCCTTCGGCTCAGGGCGTGATCCCGGCGTTCCGGGATCGAGCCCCGCATCGGGCTCCTCCGCTGGGAGCCTGCTTCTTCCTTTCCCACTCCCCTTGCTTGTGTTCCCTCTCTCGCTGGCTGTCTCTCTGTCACATAAATAAATAAAATCTTAAAAAAAAAAAAAAGTTACTCAGGTCAGGGGCGCCTGGGTGGCTCAGTCAGTTAAGCATCCAACTCTTGGTTTCAGCTCAGGTCATGCTCTCAGGGTTGTGGGATCAGGCTCCATGACAGGCTCCCCACTCAGTGGGGAGTCTGCTTGAAGGTTCTCTCCTCTGCCCCTCCCCCCACTTGTGTGTCCTCGTGCCTGCTCTTTATCTCTCTCAAATAAATCTTTAAAAAAATAATAAAGTTACTCAGGTCAGCATCTTTCCCTCCACCCCCTCCTTTGCAATACAGGTAGATTGTTTTGTCCTATGCTGCATTGCATCTTGAGAACCCTTGACTTCCTAAATTATTTTCTTTTAAACTTGCATACATTGAAGTTCACTCTTTTTGCTGTAAATTTCCATGGTATGCATGGACAAATGCATGGTATCAGGTATCCATAACGGCAATATCAGACTGAATGGTTTCACCACCCTAAAAAAATACCCTGTGGCCACCCGTTCAACCTTCCTCCCTCCCTGAATCACTGGTAGCCACAGTCTTTGTACCATTATTATAGTTTGGTGTTTTCGGGACTATTATATATTTGGAATCCTGCATTGCATAGCCTAGAACAAACATTATTTAAGTCCTTAGTTATACAGTATGCCAAAATAAATTCCAGGTGATTAAGCAGTGTGTTTATTCAGTAAATGTTTGATTACTCTGTGTCAAGGATGCAGTGGTTAACAAAACAAATATCTCTGCCCTCATGTTGCTTACCCTCTGGTGAGAGAGGGAAATTAAATATCAAAGTTATAATGCTGTATTTGTTTAATTATGCAGTACTAAGCAAAAGTACTTGGACTTCCTCCTGTTCACAAGACGGAGTAACAGTGATCATACTTACCCTCTCACAAGGAACTAATAAAAAGCTGGACAATATTTATGAAACCCTGCTTTTCTCAATTTTGGGTATGCAATGACAAAGTACAGTGATTCCTGATAGATGAGAGTCAAACAGGGTGAGTCCAATGATTTCCCAGCTCCCTGCATTAGGGGAGTTTTCAGGTTGTGTTGCAGGGATGCAGGGTCTGGCAAAGCCCCTAAGTTTAGGAGATGGAGCTTAGAGTCTGGGGTGGCCACGGCAATGGGGTTTGCAGGGGAGAACAGCAGAATAGAATGCTGCAAGCAGGGGTTTGTGGGACAGTACCATTAGTTTCCTACAGAGTGCCAGTCAGCATGTGGGTGTGAAGAACCTATCAGAGACAGGGAGAATATCACAGAAGAATTAGAGGGATGGTGCTCAGAACACTTTGAAAGGTGCCGTGTCATGAGGCTGACTGAACCTTCATAATTCACAGGATACTGGGTAGACTACTTAGTGGAGAGTAATTAGCTGTAGAATAAATACTGCTCTGGTGCCCCTAACCAATGCTAGAAGGAAGAACCGAAGCCTTCACACAGTTTCCAAGTAACTGTACCCCAAAACAAAGCTCCAGAATATTTATAGAAATTCAAAGGTTATTGTAACTATATTCCATGTGTTCAAAAAGCTAAAGGGAACACTGGACACATTGAGTAGAGACATGGTAAAGGCAGTGAACTGCAGAAAGATCCAAATTAAACTTACAAAGTTGAAGCTAAAATGTCTGAGGGTGTCGACACCTGGGGGGCTCAGTTGTTAAGCGCCTGCCTTCGGCTCAGGTCATGATCCCAGGGTCCTGGGATCAAGTCCCGCATCTGGCTTCTTGCTCACCAGGGAGCCTGCTTCTCCCTCTGCCTGCCACTCCCCCTGCTTGTGCTCTCTCTCTCTCTCTCTCCCTGACAAATAAATAAAATCTTTTAAAAAAATAAAAAGAAACTAAAATGTCTGAATGCAGAACATACTGGATGGGATTAATAGCAGATTAGACACTGCCAAAGAAAAGCTCAGTGAACTTGAAGACAAAGCAGTAAGAACTAACCAAACTAAAACAAGGAGAAGAAAAGTACTCTTAACTAATAGAGGAGCAGGACTGAGCTGTGGGACACTTGGCAGAGACTAATACTTGTGTAATAGTAGTTCCTAGTGGGAAGGAAAAGGGTGCAGAAAAACTATCTGAATAAATAATGGCTGAAATGCTTCCCAGTTTGGTGAAAACTATAAACCTAAACAATCTTAACAAACCCTAAACACAAGAAACACAAATACAGTTACACAAGGTACATCATAATCAAATTGCTCAAAACCAGTGATGAAGAGAAAAGTCCTAAAAGCAGCCAGGAAACAAGACCTATTATATACAGAGGAGCAACAATGCAGATGATAGCAGATTTCTCTTTGTTAAGTATGGGTGAGGAGACCAGGAGCAGCCATCCTGGAACTCTGTGCCAGTGTAAATACATTGTTAAGGTGAAATGAAGCTATTTCAGATGTGCAAAACCTGAAAGAATTCATCACCAGCAGACCTTCACTGCAAGCAGTGTTACAGGAACTGCAGTAAAGGCTTTAGATGCAGAGAAACGAACCCATGTGGAAATCTAGATCTACCCAAAAGAATGAAGAAATGGCAGCCATGTGGCTAAATATAGATACATATATACTGTCTTATTATCTTTTTAAAAGATATTTAAATAAAAGTAGTAAGAGTGGGATGGTGGTTATAACACATATAGAGTAAAATGGATGACAAGAATGGCACGAGGTCCAGGACAGGAGACATGGCAAACTCGTGTACTTGAAGTGGTGTGATTTCCCTTGGAGGTAGATTATGATAAATTAAATATGGACACTATAAACCCAAAAGCATCTACCATAGTAGCAAAACAACAAATTACATACACCTGATAAATTAACAGTCAAGATAAAATTGAATTACATAAAATATTTAATCCAAAAGAAGGCAAAAAAGAGGAAAGGGGGAACAAAGAACAGATGAGACAAACTTTAAAAAGTAGCAAAATGGTAGATTTCAACCTAACCATGTTAACAATCCCAAATCTAGGGGTGCATGGGTGGCTCAGTTGTTAAGCGTCTGCCTTCGGCTCAGGGTGTGATCCCGGTGTTATGGGATCGAGCCCCACATCAGGCTCTTCCGCTGGGAGCCTGTTTCTTCCTCTCCCACTCCCCCTGCTTGTGTTCCCTCTCTAGCTGGCTGTCTCTATCTCTGTCAAATAAATAAATAAAATCTTAAAAAAAAAAAAAAAAAGACCTGGTTAACTCTGTATCTACCAAACAAATTAAAATTGTAATTAAAAACCTTCCCACAAAGAAAACTACGTGTCCAGATGGCCCTCAAGTAGTAGTCTGCCAAACATTTGAGGAACAGATAGCAGCAAGTCTACACAAACTCCCAGAAAATTGAGAGGATTCATTTTGTTATGCTAGTATTATCCTGGTAGCAAAACCAGACAAAGATGGCACAAGAAGAAATTCATAAGGAAATGCAAAGGAGCTAGAATAATTAAAGCAATTTCAGAAATGAAGAGCAAAGTTGGAAGGACATACACTGTCTAATTTCAGACCCAGGGCATTTGGAGTCAGAGACATGCTATGTGTCCCAGACTGGAGAAGGCTTTCTGGAGGGAGTGATGCAAGTGTCAACTCAGGAGCAAGGAGGACCAGTCAGATGGCCAGAAGTCATCTTTGCCAGCCGCGTGCCTTCTGCTCTGGACCAGCCTTGAAGGGTGGGACAAGGACTGAAGGGTACACAGGTGGGGGTGGTTGATTTGACTTGCTTTCAGGTTACAGTAGATAGTTTTTAGTTTTTCAAAATGTTACTAACACTGCTCGGTATTTTTCTTAAATGTTGAAGCCATATAAGAAGGTTTTCACTCAGAGAGACAAGAACTTAGAAATACTTGAGTTTCTTTCTTTCTTTTTTTTTTTTTAATGGCATTCCCAGTAGTTTTAAGTATTTAAATAGAAGTTGTATGGATATTCAAGTGGCAGAAAGAAGGCTGGGAGCATCTCCCCCAGGCGGGTGATCTCCAGCTCATGAGCCAATCATGGTCAGGTTGACGTGGTGTCACTATCTCTCTGGGCCTTGGAGAAAGTGTGTGATTGTCCTGCAGTCTCCCCCCTTGGGCCCCTGGCCAGCCGTGCCCCACCTGGTGCTTTGAATCTGTTTTATTTCCGCTTGACTAACATAGTTGGGATCTGTGGATCAGCCTCTGCTGGGGAGGGTCCTGTCCTATTAGCTGGGATGGGGACAATGTCCCCAGTGACTCTCTTGCTCTTCATTTCTGCAGGCTTCTCCTTGAAGTGACACATGGACAGAAAAGTGTGAGAGGGGCGCCTGGGTGGCTCAGTCGGTAAAGCGTCTGCCTTCGGTTCAGGTCATGATCCCAGGGTCCTGGGATCTAGTCCCGTGTCGGGCTCCCTGCTCAGCGGGGAGTCTGCTTCTCCCTCTGCCGCTCCCCCTGCTTGTGCTCTCTCTCTGACAAATAAATAAAACTTAAAAAAAAAAAAACCCACAAAACTGTGAGAGCCTGGGCGTGAAGCTCCTGAGCCCATAAACCACCACCAGCATAAGTGGCGCCAAGCTGGACCCGAACGGCTGTGTCCCTTAGGCCCCTCCCCTAGGTACCTGGCCAGGGGCTTCTGATTTCTGACAGCAGAGGCTGACTCTGCCGGATTGCGGACTTTCTGTGTGTCCCATGGCGTTTGGCCGCTGACTGTCACCCTCCAGTGAGAGACCCCTGCGTGAGCTTGGAGGGTCCGTTCTGCTGGGATGAACATTGGACAGTTTCCCGTGGGGGCTGCTGGGAGCACTGTGTGCAGGTCTCTGCCAGTCTGAATCGCTGTCCGGGGAAGCCCTCTGTGGGGGCTGACTGTGGTCCTCCGCGGGCTAACCCGTCTCCGAAGCCCTGATGAGCCTCCACGCCCTTGCCAGCACGTGGTGGGTTTTCTTTCCCATTTTAGCCCTTTCGGTCTGTGTCAATAAAATATGATTAGCCATCGTGCTCCAAATTTCCCCGATGACTAAAGAGGTTGAGCATGTTTCCATGTGTTTATTAGCCACCTAGATACTGTGTTTTTGTAAAGTGTGTGTGCAAGTCTCTTCTCCATTTTTCTACTGGATTCTCTGCCTTTTTCCAGGAATTTCGTATGTGTCCTGGGCATAGTCCCGTGTCACCTTTGTCAGCATGTGTACGGTCTTGTGCTTGTTCTCTAACAGGTATTTCCCATCCTGGACTTGCCTTTTTACTCAGGGGCTCTTAATTTTATTATGATCAGCTTATTAATTTTTCTTTGTGGTCAGTGTTTTTTTTATGTCTGATTAAGACACCTGAACCCCTGTAAAACTGCAAACATTTTCTTATGCATTTTTCCTAAGAGCCCAATTGTTTTACTCTTCAGACACTCGTCTAGGTCTTCATCTGGAGCAAAGTTCTGTGGGCTGGCCGAGGCAGGGGTCCGGGGCCATTTTTTCCCATGAGTACTTCTAGTCAGCACGACACCATGTTTGAAAAGTCCACTCTCGGGGCGCCTGGGGGGCTCAGTCGTTAGGCGTCTGCCTTCGGCTCAGGGTGTGATCCCGGAGTCCTGGGATCGAGTCCCGCATCGGGCTCCTCTGCTGGGAGCCTGCTTCTTCCTCTCCCGCTCCCCCTGCTGTGTTCCCTCTCTCGCTGGCTGTCTCTATCTCTGTCGAATAAATAAATCTTCAAAAAAAAAAAAGTCCACTTTTTGTGCAAGATCAGGTGAGCCTATGCATGTGTCGGTTATCTGTGAACGTGTCCGTGTCTGGGCCCCACCGTGTGCTTTTGCCGTTGCCGCAGCAGCGCCTGGTTAGAGAGCTGAGGACACGGTGTGTGAGAGGTGGCGGGCCGCTTGCCCAGGGCTAGCTGGTGAGAGGCGTGCATGCTGTCCATGGGCCAGGGCTCAGGGGCTGGGCACAGGGAGCACAGAAACTGCGCTCGAGCCTGGACGTTCCTTGTTCTCACCAGTGCATGGGGCCGTACTAAGATGTTTTCCGAATGTATATGCTTAGAGATGTCTGCTCTCTCACAGGGTGGTGTCTTCCTGACTGACACTGGACGGGGAGGCCCAAGGACCCACTGACTTCTGTCCACCTGGGTCCTCAGGAAAAGACTGCAATGTCCCAGACAAGGGATTATGAATGTGAGAGCCATGACGCTGGTGTGCAAGAGCCCCGGATTCCAGGATCAAGCACGAGGTAAGGAGAAGCCAAGGACTGGCTTCCTTCCTTTCCGAGAAGGAATGGCAGCTTCTTTGTCGGCTGTGGGGTGGGGGGGAGTCGCTGTCCCACATGCACCCAGCAGGACTAGCGGCTTTCAGACGTGATCTGTGCTTGCTTATGAATTTGACGTCCTCCCGTGCAAGCCCCATCCCCAGGTGTGGCCCCTGCTTCCTGCCACAGACACACCACAGAGGGAGAGGCTTCTCATGCAGGTGGACTCGGGTGCCCTGCGGGCCCATGGCTGGACCCAACTCCACATGTTGCCTCTTGGCATCAGTCCACAGCAAGGCAGGTTGCCATAGTTCATCATTTTTATTTTTCGTATTTTTAGCTTTATTTGGAAATAATCCCATATTTACAGAAAACTGGCAAGAGCAGAAACGGCGCCCTGAACACTTGCGTCCTCTTGCCCTGACTCACCCTCGTGGCCTCTGTGTGTACCCTCCTTCCCTTCACACAGGGCTGTTTCTCCGAGTCTCCTGGGGCTTGCCCAGGAGAGACGTCTCTGTGAGTAAATCTGGGCGGGGGCAAGTCTCCCGTCTCCTCTGCCTCAGGGTCCCGCTTTGGCCGCTGGTTCCTGTGAGCCTTCGCGGCGTCTGCCAGCCATCCTGCACGTGTCCACCACTGCTGCACGGCTCCTCGCCACAGCCACCCTTTCTCTGCCTTTTGCAGCACTGATACTCTTTAAGGCAGTGGTGGCCCTTTTTTATTTTTATTTATTATTATTTATTATTTTTTAAAGATTTTATTTATTTGACACAGAGAGTGTGTGAGCACAAGCAGGGGGAGCAGCAGAGGCAGGGAGAGAAGCAGGCTCCCCGCCGAGCAGGGAGCCCGACACGGGACTCGATCCCAAGGCCTTGGAGATCGTGACCTGAGCTGAAGGCAGATACTCCACCCACTGAGCCACCCAGGCGCCCTAATAGTGGCCATTTTTAAATGGAGAACTTGGTTTGGATTTGACGATTTCTTAGCAGAATGCTGCACAGTGGTGTCTTAGCTTCTCAGCGTCACCCCTCTGCAGGAGCGCGTCCACCTACCGGCTCCTCACGGGCTTGGGCGTTACGCTTGTTTTATACAATCTGGCCTTTCCTGGGATGCGTGTGAAGCACCGACTTCCCAGTGACAACACCCTTTGCAGGCCTGCCAGCCGGCACACAGCGCTCTGCGGGAACGAGAGCCCTCTTCCCCCTGCTCGTACTTGCGTTCGTTCCTTCTCAGTGCGCACCATAAATTCCTTTCTGCTTTACATGGTTTGTAGTTAATTCCTGCACTTCACTGCTTGGGTGCTCGTGTCGTCCCAGGTGGGGCCGGCCAGCTTCCTTCCCCTGTGTACCCATGACTCTCGGACGCTCCTTCCTTCTGGCTCCAGGCATTTCCTGGGCTGCGGCGCCCCTTGGAGCCAGCTGTTTCTCTGAGCAGCCCTGGTTCCCCACCCCCCGGGGAAGACAGGCGTTGGAGGGCCTGTCGGGGGCTCGGCATGCTCTCGACTCTGGCATTGTGTGTAAGCACACTAGAAAGTGGGTGCACGAGTATGCACGTGACCCATTACACATGCTGAGTTCACACCACTGTCTCCAACTCCAGCCCGCTCCCGGAGGGCCTGCGCTTCCTTCTGCTCCACAGCCGTACCCTCTTTGATCAGGGAGACCCTGCTCCCAAGAGCATCTGCACATTTACTCATTTGCTCATCTGATAACATGTCCAAATATTGTTTCAGAGTTGCGTCAACCTTTCCACTTCAAAAATGCGTATATAATGCTTTAAAAAAGTTCAGGATTTCTTTGGACCCCACCCCGTCGTGTGAACGCTGCTCAGGAACGGGAGTCCAGAGTCTAGTCCCGCCCTCACTTGGCGTGGCTCCTTCTCCACTTTGTCGGGTTACGCTGCTCGTTGAAATACAGTAGGTCATCTGTTTCATTCATTCTCCCTTTCCTTACTGACTTCACTTGTTTTTTAAACATGTAGACCATTAACATGCTTCCAAAAGACAAAACATGAGGTACATTCAGATCTCTGTGTCCCACACCCTCTTGCAGGTAGCTTTTCTGGCTTCTCTCCTGTGTGTGTTTGTGAGGGTCCCCTCAGCTCGTACAGACCACCCTCCTCGGCAGCATGGACACCACGGTACTCAGCCAGTCTCGTGGTGGACGTGGTGGTAGTTTCCAGTATCATGCAGTTACGAGGGGGGCTGCAGCACAAAGCCTGTGCTTTGTGATTTTGTGTTGTCGGACGTATGTCTTCAGGTCAGTCCAGGCGAGGGACCACAGGGTTGTAGGTGTCAGCCACCACACGCCCTCCATGGAGCTCTGTGTGCTGCGCCCAGCTGCCCACGGCCTCCCTTGGACGGCGCTTGGGGCACGGGCCACGGGTCTCAGTGCAGCTTGGGTTTTATGTTTGATGCCAGGATTCGTGGGACATCTTTTTCCCATTTTTCTGTAGTACTTTTATGGGGGCTTTTTGCTCAAATTTGTATCTGAAGGATATGAGCTCCTTATCTTTAATTTATATTGCAAATATTTAATATTTTCACCAAATGTGTCCCAAAAAACAAAATCTTTTTTACTTTACACTTTATCAATCTTTTGGTGCATCTGGATTTTTAGTTGCCATTGGAAACTCGTTGCATGCCTTGTGGCTGCGGGGAAAGACAGAGTTTTCTCACGGTGCCAGTACACTTTGGCTCTTGTGCGTAGAGGAGCTCATTCTTCTGTAGGGTGAGTGTAGATCTGCCTTCTTCGTGCTCCAGATGCCATGCAGTTGTCTAGCACCTTTACCCTAGCCTGCAGTGTCTGTCCTGGGCTTCTTAAGTCACTGCGTCTGCTTCTGCCCTTCTGTTGACCCTGCTGACCTCAGCACACGTTCTGCATGTCCTGGCCTGGCCACGTTCTGACTTAACTGAGGCTGCACGGCTCTGTTGCTTTCTGGCCCGCTCTCCTCACAGCTGACTTCCTGCGGTTCGCGTACCTCCTGGGGCACAGTCAGCACCTGGCAGAACACACGGCAGCCAGCTCTGCCGCCCGTGCCACCGGGGCCCGGGTTGCCTTCTTACGCACAGGGCCCTGAAGGCCATGACAGCTGCCACACTGCTCTCTGGCGGGGGAGATGCCAGGTCCTCTATGCCTCCCGGCGCCACGAGCCCCAGCACCATGAGCCTGCTCCCCCAGAGTGTTCGTGTTGGCTGGTGGCTGGTCTGCGGCTTCAGCATCTGTACCTGACACCCAGGGAGACTCGGGGTCTGTGTGTTTTTGTCTCCTCACTTTTCTTCCTCTGGGAATAATCTCTCATCCCTTTCTTCTGTGAATAATTTGTCTTTTTTTTTTTTGGATTTGTTTGAGAGGGAGAGAGCATGAGCAGGGGCAACGGCAGAGGCAGAGGGAGAAGCAAACTCCTTGCCGAGCAGGGAGCCCAATGTGGGTCTCGATCCCAGGACCCTGAGATCATGACCTGAGCCGAAGGCAGACACTTAACCAACTGAGTCACCCAGGCGCCCCCGAATCATAGGTCCCAACCTTTCTGATTTGTAGACTTCCCTTTGCATTCTGAGTTGCCGTCATGTTTGGGTTACGCATGTGGAAGATTTTCTCTCAGTTCGTGCTCACATTTTTTCATATAGTTTTTTTTTGTTTGTTTGTTTTTTTGAGGGAGAGAGCACGCGCACAAGCAGGGGGAGCGGCAGAGGGAGAAGCGGGCTCCCCGCAGAGCAGGGAGCCTGACGTGGGGCTGGATCCCAGGACCCTGGAATCATGACCTCAGCCAAAGGCAGACGCTTAACTGACTGAGCCACCCAGGTGCCCCCTATTTGGTTGGTTTTTGATGAGCAGACATTTTAAACTCCAGCATAGTCTGTCTCACTGCTTTTCTCTGTGTGCAGCTCCTGGCGGAGGCCCGTCGTTCACCTGTGAAGATCGAGTGCTCTGCCAGATGTGTTCCCAGGGCCATGTTCTTGCAGCTGTCTTGCTTCTGTGTCCCTTGTCCCCGTTTTCTCCCACCCCTTCCCAAGGTCCTAACGTTCCCAAAGTCCTCGGTGCTCAGAGTGCCGGTCCTGCCAGGTGCGGGAAGTGGTGTCGTGGTTGAGTCTCATCCGTCCAGTCTCTTCTCTGTTCCCTTTGGGGATCCAATCGTCACCAAGGAGTGAGAGGTGTCGGGCTCTGCTGTTGCTCTGAGGGAAGGACTGCGGCTGCCATGGTCATGGCTACTGAGCACCCCAGGCTTACGCACCAGTCTCCCCACGGTGTTGTGTCCACCTGGAGCCTCACCTTCTGGTGGCTCCGGCACGGTGTGAGAGGAGCTGCCAGTGCCGATGCCCCTGAGCAGGCTCAGAACGCACAGGAGCAGGTGTCCTGGCGCTCTGGGTTTTGACGAGACGGTTTACCGGGGGATCCCTTGGACCACGGCCTAGAGGGAAAGGCCGTGTGAGGGACGCAGGTGGCCAAGCAGACTCAGGCTGAACCTGCAGGTCCGGAAGTATGATTGGACGTCATGGCGGGTCCAGTGGTGTCTGCCCAGCCCCTAGGGCACTGCCAGCAGAGCAGACGAGCCCCGTGCGTTGTGGAGCCTGCGCTATTCCCTCTCTTGTGCCTGGGTAGGTGTGAGGTTCGTGTTTCCTGAAACATAGAAGTGCTCGCTGTGTGCAGAGCAGCTCCTGGATGTGGGCAGGGCGGCGTGCTTGCTGCCTTCCCCTTCCCAGGTGGTGCTCATGGCTCCTGAGTTCCACACACGCACCTCGTTCCCTCTGTGAGGGGTGACCGAGCCCCGGCCCCAGTTCAGGAGCTGGGGCACAACACGGAGCGGAGCCCCTGGTCAAGGAGAGCAAAGGGGTTTTCCCTTCAGGCAGGGTTTATGGGCCGGGGGCGGCTCAGCACCCTCTGGCCCTCCTGCCAGCAGAGTGCAGATGCTCATGGGGCAGTGAGAGGACAGGAGGGCACAGCAGGCTCAGCCACTTCCTTCTGGGGGACTCTGTGGCTTCCCCAGCCCGTCCCATGGCTTTGCTCTTAGACTGCTGCCTACATGGATGAACTCATTAGCAGTGAGAATGGGTTTGGTGCCTGCTGGGCTCTGGGAGTTGGAGTCTTCGTGGCCACACCGGCTAGCTGTAGGAAGCAGAATGACAAGACAGCAGCGGCACAAAAGGATATTGTTCAGGGAACGCAGCGGCCAGTCAGATGATGGGGTGATGGGAGTTTAGGACAGAGTGTTAACGCGAAGTCTGAGGACAGGTGAGGTCTCTGCTAGATGCCAACAATCCAGAAGGGTGGACATTGCGTGAGGTCCCTGCAACTGCAGGCTTCACGGCAAGAAGGCAGCACAGAGCAGGGGCAGCGGGTCACTGAGGCGGGCAGGTGTGCGCTGTGGTGGGGGCTGATGCCGAGGAGGGCCAGGGGCCTGGAGGGGGGCCCCAGGGACCCAGGCATGCAAGGTGCCAGTGGGGACAACCAGGGGCTGAGCAGTTGTGCAGCCCTGGTACCTGCTCAGGCCATGGCCAACTCACGTTGGAGCCTGAGGTCGTTCCTGCCTCTGTGCTTGTCCAGGTGGCACCAACTCTAGAGGATGTGCTCTGTCCTTGACACCAGCCACCCTGCAGGAAGTCCCAGCTCCTCACACACCCCTGCTGTCTCCCCTCTGCCTTCCCTGGGGAGCACCCCACTTTGCAGCCCCTACGCTGACCTGCTGGGCTCCCCGGAAGCGGCAATCCTTTTTCTAAATGAGATATAATTCACATAAAATTTACCCTTAAACAGTGTACAGTCAGTGTTCTTAGTACATTCACAAGGTTGTACAACTATCAGCTCTGTCTGCATCTGGAACATTATTCCCCCCCTCCATAAAGGAACCCATTTCAGCAGCAGCTGCCCCCACCCCCTGCCCCAGCCTGGCAACCACTAATCTACCATCTCTCTCTGGATTTTTCTGTTCTGGACACTTGACATAAATAGAATCACACAACAGGTGGTCTTTTATGACTGGCTTCTTTTCCTCAGGTAATGTTTTTAAGGTTCATCCGCGTGTAGCACGTTTCGGGGCTTTTTCCACATACTGCATGTTTATCCATTTATCGGGTGACGGACATTTGGGCTCTTTCCACTCTTTGTTGTGACTCAGACTGCTGTGAACATTGTGCACAGGTCTCTGTGTGGACATGTCTCTGTTTCTCTTGGGTCAGAGAAATGCTGGGAACTTCTGAAGAGCTGCCAGACTCTTTCCTAGAGTGCATTCCCACCAGCAGAATATAAAGGTTGCAGTTTCTCCATATCCTCTCCGATGCTTGTTATGGTTTTAAAAACTAGCATAGCCATCCTAGTTGGTGTGAAGTGGAGTCTCATCACGGTTTGATTTGCATTTCCCTGATGACTAATAATGTTAAGCACCTTTTTGTGTGTGTTGGCTCTTTGTTCTCTTCTTTGGAGAAATGCCTATTCAGATTTTTTGCCCATTTTTTAATTGGTTATTTGTCTTGTAAGAGTTCTTTATATATTATAGGTACAAGTCCCTGCTCAGATCCATGATTTGCAAATGTATTCTCCCATTCTGTGTTGTCTTTTCACTTTCTTGATGGTATTATTTGTAGCACAAAAGTTTATAATTTTTTTTTAAGATTTTAGTTATTTATTTGAGAGAAAGAGAGCACAGAGGTAGAGGGGGAAGGAGAGGCAGACTCCCCGCTGAGCAGGGAGCCCAGTGAGAGATTCAATCCCGGGATCGATCCCAGGATCATGACCCTGAGCCAAGGCAGACACTCAACTGACTGAGCTACCCAGGAGCACCAAAAGTTTTAAATTTCAATCAAGTCCAATTTATCTGTTTTCCTTTTGTTGCTCATATTTTTAGGGTCAAGTCTAAGAAGCCATGGCCAAATCCAGGGTCATGAAGATGTACCCCTATGTTTTCTTCTCAGTTTTATAGCTTTAGCTCTTACATTTAGGCCTTTGATCCGTATTGAGTTAACTCTCATATATGGCGTGAGGTAGGGGTCCAGCTTCCTTCTTTTGCATATGGACGTGCAGCTGTCCTGGCGTTGTTTGCTGGAAAGAGTGTCTTTTCCCCAGTGAATGGATCTGGCACTCTTGTTCTAAGAGTCTGGAAGGCAGAGAATGTGCCTGGTCACTCTTGTGTCCCTTTCACCTGGTAAATTGCTGGCACATATTTGACAATCATTAAGTTCTTTCAGGAAATATTTATTTGAACATATTGTCTGCAAGTGAACCTCTCCAAGAACTGGGGAGGGCTGGAGGGGTCCTTCACGTTGGCTTTGGTGCAGACAACACCCAGCACACCAAGGGGGCTGCAGGCCAGCGCGCCGCCCTCAGGTATCTGCACCGTTGTCCTAGTCCAGATCTCATGCCCTCTGCCTCTGCCACCAAGCAGCCCCTTTTCACTAATTCACCTCAGATACTGCTGCCAGTCTGTCACCTGCAGCGTCCCTGCCCCTCCTGGCAGCAAAGCCCCACAGGGGCAGTTGGAGCAGTCTCTCATCATGTGCCTGGTGATGGAGCGTCCTTGCACTGTGCAGCCCCTCTGTCCCAGTGCTGTGCATGGACAGCAGTAACCCCAGTGGTGAGGTGCATTTTCTGCAGTCCTCACAAAGTTTCCTCTCCCCAACCTGCCTGGAGAGGGTCTAGGTTGGGGAGGTGACCACAGGCCCAGCCCCAGCTCTGCTGTGTCTCCTCCTTGCCCTGTGCAGGGATCTACGTCCTGTGTGCATTCTCTGCGCCCTGGCTCCCCAAGGGCCTTGGTTCAATGCTGTACCCCAGGGGTGACCAGAACTTTCTTCTGAAAAAGCAGGGATTCTACCCACGCACACACAGGAGTGCGCCAAAAAGGGAACAGATGCTCTTCTTTGTTTAGAAAGAATTATAGCTATTAAATTCGCCTGAAAGTGCTTCTTTAGGGCTTAGAATGTTCAGTTCGGTGCTTTCTCAGCTTCCGTGCCAGAACAGTCCTTCCTTTGGGAGTGTCTGGACTTTGTTCTGGTCAAATCCAACACCGTGAGCCAGGATGGAAAAGCAGCACAGCTGTGTGAGGAGGTGGGATGCAGGGACCACACTCGGCCTTGCAGATGCCCCCACCGTGTGTCAGCTGCCTATGGGGGCAAGGGTGCCACACGTCATCCGCACGCAGAGAGTGCCAGCACTGAGCACGTGGCCGACTTCCATTCCCACCTCCAGCAGTGTCTCACCGGCCTGGGGGGTCTGTGTCCTGTCCCCTGTGGGCCGGCTCCTCTCCCGGCTTCTCGGGCCCCCCTTCCCTCTCGTCTTGCTGTGTGTCAGCCCCCAGGAAACGCCCAGCTTGACCTTGGGGCAGACTCCTGCCTGGCCTTCCGGAAGTCTCCATCTTTGTTCCCTATAGATCAGCTTGAGTGAGATCATGTCAGCCCTGCCCAAGCAGCCCTGTCCAGAGCCGTTCTTGTGCCTTCTCTCCTCACTCGAGCAACAACAACAGCTCCTGCCCTGGCCCCCAGGCCTCCGCCTCCAGGCAGCTTCTTGGGGCTCCGCCCCCCCGCCCTTCACTTGCCTCCTTGCCTCGGGCAGAGAGAGCCCTTGGTCAGCCAGCCTGTCTTGGAAGCTTCCACAGGTCCGTTTCATATTCTGTGGCCCATGCACATCAGTGATGGCCTCTGAGTATGGGGTGCCATCCATTGGCATCCTGGTATTTGCCAGGTGGGAGAGAGGAGGTCCCTGTGTAAGGGGCTCTGTGGGTGGAGGTGCAAGTAGCTGGCTGTCCTGTAAGGAGAGCCCAGCCAGATCAGGAAGCTGAGAGGGGGAGCTGTGAGTCTGCTGAGAGTGCACGCCATTCCTGGGACGACTCAAGCTGGCGAGAGCTGCACAGGTAGAATGACCCAATTCACAGGTTTAGAACTTGCTCTGTCCTCAGGGAGGGGAATGGCCAGCTGGCAGCCAACTGGGTGATCCAAGTAGGTGTAAGGAGTGGGGGCAGAGGTGAGGGGTTCAGCGCTAGGTCAAGACATACCTTAGGGCAGAAAAGAGGGCCGCCCCGTGCATTTGCATCTGGGTAGGGAAGCAGGGTTGGTGTGGTTCCGCTTCGTGCTGTGGGCCAGTTGGGAACCAGACATGTGAGCAGCAAAGCAATGGTCATGGAGGATGGTCCTGGGAGGGGTAGCCCTGCAGATGAAGAGGGGACCCTTACCCCACCTTTTGCAGGCACCGGCCTTGCACAGTGGCTTGTGGTCAGAAGCCACATGTGACCTAAGGGGCCCCAGGGATGGCTGCACCCTGGACCACACTGCTGTCAGGCCTGCTTCCTGTCCTTACACTTCTGGCACGTTCTCTCCTGCCTGGTTTCCTCATGCTGTCTTGTCCCCAGGACACTGTGTTCTTCCTCCCGCAGGATGACTGGCCCGTGGTGGGTGGTGAGTCCCCATAGCCTCCCCCAAGAGTGGCCCAGTTTGGCTGCAGGTGGAGGGAGGTGGGAATGCAGGTGGAGGGCGGTGGGAAGGGCGTGGCTTCCAGAGAGAGAGGACCCACCTGATGTGCAGCCTGTCCCTGCGCCAGGTGCTCAGGACATCATGGTCAGGGGCTCAGGCTCAGGGCAGTGACAATCAGAGAAGCAGTGACTCCCGGAAGGGGTTTGGAGTTCTGCGGGCCTGTGGCAGGGGCACCGGCCAGTCTCCTGTGGTGTGAAAGGGTGGGAACGTGACAGGAGTGGAATTGGGTGAGGGGCGAATCGTGTGCTCATGGAGGGTCTCAAGGGGAAGCCGCAAGTGAGGGGGAGCTCCGCCCTCAGGGTTCCCTGTGAGGCCATTTATGGGATGTCTACGGAGAGGAGGAAAGAGGGTGAGGTGAGGCCTGAAAGCATTCTGAGCGTTTTGCCGTGTGCCATGGACAGCACGGTGAGGGCTGGGGTGGACCCTGTAGAGCTTCACACCGTGGTGCCCACCCTCCCCATTGCTGGGTTTCTTCCAATAATGCTTAGCAGTCCTGTCACAGGCACAGAGAGGGACCTCAGATGAGCTGGACCCAGAGAATAAACACATAGGGAAACAGGGCATCAGGAGTGAGACCCGCCAGAGAGAGGCCCATAAAGATGCCAACACTGGAATTATCAGACACAGAATATCTGTGTTAAAGAGCTGCGAGACAGGGCACCTGGCCGGTGACGTCGGTAGGAGTGCGGCTTTGATCTCGGGGTTGTGAGTTCAAGCCCTATGTTGGGTGTAGAGATTACTTAAAAAATAAAATAAAATCTTGGGGCGCCTGGGTGGCTCAGTCAGTTAAGTGTCTGCCTTTGGCTCAGGTCATGATTCCAGGGTCCTGGGATCGAGTCCCACATTGGGCTCCCAGCCTGCTTCTCCCTCAGCCTGCTGCTGCCCCTGCTTGTGCGCTCTCTCTGACAAATAAATAAAATCTTAGAAAAAGAAAGTATGAATTGTTTAAAAAAATAAAATCTTAAAAAAAGAAAAAAAAGAACTGTGAGAAGGTTACACATGTGAGCAGAGAACAGGAGGCCCTGAAGAAGGACCGTGGGAATTGGGGAAAGAACCAGCAGGTTCAACAGAGCTGAAGAGAGAATTAACGAAGTGGAAAGAGGAAATGAAGAAGTGATCAGGTGTGCGGCAGGCAAGACAGAGCGGGGACATTACAGGCTCCATGACGTGTGTGGCAGATCTTGTGTGGGTTCCAGAAGGAGGCAGGGGGCTTGGGAGGGTGTTGAAAAGATGGAAATGGAAAATTTTCCAGAATTGTTTAAAGATGCTTACCCTCAGACCCAGGAGTCCCCCAGACCCTGCATTTCAGTGATGGACAGTGAGCCCACACCTGGATGTATATCTGGCAAAACTGCCGGACACAGAAAAGGTGGTTATCTGTGTTAATTGGCCAAATCGTTGTGTTTTCTACAGACAGTTATGTTATATCATACACAAACGATGAGAGGTCTTTTCCTTGTTTATTCACAGGTGAATTCATACTAAGTTGTTAGAATTAATAAGAAAATTCAGCAAGAGTACTTATAAAAGTAATATATGGGACGCCTTGGGGGGGCTCAGTCAGTGAGGCGTCTGCGTTCAGCTCAGGTCGTGATCTCAGGGTCCTGGGATCGAGTAGTCTCGCATCGGGCTCCCTGCTCAGTGGAGAGTCTGCTTCTCCCTCTCCCTCTGCCCTTCCCCTGCTCGTGAGCTCCCTCTCTCTGTGTGTGTCTTTCTCTCTCCAATAAATAATTTTTTTAAATCTTAAAAAGTAATATACAAAATAAACTATTTCTATCTACCAGCAACAATCAAAAAGTTATTTCTGAAGTTAACAATGCAAAAGTTGAACGCTACCAGACAGGCCAGAATGAGGAGTCAGCAGCATTACTGTGCACAGCTTGGGGGAGAGCAAGTCGGGGTCCTCTGGACAGTTGGTATGTACTTCTGGGACGCAGCGCCCCCCCTCTGCAGACTTCCGCAGCCCCTGCCAGGGCTCGTGGGTAAGGGTGTGCACAGCGGGGTTGTGAGAAGTAGTCCCGATGGCAAACAACCCAAATGTCCCTCAGCAGAATTGATCACACACGTGACCGAGGTGCCCAGCTGGCTCTGTCGCTGGGCATGAAAGTCTGGATCTTGGGGTCATGAGTTTGAGCCCCTGTTGGGTGTAGAGATTACATGCATACATACACACGTACATAAACAAACTAACTAGAAACAAAACAGAGCACCGTGTTGCAGGTTTACCCTGCAGCACTGTGGGCCGGGAGCTTGGGCAGACAGCATCAGTGAGTTTTGGCTGCAAGTGAAAGAAACAAAACGCACAAAAAAATTAGTTTTATTAGGTGAATATAGGATTTAAAGATAAGACGCACCTAAATTAATTTGTTTAGGGTTATCTTCAAAGATGGTAAGACTATAAAGGCAAGGAAGCAGTTTTAAAGCCCGAGACAGTGCTGTGGGTGTGTCTCCGCCACTGCCTAGTTTTATCTCTTGGTGAGCGATGGCTACACCAGTGTTAGATCATAATTGCTCGTTAAACTTATTTCTCTATTCTGTACATTTTTCTGTATACGTCATAAATCATGGTTTTATTTTTGAAAGGTATAAATATACCATTTACAATAGTGTGTGTGTATGAAGCCTGGGAATAAATCTGAGAAAAGATGTACCACCCTTTAAAGAAGATCTAGATGAGTGGGCACTCCGTGGTTTGGGTGGAGCGTGTGTGTGGGTCCCCTGGGGTAGACCAGCAGACCAGCAGAGTTTGTGGGGAAAGGCAAGAGCCGAGAACAGCCAAGACACGCCAAGGAGGAAGCCGAGCGGGGACCTCGGAAATGCAGGTTGTACGCAGCTGTGGCGGTGAGGACGACGATGCTGGTCAGGTTCAGACTGACCCACAGAGCTGGCGGCACGCTCAGGCACGGGTCTGTCGTGGAGGGAAGGGTGCTGTGTGTGGACTGTCCTGAGAGGCCCGGGTATCCACGTGGGGAAAATGGAATTTCACACAGTCAACAAAAGGCCAGATACAGAAACAACTTCAATAGGAGGCAAAGCTATAAAACTGTGACAAGTCAATTTCAAAGAGAATAGTTCTGACCTAGAAGTAGGGAAGATTTCTTAAACAAGGTACAAAGAGGAGAAATCAGGAGAAAAGATGTATGAACTCAACTACATTAAAATCAAGACTTTCTACCAAAAAACCAAAAGACACCATGGAGTGCAAACACATTGTAAAAACTTGGAAAACAGAGAAAGTGGGAAGGAGAAACTGTATCGCCCTCCTGCCACCACCGCAGCGGCCACTGCTGACGGGATGAGCACGCAGGACAGGGCTCCGGCGAGGGAGCGCAGGAGTGGTGGGCCGTCCGTGTCTGAGCCCGGCGAGACGTCGGATGGTGCATGAAACATCTCTCAAGAGGCCGGTCCTCACCACAAGGAGAGAGGCAGCGGCGGATAGTGGGGGTGCTGCCGTGGCCGTGCCCACACGCTCCTGCCTGCTCGAGCACAGCTTCCTGACCGAATCCCCGTGCATGTTCTGTGGGACAGTAACATAGGGAGTCCAGAAGGCCATGGCTTCAATTTTTTCTGGATCTGAAGTTGTCTCTGTTATGGACTGTGTCCCCCGTGTTATGCATGTTGATGGTATTTGGAGGCGGGGCCTTTGGGGGGACTAGGTCTTGAGGGTGGCAGCCCCATGATGGGATTCATGCCCTGAGAGAGCGCGCTGCCCCTCTTTGCCGTCTGAGGGCACGGTGACGAGCGTCGCCTGCAGTCGGAAGTGTTCTCACCAGAACCCGGCATGCCGGCACCTTGAACTCCCACATCCAGCTTCCAGACTGCAAACGAGAAACGTCTGTTGTTTGTAAACTGCCCAGTCTGCCGTGTTCCGTTAGAGCAGCCTCAACGACCTCAGACCATTTCAAAACAAAGATTAAAATTTGAAGGTGAAAGGGAGTGATCCGCAGTATCCAGTGACCCAGGTCCATTAAAGACTGGAAAGGGCAGTCGCAGAGGCCCTGCTGGCCTCCCTGGGAGAGGTCGGTGTGTGGTCTGAGGGCCGCAGTGGAGGGGAAGAGAGTTGCCCTGTGTCCTGGGGGGTATGGGATGGGACTCACCCTGCCGTCTGCTGGCTTCCTCCTTCCCTGGAGCAGCAACCTAGGGTAGGAGCCCCTCTTGCTCGTGTGCCGCTCTGCTCGAGGTCCTAGGACACCTGGCTTCCTCCCAACCCCCTGACTCTCCCCACCGCCTGGCACCCACAGGATGGCTCTGCAAGCATCCAGGTGGCTGCTCTTTATCCTTGTGTCAAACAGAACGGCCCACGCTGTGGCCTCACCACCTTCCCTGCCTGCTCCTGGCTCCCCTTGGCTTCTCAGGCGAGGTCCGGTCAGGATGGATGTCTGCCCACTCCTCCCCACCCTTTCTCTCACAAACCCTGCTGCTTAAGACTTTGCCTGCACCGTCAGGCCCTTCTCAGAGTCTGTGGAGCCCCATGGGCTGGTCCTGCATCTGGTCCTGCTCTGCTCCCTTCTCTCTCTGCCCGCCCCCCACCCCCGTTCCCTGCACTCTCTGTGGCTCCACGTGCCACCACTTCTCCAGCTCTCTGCCCCCACAGTTCTCATCTGCAGAGTAGCTTTCCCTGCAGACAGGCTCCACTTTGTGTCCTTCTACCTGGCCTCACTGTGCTGGGTGCCCAGGCGCTGGCACAGACAGGGACCCTCCCCATGGGCTTCCGGAAGCATTTCCTGACCCTGAAGGAGGCCCCGGAGCCTCCGAGATGCTGGGGGTGGACAGTGAGTGATGGGACTGGGGCGTCTGGCCTTGAGCTGGTCTGGTCTCAGAGGGCGGGGCTACGGTGCCGAGGAGCGTGCCCATCGAGAGGTTCCAGAACGGCAGAAGGACCGACACACATGGAACCCCTACACTGCATAGCAGTCTGGGGTATTTTAAAGCGTTGCTATTTGTGTGGAAACTTGGAAGAAGAATAAGAATATGCCAGATGTCAGCCAGACACACCCTGATATCAGACATGTCGACATTAAAATTGCCTTGTTCTGAAGAGCTTCAGTTTTCATTAAGAAACTTAGCAGGATGGGGGTGCCTGGGTTACTTGGTTGGTTGGGTGTTGGGTCGTGGTCTCAGGGTCGTGAGATGGAGCCCCACGCTGGGTTCCATGCTCAGCAGGGAGCCTGCTTGGTATTCTTCCTCTCCCTCTGCCCCTCCCCCGACTCATGCTCTCTCTCTGTATCTCTCTCTAAAATAAATGAATAAAATCTTTAAAACAAAACAAACTTAAGTGTGATGGAAACTGTGTCCTTGAGGTGGGGGACACTCTGGGAGCCCCAGGGAGGAAATGGCTCCAGAGCACCAAGTCACATCCCAGCTGGGCTAGAAGCCGCTTCTCAGCTGGGCCCAGTGTAAAGATGGTGGCATCCACTCCTGCTGCAGATGGATGGGCAGTGGTGGTTCATGGTGGCCAGGTAGACCGAGAGCAGCCAGGGCATCCTGCAGGCCGCATGCAGCCAGGCTGTGTCCAGGTTCCTCTGAGGACAGGGAGCTGTAGAGGCCAGTGGAGAGGTGCTTGGCCCAAGTCTCCCCAGAGAGCTCCTGGGCAGTAATGAGCATGGAGAAGACCAGGGATGGGACTTCAGTTGGGCTTGGTTTTATTGTAGAAGTGACAGGATTTCTTGCCTTTGGAGCTGGCAGATGTGGGTAAGGGCTTGCTTTGGGTGGGAGGATCTACAAACATCCCACTCCGCAAGCAGGTGGCCTGCACAGCGGCTGGGGGATGCAGGGCACCCCACGTGATGGGCAGAACCTGTTCTCTCAGGTGAGCAGTGGGCCTGGGGTTGGAGGCAGCTACTGCTCCCCACCAGCCTCCTTGTCCTGGGCCAGGCTGCAGGAGCCCCTTGTTCCCCGAGGCCAGCGCCCTGACCCTGCTAACGCTCCTCTTGCTCTTTCTCAGGCTGGAGTGGGTGGAGATCATCGAGCCGCGCACCCGAGAGCGCATGTATGCCAACCTGGTCACGGGCGAGTGTGTGTGGGACCCTCCTGCCGGCGTCCGCATCAAGCGCACCAGCGAGAACCAGTGGTGGGAGCTGTTTGACCCCAACACGTCCCGCTTCTACTACTACAACGCCAGCACCCAGCGCACCGTGTGGCACCGGCCCCAGGACTGCGACATCATCCCCCTGGCCAAGCTGCAGACCCTCAAGCAGAACACGGAGTCACCCCGCGCCTCGGCGGAGAACAGCCCTGGGAGGGGCAGCAGCGTCAGCCGTGAGGGCAGCACCAGCTCCTCCCTGGAGCCCGAGCTGGATGCCAGCGAGAAGGCGCAGGAGCCTTCAGGGAGGGCTAGCCGGCAGGCCACTTTTGGGGCTCTGAAGGAAGAGAGCGGCAGGTGAGGCGGGTGGGCAAGCGGCCTGGGTGTGCTGGGTTGGTCCTGAACCTCACGCGAACAGATGCCTGGACCAGCTCCCACCCTTGTCCCCCAGACTCACTGCCATTTGGCAAGAGCCTCTGTTGGTGATGACATGGAGGGCCGGGATCTGCCCCCCCCTGCTGGGCAGCCTCTGTACTCATCTTTCCCAGACAGGCTGTTAGGAAGCACCTGGGGCTGGGGGTTTTCTGCCTCGTGACCGTGAGATCGTTTGGTTCTGTCCACTGTTGGAAGCATGAATGTGCTGTTAGGACCCACCAGAGGCAGACCCCGAAAAGTACCCTGTACCCCAGGTGCTGCACACCCCAGTGCCCACACCTGGCAGGCATGGCTCCGGGACCCAGCACTCGGGGAGCCAAGTCCAGCAGGAATGGCTGGTCAGGAAGGTGCTAGGACGGCATGCCCTGGGATAGGAGGTGACAAGACAACAGGGAGGATGGAGGGACACTATAATTGGCCTCAATGGCCAGGCATGGGCAGGGTGGTAGGGATGGGGTGAGTGGGGCCGGGCTGGATTTCCCTCAGGGGCAGTGGAAACCACAAGGTGATCAAACCTGGTCTGTGCTGAGGGTCCATTTTGCTCCCGTGAAAGGGACGTCCGAGGGGCCCAGGATGGAAACGGATAGTTGTTGGCCATCGGTGGGAGCTGGAAATGCTGTTCTATGTGGCGCAGTTGGGCGGGCATGCTGGCAGATTTGGGGTGCTGTGGGGGGCTGGACAGCTGGCTGTGGCGCTTCTAAATGGGATGGGGAAGATGGGGAACGTTACAGGGGTCAGATCAGTGTGGTTACTGGTGCTGGAGAGGCAGAAATTTCCTTCCCTCCTCCCAAGATTCTTCCAGCTGGGTTTGGAATTAAACTGACATAAGACAGATTAACAGCAGGAAAAAAACCAGTTTTATTTCATGCACAGAGGTCCAGTAATGAAACAGACTCCAAGAAGTGGCCAAGGCAGGTAGTTTTTATATTTTTTAGACAAAAAGACAATAAATTTGTGAGGAATTGACAGGAGAAAGGAAACAGACCTTTGGGAGCTAATTCCAAGCAGGGTCCGGACTGAGGTAATGTTAACACGTCTGTTTCTCCAGCTTTCTCTGCGAGCAGGCACCTACCGCTGGTGAGAAGCTCTTTTTACTTCTTCGTACAGGGCGGCTGTTTTCCGTGTGGAAGGGTTACTCTAGCTTTCAGGGGACTGAGTGCGGTCTGATGACTTTGCCCCAGTGGTTTCCCAAGTGGCTTCTATGCAAAATAATCGGTTTGCCGTGGTGGCACATTTTGGGGTGGACTGCCTTGGGCCCCTACGTTGAATACACACCAGAGGTCAGAGGCCAAAGAGGTGGTGGCCAGGCAGGCCAGAGGAGACTCCGGGGACTTTTGGGCATTGCCCCAAGAAAGTGGCGCTTCCCCTGGTGAGGTTGGGGAGCTCCAGGGGTGAGCACCCAGGAGAAAGCAAATAGGTGTGTGGGCTCTGCCTCCGGCTCCCTGTGGGGCCCACGCTATGCTGCTGCCAGGAGGCCCTCCCTGCGCTCCCCAGTCCATCAGCTTGGACAGCCTCCAGCTCATCACATTGAGTCTCTGTTTTATTGGATCGTGATGATTTGAATTCTTTGCCCTATTGGTCGCTGACTCATCTCTGTAATAAGGTGGAGAGGCTGGATTCGTTTTAGGGTTCTGTTGACGATGTGTCTGTCGCCCCCACTCTGGGCGCCCACTGGAGAAGCCGGCTACCCTTCT
Organism: Ursus arctos; assembly: GCF_023065955.2. Lineage (NCBI taxonomy): Eukaryota > Metazoa > Chordata > Mammalia > Carnivora > Ursidae > Ursus > Ursus arctos. The sequence continues at coordinate 86,444,286 of NW_026623078.1, read as the reverse complement.
CTGCCCTGTGCTGTGCTACACGGGGGTGGGAGTGTCCTCTTCGGGTGCCTTGGGTATTCGGTGGGGATGAGGGGTCAGGATTTTCACAAGAGGTCCTGTTTGGTTTTGGATTAGAACTGTGCTGAATTTGTGGAACAGTTTGGGGGAAATGGGCATCTTTGTTATATTGTCTTCTGCCATGTTAAGATGGTGTGTGTTAACACGTCTCTCACAGAGGACTTGCATATTTTTTAAGGGTTATTTCCAGGTGCTTTATCTACTTTATATCTCTTTTTAAAGTCCTGTCTCCTGGGGCGCCTAGGTGGCACAGTCGGTTAAGCGTCTGCCTCTTGATTTCAGCTCAGGTCGTGATCTCAGGGTCATGAGATCAAGCCCTGCGTCAGGCTCTACGCTCAGCATGGAGTCTGCTTGAGTTTCTCTCTCTCTCTCTCTTTCTCTCCCCCTCTGCCTCTCTTTCCTGCTCTCTTTCTCTAAAAATAATAGATGAATAAATCTTTAAAAAAATAAAAATAAAAAAAATAAAGTCCGCCTTCTGATCGCTCCTGTTACATACACATTGATTCTTACGTATCAGTCTTGTTTCTCCCATGTTTGCTGGGCTCTTGCTGATCTAGCACCAGCGCCTGGCCTTGTCCCGGTGCTCAGGCTGCAGGCCTGCTGTCCTTGTACTGCTGTGACCCTGTCAGGCACAGGAAGTCCCCCTCCTATTGTTAGGCTTTTTATTTTGAATGGATGTACCATTTTATCAAGTGTATTTGCTGTGAGTCTATTGATGTCAGTGTTGTAGGTTGAACTGTGTCCCCCCCAAAAAAGATATGTTGAAGTCCTAACCCCCAGGCACTCAGGACAGGAACTTATTTGGAAATAGGGCCCTTGCAGATACGATCAGTTAGGTTGTGATGAGGTCACACTGGAGTGGGGTGGGCCTTCACCAGGTGGGACTGGTGTCCTGGTAAGAACAGAGACAAGAAGGCCCATGACAACCGAGGCGGCAACAGAGCGATGTGTCCACAAGCCCAGGGACGCCCAGGATCGAGGCTGCACCAGCCACTGGAGAAAGGCCTGGGATGGTGTCCCCCAGAGCCTCCGGAAGGAGCGAGCCCCGCCCACAGCTGGAGCTTGGACTTCTGGCCTCCCCAGAGCGGGAGAGCGGGAGCTTCTGTTGTGTGAAGCTGCCAGTTTGTGGCACTTTGTGACAACAGCCCCAGGACATTCCTGCAATTGGTATTTAATTCTATATGTCTTAGATCCCTAAAATACTTGCTCTATGTAATTTTCAAAGTAGATTCAGATTGCTAACATTAAGATTTTATTTATTTGAGAGAGAGAGCGTGAGTGTGAGGGAGGGGCAGAGAAAGGGGGGAGAGAGCAGGTGCACACATGTAGGGGAGGGGCTGAGGAGCGGGAGAAGCAAAGGCCCCACTGAGCAGAGAGCCCAACATAGGGCTCGATCTCACGACCCTGAGGTCATGACCCGAGCCGAAACAAAGAGTCTGACGCTTAAGTGACTGAGCCACGCAGGCACCCACATATTTTCTGATTTTAATTATGGTTTCTTCTTTGACTTATTTGTAACTTAGAAATGTCTTAATTTCCAAAGCTACAGGTTGTTTTCTGTCTTGTTCTTCATTGCCAACTTAATTTCATTTTGATCAGAAAGCATGGGGGTGTTTGTTGTTATTGTTGTTATTGTTTTTGAGATTTGCTTTGTGGCTTAAATCCTGAATTTTGTAAATGATTTTATGACTAAAAAATAATTTCTTTTCACTGTTCGTTAGGTCTGAGGCTTTCTGTATGTTCGTTAGATCAAATCTGTTGTATCAGTCGAGTTTCTTGCTGATTTTTTGTCTGCCTGATGTAGCACTTCTGAAGAAGTAGAGTCTCCTCCTGAATTGGTAGGATTGTCTGTTTCTCCTTCTTCTGTGTTGAAGCTGTGGGCTGGTTCCGCAGGAATTTAGGCTGTTACGTTTTCCTTGGGAATTGCTGCTTTTGTCACCGTGTGGTTGTCCTGTTTATCCTCGCATTTTTGTCTTGAAGTCGGCTTGTTTGATATTCACATAGTACTGCTCTTTCTCTTTGGTTGGTATTGGCCTCTTAACATCTTTCCCCAAACCACAGTCCTTTCCTTAGACTTTGAGTGCGTCTCTTATAAATAACATGTAGCTGTTGGGTTTACTTGTCACCACTTCTGAACACCTGTCTTTGGTTTGGCGGGACGATTGCCATTCTATTTACTTAGATCACTGACGCAGCAAAAGGATTTAGTTTATGTTTGTGTCCTTCGAGGTACATGCTCTTCACTGCTGCCCTCCCCTTGGGTTGTCCCCACACCGCTCCCCCCGTGTGCCCCTGGCATGGGTCTTGCCGTTCACATGTGCTTTCGTGGTGTGGTCCCTAGATGCCTTCTTCAGGGGGTGCCGCTCTTCCAGCCGTGGGACGGCCCTGCTGCACCTGCACCTCCACCACCAGGGGTCTGGGTGGAGGTCCTGGGGTCTATGCTCATGGCTGCCAGAGGATCCCAGCACTGGGCTTTGCAGGGCGGGGAGGGAGTGTCTCGCTGGCGCATTCATTTTCATTTCTTCTTTGCCACTGATTCTTGTTCTCTCTTCATGAGCTTGTTTGCCATTTGAGTTTTATATTTGTTGCTTATATTTTTTTTACTCATTTTCCCACTGGAGTTACTGGTTAACTTTCTGTGTTAGTTTGCAGGAGTTCCTTGTATGTTCTTAATATCAATTCCTCATTGCTCTTTGTAGATGTTATGAGTATCCTGTCTTCTGTCACCTGACTGCTAACTGGTCCCTTTGTCCTTGAATTTGATGGAACCACATTTATCAGTCTTTTGTCCTCGTGGTTTATGCTTTTAATGTTTTCTTCAAAAAGTTTTTCCTTGGGGCACCTGGGTGGCTCAGTCGGTGAAGCGTCTGCTTTGGCTCAGGTCATGATCCCCGGGTCCTGGGATCAAACCCCACGTCGAGCTCCCTGCTCAGCAGGAAGCCTGCTTCTCCCTCTCCCCCTGCCTCTGCCTGCTGCTCCCCCTGCTTGTGCTCTCTCTGTCTGTCAGATAAATAAATAAAATCTTTTTTTTTTAATTCTTCCTTGGCCTAGATCGAAAGATATTCCCTTACATGTCTTGCATTCACCTTACAGTTTTACTTTCACATTGAGGCCTGAATCTGTCTGGAGCTGCTTTCCTGGGGGGCTAGGAAGGATTTGCTTCTCATCTCATTTTTTTTTTTAAGATTTTATTTATTTATTTGACAGAGAGAGAAACAGCCAGCGAGAGAGGGGACACAGCAGGGGAAGTGGAGGAGCCTGATGTGGGGCTTCTCATCTCCTAAATTGCCCACCTCTGCCCTAGGCCACACTGGTGCCTGTGTATCTGCTTGCATTAGCGCCCCGAACCCTGGGAGCCCCCTTCTCCTCTTGGTCTTTAAGACTGTCTTCGCTGGTTGTGTGCCTCCCGTCCATCACGGAAGTGCTCCAGAAAATGCAAGCAGCATTTTCATTGGATCCGTTGACTTGCATTTTGAGGAGTGCTCACCCTCTGTCAGGGAGCTCGTTCCCGTGAGTGCAGGGCCACTCGAGAGGTCTGCAGTTAGTTCGCAGCCATTTATGTTCCTTGTTGCTGAGTGAATATAAGTCACACACACCCACAAACGTTTTAAGTGCAACCAATGAAGAAAAACCCTACGAAAATAAAACCAAACCTACTTAATCTAGTAAAAGGCAAAAGCAAAGAGGAAGGCAGTCCAATATTTCTCTGTAACAATAGCAGCCAAACATGAGGCAACACAAAGTAGGAAGTATTCACTGAGCCAACAGGGAACAAAAACGACTCGAAATAACGCCCTTTGTCATCAGAAAAGGACATCATCCCCTTTGTGCAATGCGCTAGTTTTGCTCTGAACCCTTCCTGTTTACTTGTTCGTATTTGTAGTTTTGCCTTCTTTTTTCAGCTTCCCAGTTAGCTCTGGTTAGGACTCTCCAGAGCAGCACAGTGTGGGTTTTATTACTCGGTTCAGGATGAGATGTTGTCCTTTTATGGCAGGAGGCTCACGGTGTAGCCTCTGTGACCCCAGGTGATGCTTATTGATCTTCTTCACTGTGTCTGTTGACATACAGTGTGTGTGTGTGTGTGTGTGTGTGTGTGTGTGTGTGTGTGTGAACGGTTTAAATGTTTTCTCACAGTTAACGCCCACGTGTGCTGTTTACCCCGCATTGCGGTGCATAGACATGTCGTTGTGTCCTCTTGATGAATTGATCCCTTTATCTTCATGAAATGGCTCTCTTGATGTCTACTAGTATTTTTTGCTCTAAAATCTGCTAATATTAATACAGGTTTCTTTTGAAGTGTTAACATGGTACCTCTTTTTCCCATCTTTACTTTTAACCTATTTGTATGCTTTTATTGTGATTTTTTTATAGGTAGCATGTTACTGGGTCCTGTTTTTTTTTTTTTTTTTTTTTTTTTTGTCCATTCTGTCTCTGCCTTTTAACTGGGAGACTTAGACCACTCACATTTAATGGAATGATTTGTACAGTGAGGTTGAAACCTTTTGTCGAGCTGTTTTTGTTATGGTCCCATCTGCTCTTTGTTCTTTTTTCTTCTTTCGGGTTAGTTGAGCCTTTTTTTCACTCAACTTTATCTCCATGCTATGTTGTTTTTTGCTCTCTGCTGTGTTTCTAGCTGTTGTTCTGGGTTACAGTGTGTACTAACTGATCAGAGCGGATGTTCAGGCAGTAACACACACCACACCTGTGGCGTGAGCACTCAGCAGCACACTCCAGGCTTCCTCCTGGTGCGTCCCAGGTAAACCTCTTGATACACTGTTGTTATTTTTGCCTTAAGCAGCCAGTTATCTTTTAAAGAGATGTCAATAAAAGGAACACATTTCTCATATTAATGTATAGTTACTGTTTACAGTACTCTTCGTTTCTGGGGTGGGTTTTCCTGAGTGGGCTTCCCTCTGCTGGAATATTGCTGGTTACGCGAGTCTGCTGCGAACACCTTCTTTCACTTTTGTATTTTTGAAAAGTATTTCCTGTGTGTGTGTGTGTGAAGTATGTTTCTGCCGGGTCTCGAATGCTGATGGACCGGTGTTCCCATCTTGCCGTGCCGCCCTCCTGGGCTGCGTTACTTCTGGCGAGAGGTCTGTTCTCATCCTCACTTTGTGTCTCTGTACAGAGTATGTCCTTGTGCTCTGCTTTTAAGATTTTCTCTATATTGCTGATTACAAACAATACATGCATGATTTACCTTAAAGTTGTCTTCACATTTCTCACTCGAGGTTCATGGAGCTTCTTGGACCTATAGGGTTATAGTTTTCATCAAGTTTGGGAAATTTCAGTTATTTTTTTTTTTTCAAGTATTTTTTTGGTCCAACCCCACAGGGCTCCGGTCGCATGTAGAGTAGGCTGCAGCTTGCTGATGCTCCTGGATTTTCCTTCTTTCTTTTTAATCTTCATTTTCTCTGTGTGCTTCCAAGTTTGCTAGTCCTTCCGCAATGCCTGTCCTGCTGCTAAGCCTTCCAGTGCATTCTCCATTTCAGACATTGTCCTGTTCTTCTCTAGAACTTAGATTGGAGTCTTTTTATATATTCCTTCTCTCAACATATTCAGGCTTTTTTTTTTTTTTTTTTTTTTTAGCTTTTGAACATATGGAATACAGTTCAATAACTCCTAATGTTCTTGTTAGTAATTCCATCATCTGTCAATTCTGTGTCGGCTTTGATTGATTAAATTTTCTCCTCACTTACAGTTCCTCGTCCACAGGACCGTGAGTCCTGTGAGTCATACTGTGTCAGATCCGAGGGGAGGCCGTTCCTGCGGAGGAAGCACTAGTGCAAAAGTCCTGAGCAGGGAGAGCTCTTGATGTGCTTAGGGAACAGCAGGAAGGCCAGCAGGGCTGCTCTGAGGAATCAAAGGCAGTTGCTCTGCACCATCCTCCACAGCGGTTGTAGATGTTTATCTGTTGAGGCTTATGATGAGATCGTACGTATTTTGTCTTTGAAAGTGTCTTCTTGCACAGATAGGTACTGCTAAGTACTGATTATCGGTCCATGAGCATCACTTGGAAGGCATTTACAAATTCTCTTAGCTTTTCCCCTTGATATTTGCCTTTTAGCATGCATGACACTGCAGATGACTAACCCTACCTAAGGTGAGATGAAATCTCCTCGGGAATTCCTCCTGCACTGGCACGTGCGTCGAGGTCTGAAAGCCCTGCTGGAACTACAGGTTGATCTTGGAAAATGTATCTGCTGCAAATTTGTGGGAATGGAGATCTTGCTTCTTACTTTAACTTTTGACAGCATGGGACATAGATGAAGCAAGTTGATGTTGTTTGTGACTCAGACATTGGTTGTCATCAAAATGACTTTACCGCAGTCTAAGTTTCACATATAAATGATGTTTGCCTTATCATTTTAGTTTGAATTCATTAACAAATATAAAATCTGTCCCCCCCCCAAAAAAAAAACCAACCACACATACATTCAGTCATTCAGTGTTTGATCATAGTGGTTCAGAGAGGTTTTTCACATTCAGAAAATCTCAGTCTCAGCACAGAGTTTAAGAAAATGGCAGTGAACTGTTTCTACCGTTGAGCCGCTGTGTGGTAGGGTGTGCCAGGATGTTTAGCTTCTGTTTCTAGCAAAGTCCAGGAGAGCAGGTGAAGCCTGCAGTTGGCACCACTGTTTACATAACTGAGTGTCCCGCAGAGCCACCCAGGCGCCCCCCAACATTTTTTTTAAATATAAAAGCCATTCTTTGGGGCGCCTGGGTGGCTCAGCCGTTAAGCATATGCCTTTGGCTCAGGGTGTGATCCCAGGGTCCTGGGATCGAGCCCCGCATCGGGCTCCCTGCTCAGCGGGAAGCCTGCTTCTTCCTCTCCCACTCCCTCTGCTTGTGCTCCCTCTCTCGCTGTCTCTCTGTCAAATAAATAAATAATCTTAAAAATAAATAAAAGCTATTCTTTGCCCATGAAACAGGCTGAACAACATACTTAGCAGGCTGGACTTGGCCCAGGGGCTGTAGTTTGGCAGGCTCTCCATGTGGCCCACCTAGAGGGCCCTGTGTTACCTGCCTCCAGCACCACTCCCCCTTGCACCTCCCTTGCCGCTCACTGCACCTTAGCACAGAGGCCTCATTTCTGTCCTGGGAGGTGCCAGGTTCATCCCCCTTGAGGTCGCTCTGTCTACTCTCCGATTTGCTCTGTTCGCTGCCCAAACGCCCCTCTCAGAGAGCTGTTCCTGACCTCCCTCCCTGGGCTTGCTCCCTGTCTTGTTCCTGCAGCTGCCTGAAGCTCTGGTTTGTTCCCTGTGGGCCCCCACACGGAGTGTGAGCTCTGGCAGCAGAAGCGGGTCTGCCTCACCTACCTTGTATCCCTGCCCCCAGCCCAGGCCCAGCATGGAGTGGGTTCATCAGTGGATTGGCAGCAGTCTGGAGGAGAGGTGACAGTCCTAGGCCTGGTGGCTGGAGTTGGAAATAGAAGGAAGTGTCAGGGCCCCTGAGGGCCCAGGGGACTGTGACAGCATAGAATTCAAAAGGAGTACCTCCAGGAGGTGAAGGTGGCAATCTCGTGGTGGAAAAACTGTTGGTTTTGGCTTTGAAGAAAGAACTGTGTACCAGCCTGGCCTGGGTACACATGACAAAGCCACTGTGAACATAGGGAATGTACAGGGTTGTGGCTGCAACTCTGGTCTACAGCCAGGTGCTCCCAGATCTGCAGGACCTCTGTCATCTTTTGGTGGCCAGCCAGGAGGAGGAGGGATGCACGAACTGATGTAGGTGTACATGTAGGTATCCTACAGATGCGTTGGCGTAATACATCGTTTTTCATGTTTCTAGCTGTTTGTTCTGTAGCATGGTTATGTGTTAGGAAACACTGACCACCAGCCAGTGCTAACATTAGCCATTCATTTATTCAACTTTTAAAATAACATTTTTATTAGAGAAGCAATGCACGTATAGTTACATAGAAGAAAAATTTTGAAACCCACTAAATACCATCTCAGTTTTCTGGCGTTTACCTTTGTAGTTTTGAAAATACTACAACAGGGGTGCCTGGGTGGCTCAGTCAGTTATGCATAGGCCTTCGGCTCAGGTCATGGTCCCAGGGTCCTGGGATCAAGTCCTACATCTGCTTCTTCCTCTACCCCTCCCCCTGCTCATGTTCTCTCTTCCCCTCCCTCTTTCCCTCTCTCCCTCTCTCCCTCTCTCTCCCTCTCTCCCTCTCTCTCCCTCTCTCCCTCTCTCTCCCTCTCTCTCTCTCTCAAATAAATAAATAAAATCTTTTAAAAAGGAAAAATACTACAACAGTATTTCCACAAGCATTCTCTTTCTCGGTACGAACAATACTGAGTGAATGTGAGCTCCCATTGCTAGACATGTGATTTGTTTCCAGTGTACTTGCTAAGTATCTAATGGTAAAAATTATCTCTCCCATTACAATTTCTGAACTTTTCTTAGTTATTCTTTCTTGTTCATTTTTTTGAGTTAACTTTCCAAACACTCTAAGTTCTAAAAACATTCCTTCCTATTGGAAGTGTTATTAGAATTACATTAAGTGTATTAACCAATTTTGAAGTTATATCTTTGTAATTATTGGGTTTTCCTGTCCAAGGAATCTTGTATGTATTCAGATTCCTCTATGTACCTTAATAAAAATTTATAGTTTTATTCATATGCATCTAACATACTCCTTTTTAATTTATGCCTGGACTTTTATTTTATTTCTGTGATTGTCATTGCTGTGATGAAGGTGAACTTTGTTCCTAACAAGTTTCTGCTAATACACAGAAGAGCTGTGATGCAAGTGATACAACATAATTAGTCTCCCTAATACCTTTAGTAGTCGTTCCGTTGATTCCTTTACTTTTTCTAGGTTCACAACTAATGACAATTTTATCTCTTTCAAATATTTAAATCTCTTCCCTTTTTTTTCTTGTCTTGTTGCATTGACTAGCATTTCCAAAAGTATGACATACTGGTGGTAAGAGTATGTGTTCTCACTCTGACTTTAATGAGTATGCTTTCAGCCTTTTACTACTAAATATTATGAAGGCCTTGAATTTAATATGGGTATTCTTAATCAAGTTAAGTAAATTTTCTTTTACTTCTGGATTACTGAGAGTTTTTAAACCATAAATAGACAGTAATTTGATCACGTCTTTGAACATCTGCCAAGATAATCACCCGCTAATTTACTTCCCAGATACTGAGTGCCTGTTGTGCTACACACACACCCCTTTTAAGAAGCTTATCATCCCCATGAGAGTATTTCTTTTTTTTTTTTTTTTTTAAGATTTATTTATTTAAGAGAGAGAGAGCAGGGGGAGGCGCAGAGGGAGAGGGAGAGCCTCCAGCGGACTTCCCGTGACACAGGGCTTGATCCCACGACCCAGAGATCATGACCTAAGCCGAAACCGAGAGCTAGATGTTCAACTGACTGAGCCACCCAGGCACACCCCTCCCCGCTGTGAGAGTATTTTCAACAGTGCTTCCTTCTCAGGTCATCTGGTCAAAGTCGTGGTTCTCACTAACCCCATCACTATGGCCTTAGAGTAGAAGCCCCAGTTCCAAGTCATCTGAGCTCCTAAAATCCAGGACAGAGCAGTCGATGTCTTTGCCTGTCCCCCAGCCTCTGGACAGGGCTACAGTGGGGCTGTCCCTGCTGGGTCTCCAGTGCATTTTGTCCAGGCCACGTGCAGTGAGGCAGGCTTAGGGCAGAGGAAATACCCCTTTGACCTGATGAAGGGGATAGCTTTGTGGGCTGGACACTGGCGTTATTCCTGAGAAACTAAAAGAATGACACTTATATTCTTAAAAGTGAAAGGGTTATTATTTTGAATGTACTGTATTTTTAAATTATTGCACTTATGCTCTTGTCTTTTTTTCCTTTTGCTGTGTTCCAGTTCTTCACCACCAGGAGTGTTCCTTGAGAAGGACTGTGAGATTTACCGGGATTATAATGTGGATGGCCGACTTCTGCACTACAGGTAGACCCCACTGGCTCACGCTGGGTCCTGCGTCCTGACCTGAGGGTGGTTTTCCTGGCAGCTCTTGGGTGAGCTGGAGAAGACTGTGGCTCAACAGGAAGCAGCTTGCTGGGGTCCTGTACTGGCAAGAGGAACATGGGGAGAGGCTGTGGGGCCACCAGCACCTGGGCAGAGGCCTTTGGAATGGCCCCCAGGTTCATGTGACAGCTTTCAGGAAGCTGGAAGGAGCTTGTCACTGCCTAGTGTGGGGAGCCATGGAGCCCATTGCTCCTAATAGAGGAGTGAGTTCCTGGGGGACCCCCAGCATGCATTCTCCCCTGGAGCTGCAGCAGAGTGCTTCCCAGGTGAAGTTGGGGAGACTGGTGTTCATCGTAAGGAAGGATGTGGACACTGGCTTCTCTTGGTCCTGGGCTGGCCTTGTGGGGTATTGGAAGTTTCCAGAGACGACCCTCAGGACCCCAGGGCACAGCATCTGTCAGACTGGGCTGGGGCCATCCTCAGCCAACTCATAGGTTGGGTGCTGTGCCTCTGGGTGGCCTAGGTACCCTAAACACAGACCAATGGGAGTGATTCGAATGTTGGGGAGGAATTTGAAGACCTGAGGGGCCTTTGGTGGTTTGTTCAGACAGTTTAAAGATCGATCTTGGAAAGGCTAACTGGGTTTGTTGATATGGAATGGAATCTGAGCCTGGATCCATCAGGGTGGGTGTGTGACCGTGGGCGTGTTTTGTAGCCTGTGCTTCCGTGTCCTCAGTAAAGTGGGATGCAGACGGCTGGCTGGGCGGGCCCTTAGTGCACCTGCTGCAGGTGAGGGTAGGTCAGGGCAGGCCCTCGGACTTGGTGTTTCCTGTGGATTGAGCAGTGCTCTAGTGGCTGCGTGTCAAAGTCCCCCACACCCTATAGGGTGCACGTGCCCAACTGGTCTTTGGTGGCCTGTTGCAGCCCTGGCCCTGCTGTCCTGGGTGCCACCTGAGCTGCATATGAGAATGACATGTTGTAGTTTTAGGAATGAAGGCGCTCACCCAGCCAGAGTGGGAAGAACGGGAAGCTAAACTGTATGGACAGACCAGGGAAGAGACTCCCTCTCCCTACCATACTGTGAGCAGGGTCTGTGAGGAGGAGGGGAAGCAGGAAGGAGCTTGTCTAGGGTGGCTTGTGCTGCCCACCCAAGGTTGTGTGCTGGTCAGGTCCCTGAGCAGGTGAGGGGCATGCCTGGTAGACAGCCCATCCACTCCAGGCATGAAGGTGCATTGGTGGGCCAGGTTTACGGGCAGTTGGGAGGGCTGTGTAGTTCGAGTTGTTTTCAAACAGAACTTCGGGTGTACGATTTCTTTTCTACATGAGCAAGGCGCTGTGAATCCCACTCACCGGCTTCGGTGCAGAGCCCGGGCGTCCGCACACATAGCAGCCACCTGCTGGGGACGGCAGCACAGCAGTCCCTCTGACTTCGGTCTCATGAGGTGCTCTCCATTCTCCTTTTGAAAAGAGGCCACGGAGAAGTACTCCGAGCCAAATGGAGCCGTCTCTTCCTGCTCCTGCCCTTTCCACACCTGCCTCTGCCCTGCTTGCCTGTCTCCAGCATTTCCAGTGCATGGAAGGTTCTCTTCCTTCTCATGGTTTTAAAGAGTCACTGAACAACCAGATCAAGCAGTCATCCCATTTTATGTAGAGACAGGTGTGACTCTCTGCCTGGGTACCTCTACCCTCGCAGAGTTGATGGGGAATGAAAGCACGGGTGGGGACAGGCTTCCTGGGTTTGGGGAACCGGAGGGAGACAGGTCTGAGGGCAGGCCAGGGAGGTCAGACTGGGTAGAAAGAGTGGCTACAGGCAGCTGGGCCATGTGGCCACTCAGTGGTCAGAGGTGGGGGGACGCACAAGAGGCAGACAGCAGGGCCTGGAAACTGGATGTGGGGCTTCAAAGAGAGCTTCCAGAAGGAGGGCAGAGCAGTGGGTCAGGTGGGGACACAGAGTACGGGGCTGTGGAAAGGCCTGGCCTGAGGACGAGAGCCGAAGCTGCCAAAGCTGCTGCAGAGTGAAGCCTGTCGGGGGTAGGCGCCTCCTGGCTGCTGGGCTCCTACTCCATGGCCGAGGACCATCTCTGGGCCCTGGGGGCCCATATTCCCATTGGTGACTTGAAGTCCGTGAGTCAGAGGTTCCTGCACGGGCCTCAGGCCTGCCTTGACTTCTGCTGGGGTGCTCAGTGCACACGTATGCTGCAGTGCGAGGCATTGCCCCTCAGCCCAGGGGCATTGTTTGCATGCTGGAGGGTAAGGCCCTGGGTCTGCCTTTCTCCTTCCTCGGTCGCTCTCCTTTCCACCCTGACTAGATGGAACTGCTGTCGGCTCCTGGAACAGATGTGTCATCTGACCAGCTGGCCTCTCATGTGCTTTTGACCCTGACACTCTTTCCCTCCCTCCTCATCCTACAGCACAATTTTGATGGCCCACAACTGACAGGCCACAAGGTGCCTCCTTGGGCCACAGCCCTCAGCACCCTTCACCAAGCAAGGATCATTCTTTACCTCACAGCCCCTTCAGAGGCCCTGGCACCAGGGCTGGGTCACTATCTGCTATGTGGTGGAAAAAAGTGCAAAAAAAAAAAAGCTTTACATTTGCTCAGTGTTTCCTGTATGTCAGTACTGAGCTAAGGACTTTAATCCTACATGCATTATGTGACTTAGTCTTCATAAGAATAAGTGAGGACACTGAGTCAGAGATGGTAAGTGATTTTTCCCAAGGCCCACAGCCAGGGAGCAACATGCTGGAGTCCTGTCCCAGATTTCTGGATTCCCAGGCCAGTCCTCAGGGTTTGCTGGCCCCTGACACGTTAAGTGCCACCCTTCACTCTGCCTCCAACAACCAGGAACAGAGTTCCCAGGAATGGGAGCCTGCATCCCAAGTCCTGCCACTCTCTGACTTCTCAGGACGGTGAGACTGAGCTGCTGGCCATCGCTGTCAACTGGTAGGGTTGGATCCGGGCCATGCTGAGTGGGCCACGCACCTGGCATGTTGGAGTAGGCTGCCTCCCAGCTGCCATGGGCCCTCATGCTCTCAACCCAGTCTCACATCACCAGCCTGTGTTTTCTAAGGCCTGCCTCTCCCAACCCCAGTAAATGGAAGTCATGACCTTGTGCAAGAAAGGGCTAGCAACAATCAGAGGACAGGGCAAACTGTACAACTAGTTTCTTAAAACACTTGGATTTCCACTTTTGCAGTTACCACTGCATTAACTTACCTGAGACCAGCCTGCACACAGAACAAAATAGACAAAATTGTCCTGAAGTCATCAGAGATCTACTGAGGAGTGAAGACTTGAGGGCTGAGGAGGGGTCAGTGTAGCCGAGCACACACATGATACTGCCTCTCCCTCAGGACAATTGAGAGGCTGAGAAGCTGAGCTGACCATCGGGTGGTTCCATGGCTCCAAACATCAGAGTTGAGGCCACAAAAAGGAGCCCTAGTTAACATTGCATGTTGCCACTTGGACTCCTGAAAGGCTATACCCAGGAGTAGGATGAGCCATAAATAGACCAGCCCTCAAACCTAAGCCTGATTTCTGGTCAGCTCAGTCCCAGATGGAATTCAGGTTATCTGCCCTTTCCCCGGGTGTCTGTCAGAAACAAAAATAAATCCAGAGCCTCAAATGATCTCTACAATTTTTCTTCAGAATTTCAGTCTAAAATTATCTATGTGGAAACTCCTAAAGAATTGACAAAAAAAACACTAGAACTGGTAAGTGGTTACGCAAGTTTGCAGGATACAAGGTCAATTTACAAAAGTCAGTTGCTTTCCTGTATACTAGCAGTGAACAAGTGGAATTTGAAAATACCATTTACATTAGCACCCCCAAAAATGAAATACATAGGTATAAATCTAACAAAATATGTACAAAATCTATATGAGGAAAACTACAAAACTTCAACGAAAGATATCAAAGAACTAAATAAATGGAGAGATAGCCCATGTTCGTGGACAAGAAGATTCAATATTGTCAAAATGTCAGTTCTTCCCAACTTACTCTATACAATGTAACCTCAATCAAAATCCCAGCAAGTTATTTTTGGATATCAACAAACTCATTCTAAAACTTATATGGAAGGGGGCGCCTGGGTGGCACAGCGGTTAAGCGTCTGCCTTTGGCTCAGGGCGTGATCCTGACGTTATGGGATCGAGCCCCACATCAGGCTCCTCTGCTATGAGCCTGCTTCTTCCTCTCTCACTCCCCCTGCTTGTGTTCCCTCTCTCACTGGCTGTCTCTATCTCTGTCGAATAAAATAAAATCTTAAAAAAATAAAACTTATATGGAAAGACAAAAGATCCAGAATACCCAACACAGTGTTCAAGGAGAACAAAGTTGGAGGACTGATACTACTCGATTTTAAGACTTACTGCAGGGGCGCCTGAGCATGTCAGCCAGTTAAGCATCTGCCTTCAGCTCAGGTCGTGATCCCAGAGTCCTGGGATCAAGTCCTGCATCAGGCTCCCTGCTCAGCGGGGAGCCTGCTTCTCCCTCTGTCTGCCGCTCCCCCTGCTTGTGCTCTCTCTCTCTGTGTCAAATAAATAAATAAAACCTTAAAAAAAACAACTTACTGTAAAGCTGCCATAATGAAGACAATGTGGTATTGGCAAAGAACAGACAAATAGATCAGTGAAACAAAGTAGAGAGCCAAGAAATAGATCCATAAAAATACAGTCAACGGATTTTGACAAGGGGGCAAAGGCAATTCAGTGGAATAAAGATAGTCTTTTCAATGAATGGTGCTGGAACAGCTGAACATCCGCGTGTAAAAAAATGAATGTAGACACAGGTTTTTTTTTTAAGGATTTTATTTATTTATTTGACAGAGATAGAGACAGCCAGCGAGAGAGGGAACACAAGCAGGGGGAGTGGGAGAGGAAGAAGCAGGCTCATAGCGGAGGAGCCTGATGTGGGGCTCGATCCCATAACGCCGGGATCACGCCCTGAGCCGAAGACAGACATGTAACCGCTGTGCCACCCAGGCGCCCCGTAGACACAGATTTTACACCCTTCACAAAAATTAGCTCAAAATGGGTCACAGACCAAATGTAAAACACAAAACTTACTGCTAGAAGATGACATAGGAGGAAACCTAGGTGACCTTGGATGTGGTGATGATTTTTAGATACAACATTAAAGGCACCATCCATGAAAGAAATAATTGATCAGCTGGACTTCATTAAAATTAAAATTTTCTGCTCTTCAAAAGACAGTGGCAGGAGAATGAGAAGACAAGTCACAGCCTGGGACAAAGTATTTGCAAAAGCTGCATGTGATAAAGGACTGTTTTCCAAAATATACCAAGAGCTCCTGACACTCAACAGTGAGGAGACAAACAACACAGATAAAAACTGCGCCGGAGACCTTAATAGACACCTCCTCAAACAAGATAGACAGCTGGCGAATAAGCATAGAAAAGATGCTCCGCCGGGTGGAGGGAGGGGGTAAAAGGGTGACGGGTATTGAGGAGGGCAGCGCGGTGATGAGCACTGGGTGCTGTACGTGACTCGTGAATCGTGGAACACGACATCGAAAACTAACGATGTACTGTGTGTGGCTGACGGAACATAATTTTTAAAAAATATGCTCCACATCGTATGTCATCAGGGAAATGCAAATTAAAACAACGAGATTCCATGACACGCCCGCTAGAATGGCCAAAATCCAGAGCGCCGACGACACAGATGCTGGTGAGGACGCGGAGCGACGGGAGCGCTCACCCGTGGCTGGCGGGAGAGCAGAACGGTGCAGAGACTCTGGAGGAGAGCGTGGACATGTCTCACAAAATTAGACTTGCTCTTGCCACGTGTTCCAGCAACCGCGTCCCGTGGTATTTACCCCAAAGAGTTGAAAACTTACACCCACATCGAGACCCGTGCATGGATGTATGTAACAGCTTTGTTCAGAATCACCAACACCTGGAAGCAGCCGAGTCGCCCTCAGCAGGCGGACAGATACGTGAACCGCGGCCCCTGCGGACCACGGAATGTTTCAGCGTTAGATAGAAATGCGCTCTCAGCCGTGGAAAGACGCGGGGGAACCTGAAACGCACGTTGCGAAGTGAGAGAAGCCAGTCTGGAAAGGCTCCACCGTGTGTGACTCCCAGTCTCCGACGTTCCGGAAAAGGCAGAACCCTGGAGACCGACGAGTGGTTGCAGGGGCTGGGAGGCGGGAGGGACAGTCAGAGCACAGAGGGCCTAGGGCAGTGAGACTGCCCCGTACGACGGTCTGCTGGTGGATACACGTCGTTCCACGTCTGTCCAAACCCACAGAAGGTCTGGCACCTGGAGTGAGTCCTGAGGTCAACTAGATGCTGGGTGATGAGGCTTCATGACGTGTGCCCGCGTGGGTCCATCGACTGTGACGAATGCACCACTCTGGTGGGGATGATGATGATGGGGACATTGTACATGATCGCGGTAGAGGGTATGAGGGAAAGCTCTGTACTTCCCCTCAGTCTTGCTCTAAAAACCAGTTTTTACGTCTATGCCCAGGTACAGAGTGTTGTGTTTATGTGAGGGCAGAGTCACAGGAGGGAGTCAGGCTTTTTGGAGCTCATGGGACCCTCTGTGGTTGAAAAGCAGGACCTGAGATGCTGAGGGGTGAGAGGTGGCCCACTGCCCTGTAGGAGCACAGGCAGGTGCTGCACCCGGGAGTGAGGCCTGCAGAGAAATAACCCTATCAAATCCAGAGTTAGGCCTCTGGGAGGGCCACCCCAGCTGTTGTAGAAATAGTTCTATGCCTGGTGCTGGGGTGCAACCAGGACAGACACACACACACACACACACACACACGCGCGTGCCCACCCTTGCAGGGAGTGTCAAGATGGGCACCAGAGCAGGGGGAGCTGTGTGAGGACAGGAGGGCAGCTACGTAGGCTGCACTGCCCAGGAGTCAGGGCCCCAGCAATGAAGGGTGGACAGGCCATTTACAGGGAGCCTCCCAGCAACTATCAGGCCCCTGAACCCTGCAGCCCCCATTTGGGAGGTGAGGAGAACACTGAGAAATGACCAGGCCTCTTGGGCCCTAACCCCAGACACCCGTGAGGCCGAGGCCAGTCGGTAATGGGTTCAGGCTGGTAGCTGGGCCAGACTTAACATCTCCCCCTGCCAATAAGTAACTTGTGCCTGTCCCCCACTCAGGACCTCCCTCAGGTAACCTGTGCCTGTCCCCCACCCCCCAGGACCTCCCCCAGGTAACCTGTGCCTGTCCCCCACACCCCAGGACCTCTCCCAGGTAACCTGCGCCTGTCCCCATCCCCCAGGACCTCCCCCAGGTAACCTGTGCCTGTCTCCCACCCCCCCAGGACCTCCCCCAGGTAACCTGTGCCTGTCCCCCACCCCCCAGGACCTCCCCCAGGTAACCTGTGCCTGTCTCCATCCCCCAGGACCTCCCCCAGGTAACCTGTGCCTGTCCCCCACCCCCCAGGACCTCCCCCAGGTAACCTGTGCCTGTCCACCACCCCCCAGGACCTCCCGCAGGTAACCTGCGCCTGTCCCCCACACCCCAGGACCTCTCCCAGGTAACCTGCGCCTGTCCCCCACCCCCCAGGACCTCCCCCAGGTAACCTGTGCCTGTCCACCACCCCCCAGGACCTCCCGCAGGTAACCTGCGCCTGTCCCCCACACCCCAGGACCTCTCCCAGGTAACCTGTGCCTGTCCCCATCCCCCAGGACCTCCCCCAGGTAACCTGTGCCTGTCCCCATCCCCCAGGACCTCCCCCAGGTAACCTGTGCCTGTCCCCCACCCAGGACCTCGTCGCTTCGGTGGAATTCGGGCACCAAGGAACGCATGCTCATCAAAGTTGCAGACCGGGAGCCCAGCTTCCTCTCCTCCCAGGGCAATGGCTATGCCCTCGATAGCCAGCCTGGCAGCCGCTCCCGCAGACCCTCAGGTGGGCAGCACTCACCCAGCCTACAGACGTTCGCCCCTGACTCTGATGGCCCTGTCTTCTTCCCTGAGCGGCGGCCTTCGCCTTTCCTGAAGAGGGCTGAGCTAGGGAGCTGCTCCCCACTGCTGGCCCAGCCACGCAAGCCCACCAGCGACTCACAGCCCTCCTCCCCACGCTACGCCTATGAGCCCCCCCTCTACGAGGAGCCCCCTGTGGAGTATCAGGCCCCCATATATGACGAGCCCCCCATGGACGTCCAGTACGAGGCTGGTGGGGGCTACCAGGCCGGCTCACCCCAGCGGTCTCCAGGCCGCAAGCCACCACCCTTCCCACAGTCTCCCAAGCAGGGCTCTTCCTCACCCTACCAGCAGCTGGTGCTGACCAGGCAGAAGTGCCCCGAGCGCTTCCTGAGCCTGGAGTACAGCCCTGCGGGCAAGGAGTACGTGCGGCAGCTGGTGTACGTGGAGCAGGCCGGCTCCAGTCCCAAGCTGCGTGCGGGCCCGAGGCACAAGTATGCGCCCAATCCTGGAGGTGGCTCACTCCCGCTGCAGCCCAGCCCCTGCGTGCTGCGGGATCAGCGCCTGGGGGTCTCCTCCGGGGACTACAGCAGCATGGAGGGGCCAGAGTTACGGCACACCCAGCCACCCGTGCAGCTGCCCCAGGCCCAAGATGACACTATGTCCTGGTCCAGCCAGCAGGACACCATGTCCTCAACAGGCTACTCCCCAGGCACACGCAAGAGGAAGAGCAGGAACCCTTCCCTGTGCCATGCCCCCAGCACCTCGTCCACTGAAGGCCCCGGGGACCGTGACCTCCTCGGTGAGCCGCCCCTGGCCGAGGAGCGGCCTCTGTGTGGGCCCAGCCTGGCCCCAGTGAAGCGTGCAGAGGGCAAGACGGGCGAGGCCGAGCCTTTCCTGGCGCAGGCACGGCTGGCCTGGGAGGCGCAGCAGGCCCACTTTCACATGAAGCAGAGGGGCAGCTGGGACTCGCAGCAGGACGGCTCGGGCTATGAGAGCGACGGAGCTGTGCCGCTGCCCATGCCTGGGCCTGTGGTGCGGGCCTTCAGTGAAGACGAGGCACTGGCCCAGCAGGAGAGCAAGCATTGGCAGAGGGGCGCCTTGGAGAGGCTTGCTTTCCCCCAAATCCTGCTCGAGAAAAGCGTCTCCGTGCAGACCAACCTGGCCTCGCCAGAGCCCTACCTTCACCCCTCACAGGTAGGGAGGCGCTGCCAGGGTCCCTGGGCAGAGGTGGGGCAGGTGGTGGTCCCCAGGCATGGCACAGCACTCAGCTCCTGGTGAGGCCTGGACAGCTGCTGGCAGGTCACCTGGTTGGTCAGAGGCCACACACTGACTCTATCCAGGCCATGGATGCAGGGAAGTCGGGGGACAGGTGGGCAGTCACCCAACCACTGAGCCCCTGAGCCTCTGTTCTCCCATCTGTGAACGGGCTCTCATGTGAGGAGCTATGCAGGTGGAGTGGCAGGTGCTCTGACAGGTGCTGCTCTTCTGCAGCAAGGAGAGGAGACCAGACACCTGGTCCTGGGGCCAGGACCTCATGCTGCAGTTGGAGCCAAAGCAGAAGCCTTGTCCTCTCTGGTCAGCGCCAGGCACGGGCATCAGTCAGGCTCTCTGAACCCATGTGCATCTTCTGTCTGGATCACGTCCTGGAGCTTTGTGTGGGCCAGTGTCCTAGTTCTCACCTCCTGACCCCCTGACCTTTCACACCAGTCTGCTGCATGAAGCCAAGGCTGAGGGTCTGCCCTGGCATCTGCTAAGAGTTGGCAATGGCCAGAGGGCCTCCCCGTGTTGGGCTCCCACAGCTCCACCAGGGAAGACCTGCCCAAGGGCCCGGTAGCCTTGGGAGGCCAGTGTCCCTGAGCAGGGTGTTTTAGTGCCCCTCTAGGGTGGAGAGCTCAGAGCAGTGTTTCTGTCCAAGCCAAGCTGTTACCCCAGTGACGCCTTGTACGGTTGTGCTGAGGACATTAGGGAGGTGGGGAGGGGCTTGGGACAAACCTTCCCTTCCCAGCATTGTGGGAAGCATCCTAGCCCCCTTGCAGGCTGGCCCTGCCACTGCCCGGCCTCACTGTGCCCGCAGTTCCATGTGGGGATCTTTGTTGGAAGGGTAAGGCTCTGTGACGGGGAGGGGCAGGCACTGTATTGGACCAGGAGAGACATCTTCGTTTCTCTGTGGAACTTTGCATCTCGGGGAACTTTGCTGCCCTTTTCATCTGTTTCTCACCCTCAGAGCTCAGAGAACTAGCAGAAGCCAGACAGGGCTAGCAGGAGGCAGTGCCCTTCCGCCATGCATGGGGTCCCGGCACCCTACATGGAGAGGGCAGCATCCCCTAGCATCTTCCCACCTGGGGCTAGTCAGCCCAGAAAGCCAAGGAAACATACGTGTGGCTTCCTCCCTCCCCCAGACCTGCACTGGATGTCCCCCCACCACCACTACCGACCCTCAGTTGCAGGAATACAGAGGGCGCTTCCTTTAGCCCTCAGGGTAAAGGTTGGAAGAAGGGCCTCTGTGGGTTCCCCTCCCCAGCCTTGGGCGAGGACCTAGCATGTGTTTATGAGGTGGGTAGAGCGCGATGAGGCACAAAGCTCCCCCAGCAGCCTCACAGCCAGCAGGGGAGGCCACACCTCTCTCCTGGCTGGGTCAGGTGGAGCCCACACCCCCTCATGGCCCCTCTGTCCTTCCCAGTCTGAGGACCTCGGCTCCTGTGCCCAGTTTGAGAGTAGCCGGCAGGCCCGCAGCGTCATGCCCAGCGCTAGCTGTGTGTTTCCCACCTTCACACTGCGCAAGCCGTCCTCAGAGACCGACATCGAGAACTGGGCCTCCAAGCACTTCAACACGCACACACAGGGGCTCTTCCGGCGGAAGGTGTCCATCGCCAACATGCTGGCCTGGAGCAGTGAGTCCATCAAGAAGCCCATGATTGTGACCAGTGACCGCCATGTGAAGAAGGAGGCTTGTGAGATCTTCAAACTGATCCAGATGTACATGGGTGACCGGCGTGCCAAGGCTGACCCACTACACGTGGCCCTGGAAATAGCCACCAAGGGCTGGAGCGTGCAGGGCCTACGGGACGAGCTCTATATCCAGCTGTGCCGGCAGACCACTGAGAACTTCCGCCTCGAGAGCCTGGCCCGCGGCTGGGAGCTCATGGCCATCTGCTTGGCCTTCTTCCCACCCACACCCAAGTTCCACTCCTACCTGGAGGGCTACATCTACCGGCACATGGACCCCGTCAACGACACCAAAGGTAAGGCCCGGTGCGCGAGACCCCTTGGCACCCTGGGCTTTGCCACCAGCTCAGGGAAGGGCTGTGGCAAGAGCTTCCCAGTCTGCACTGGCAGCAGGTGTGTGGAGGAAGGCACAGTACCACCAAGCAGACACACATGTCCTCTGAGGGCCATGTCCTAGATTTCCACTGGGACGTGGGGTCCTCAGGGAGCCCTTCCTTGCCACTGAGGCTCTGAGAAGAATGACAGGCAGTCTTGGAACAGAGTCCCCAGCCACAGGCCAACAGGTCAGAGAGGAGGGGGATAGATGAGGACTGGCCTCCATGTCTCAGCCAGCTGGCATCCACTCTGCTGAGGCCTCCATACCTGTCAGTCTGCCTGGGGAAGGTACTTACTGTGCCTGTGTACTTACTGTGTTTGCTGTCAGACATACTGTGGCCTGGAGAGGTTGTCATCCCAGCCAGGCTCAGGCCATCTTTTGTGGGTGGGGAAGAGACGGTGGGGGGGGGTCCTGGAGCAGGGTTCCTGAGAGCAGGGAGGAGCGTGGTGACCCAGGCATGCATCAGCCAGCACCAGGTCTGGCAAGAGCACTGCAAGCTGCTGACCTGGCCCTGAGCCACCCCAAGAAGTCAGAGGTTGGAGCAGCATGGGTAGCCACCTGCTGATGGCTGCCTGGGGCCAAGTGTGGGGCCAGACTCTGCCGAGGGCTCCTGAAAGCCAGGCATCAGGCTCGTCTGGTCCCAAACCTGGCCTGCTTTGGGGAGGACTCGGGGCCATGGTCCGGCTAAGCAGACAGTGCCTGTGCAACTGGCACAAGTCCTGTGCCACGCAGGGAGAGCGTGGGGACAGGGCCATAGGCAACACCTGCATCTGCCGCAGGCTGTCCACCACCCAGACAGTCATGGGTGTCCACAGGGCTTGGCCATGGAACCAGCATTCGGACACACAGGTGTGCAAATATATACGCTCACACGCTCTCCAGGCTCCTCTCTGGGAATGACTGTCTACCTTGATCTGGCCAGGGCATTGCCCCAGCCCAGGTGTGTGGGGCCAGGGTGTGTGCACACAGTGATGGGGGCTGCAGCTGTCAGGGTAGCGGGGGAGCCTCTGGAAAGTGTTTCAAGCACAGGCATCATCCAGCACATCAGCCGTTCGGTGACAGATCTCAGAAGCCGTGAGATTTCCACTGAGGCATGTGGTTTTGGGGGTTGGTTGGTTTGTTTTTAAGATTTATTTATTTTGAGAGAGAGAGAGAGAGAGAGAAGGTGCCTGGTTGGGGGAGGGGCAGAGGGCCAGAATCCTCAAGCAGACTCCCCGCAGAGCACGGAGCCCAACGTGGGACTCGATCTCACAACCCATGAGATCATGACCTGAGCCAAAACCAAGAGTCATATGCTCAACCAGCTGAGCCAACCAGGCGACCCTAACTGAGGCATGTGGTTTTTGAGGCAGGGTCACTGAACACAGCAGATGGGTCTCCCCAGGTGTTTCCCCAGCATGGAAAACATGCAGCCTGGTGGGCAACCTGGGTCTGCCTCGTTTGCCTCACTCTTCTCAGGCCTTTCCAGGACAAGGTGGGCCCCCGTTAGCTTCATGGTTCGCTTCAGCCTGTTTCTCAGAGGCCTTAAAGTGTGTGTCCACTGCTTAGCACATAGCCCTTGGGACCTCAGGGAGCACTTGCTAAGGAAAAAGGTGAGTGAGCAATGAATGGACAGAGGCCAGAGGCTCCTGGGGCCATTCCTGCCAGCCAGGTGGGGCTCCTATGGGGAGCGGGGAGCTTGAGCTCCAGGCCCCGTGCTGGGCCCAGCAGGACACTCCTCATGGCACAGAGGTTTGTGGGCCTTTGTCCTAGGGTCTGCACCATGGGGATGGGGCTGGAGTATACGAGGGAATTGGTGGTCAGCCTGGACATATGTGGCTTTGAACATCTGCCCACCCTGAGGGAGGCCCGGGTGGTCTCAGCACCACATGTTCTTAGGCTGCAGAGGGAGATTGGGTCTGTGTGGTCCCACCAACAGGAGCCTGCTTCTAGGCTGTGGGATCTGATCTCACATATATGATACAGGGCTGCCTTCCAGCCAGAAGCCAACCCCAGGACCATTCCTGGGTAGGCATCTGCTATAGGCCCTCCTCAGTGTTGAGCCAGAGGAGAGGCCTTGTGCACGTCAGGAACAGGCGTGCTGGCTGGTGGTCAGGAAGGCAGGTCCCATCAGCCCACAAGGATGGAGCCTGTGCTTGGAGAAAGGAAACTGCAGCCTGTGTCAGGGTCACTGGCAAGGGCAGAGCTGAGCCTAGCTCCCGAGTGGCGCTGTAGCCTGAATCATGCTGCCTGACTGAGCCTCAGAGATCTTTGATTTCATTTGCCAGCACATGTGTGATATCTGCTGTGTAGTCACCATTGCAAGGGACCAAGGCGCCAATGCAGTGAACCCCAGCTCACATGTCTGCAGACCCCCAGCTTCGCCTTGTCTCATACATGGCCGCACCTTTGTGCCAGCCACCAGCAGGGTGCTGTCACAGCTCGTGTCCTTAGGACCTCCCTCGCAGGCTTTCAGCAGACGTCAGACTGCAGCTGTCCCGCGTGCTCCATGCAGCAGCACTGTGGAGGGGTGCAGACCCTAAGGAGTTTCCTTCACCATTCATGTGTTCAGTAAGACTTGGGGTTTCCACATAAAGGTGTCGGATGGAACACATGCATTTACTTGGACGCTACCTTGAAGTCCTGCTAAATGAACAGGGGAGGGATTTTTTAAAGGAGAGGGAAAAAATAAATAAAACGAAGGGAATGTGAAACGGTGCAGCCGCTGTGGAAAACAGTTTGGCAGTTCCTCAAAAAAATTAAAAATAGAATTACCATAAGATCCATCAATTGTACTTCTGTGTATATACTGGAAAGAATTGAAAGCAGAGACCTGAACAGATAGATACTTGTACATTCAGATTCATGGCGGTTATTCACAACAGCCGAGAGGCGGAAGCAACCCCAGTGTTCATCAGTGGATGAATAGATAAATAAGGTGTGGTCCATCCATACAATGGAATATTATTCAGCCTAAAGAGATGCAGGGAATTCTGACACAGGTACAACATGGATGAAACTGGAGAACATTATACCCAATTCAAAAAATACTGTATGAGTCCACTCTTAAGAGGTCCCTAGAATATTCGTATTCATAGAAACAGAGAGAATGGTGGGTGCCAGGGGCTAGGGGAGGGACGGGTGGAGAGTTGTTTAATGGCTATGGTGTTTCCATCAGCCTGATGAAAAAGTTCTGGAGATGGAGAGTGGTGATAGTTGCACAACAGTAAACGCACTGAATGCCATTGAACTGTACAATGAAAAATGGTTGTAATGGTAAATTTTATCTTACGTATATTTTACCACAATAAAAATAAGGAAAGCCCACAAGGACAAAGAGAATGAACACTATGTTTTGGAAGCTGAAAACTGCAAGGACAAGTGGCAGGAAGCTGACTTGGCAGACCAAGACAGGTGGATCCCAAGCAGACAGTGACAAAGCTAAGAAGCTGAACCAGGTGGCAAACCCTTAAAAGCTCCATAGTGGGTGGAGCCAGCTGCCTCTAGCAGTGGTTCTGGAAGTGTGTGATCTTGAAGCTGAAAACAAAAGAACTAGTCAAAAGTCTGTTTAAAGAAACAAAGCAGCTACCATACAGTTGGTGAGAGCATAGATTCTGGACCCAGAGCATTTGGACTCAAATCCCAGCCACATTTTCAAAATAGGCAATAAAACAAGTCTCAATAAATGCTAAAAAGGCAAATCATAGAAAGTGTGTTTTCTAGTCACAACAGAATCAAATCAGTTATCAGTAACAGTAAGATATCTAGAAAATCCACAAATACCTGGAAACTGAAGAGCATACTACTGAATAGCCCATGGGTCAAATAAAAACCTACAGGGATGGGGGCGCCTGGGTGGCACAGTCGTTAAGCGTCTGCCTTCGGCTCAGGGCGTGA
The DNA here is from genome assembly GCF_023065955.2 of Ursus arctos. NCBI lineage: Eukaryota > Metazoa > Chordata > Mammalia > Carnivora > Ursidae > Ursus > Ursus arctos. The sequence goes on along the minus strand of NW_026623078.1, from coordinate 86,419,157 downwards.
TCCCCGAGTTCTGGGATCGAGCCCCACATCAGGCTCCTCCGCTATGAGCCTGCTTCTTCCTCTCCCACTCCCCCTGCTTGTGTTCCCTCTCTCGCTGGCTGTCTCTCTCTCTGTCAAATAAATAAATAAAATCTTAAAAAAAAAAAAACCTACAGGGAAATTAGGAAGTATTTTGAATTGAAAGAAAACATATTAATAGTGGGTTGCAGCCACCGCAGTTATCTAAATACCTGTATTCTAAAATAAGAGCTCAAATCAGTGGCCTTAGTTTCTATTTTAAGAAACTTAAAAAATTATACTAAAAGCAAGCAGAAGAAAGAAAATACTGAAGATCAGAGTAGAAATCAGTGAAAGTGAAAACAGAAAAACGGCAGAAAATCAATGAAACAAAAAGCTAATTCTTTGAAAAGATTGATAAAATTGATAAATCTCTAGCCAGACTGATCAGGACAAAAAGAAAACATAAATTATCAATATCAAGAATGGGAGGTGATGTCACTACAGATTCAAATGTCAAAGAATAATAAGATGAACGACTTGATGCAGTAAATTTGACAGTTTAGAGGAGATGGACAGAGTCTTTGAAAGACACAAACTACCAAAGATTGCTCAATAAGAAATAGACAACAAAACAAACAAACGTGTAGCTATTAAGGGAATTAAATTGGTATTTAAAACCTTCCCACAAAGAAAATTAAAGGCCCAAATGGCTTCACTGGTACATTTTACCAAACAGTTCATTGTTTGTATAGCAACTCTTTACAAACTCACTGAGAAAATTGAAGTGCATGGAATATCTCCCAATTCATTCCATACCAGAATTATAAAAGGACATTACAAAAAAAGAAAAGCGCGACAGTATCCCTTCTGAACATAGAACAGAAATTTTTAATGGTATTTTAGCAAATTGAGTCCGACAATATATAAAAAAGATAATGCACCTTGAATAAGTGAAGTTTATCTGAATGAAAGGTTAGTTTAACATTAAAAAAATCAACCACTGTAATCTGCCATAGCAACAGAGTGAAAAAGAAAGACCACGTGGTCATCCCAATAAGCGTAGGGAAAGTATTTGGCAAAAATCCAACATTTCCATTCCTGATAAAAATTCTAAACAAACTAGGAACAGAAGGGAACCTCCTCAACTGACAAAAGGCAAATATCTTTTTAAAACCCTACAGTACTCAAAAGAATGGAAAGTGAGAACTCAGGTAGATACTTACACACCCATGTCCATAGCAGCATTATTCACAGTAGCCAACAAGTGGAAACAACCTATGTGTCCAGCAGGTGCATGAATAAGCAAAATGTGGTCTGTCAGTACAGTGGAATATTTTGCAGCCATAAAATGGAGTAAAGTTCTGATACGTGTAATAACATGGGAGAACCTTGAAAAGTTATTCTAAGTGAAAGAAGCCAGATACAAAGGGGCAAATACTGTACAACTTCTATGAAATATCTAAAATAAGCAAATTCATAGAGACAGAAAGTAGATTAAAGGTTACCAGAAGCTGGGAGAGGGGGAATGAGGAGTTTTTGTTTAATGGGTACAGGGTTTCTGTTTGTGATGATGTAAGAATTTTAGAAATAAATGTGCTGGTGGCTGCATGGCATTGTGAATGTACTAGAGGCCACTAAATTATACACTTAAAAATGGTTAAATGGCTACATTTTTATGTTTATATTTTACCACAGTTAAAACAAAAAACACCTCTACCAGCATCATACTTAATGGGGAAAGACTGAATGCTTTCCCCCAAGATCGAAAACAGGGCGAGGACCTCCAGCCCCACTGCATCAACTCCGTGTCATGCTGGAGGGCCAGTCAGTGCAAAGGCATGGAAGAGAAATAAAAGGCATCCAGACTGGAAAGGAAGTGTGCAATTGTCTTTATTCACAGGCCACACAATCTTCTGTGGGATGTATAAAAATACTGTGAGTTTAGAAAGTTTGCAGGATGCAAGACGAATATATAAAAGTTAATCGTGTTTCTACATAATAGCAACAAGCTACTAGAAATGGAAATTTTAAAAATATCATCTGGGGGTGCCTGCTGGCTCAGCAGGTGGAGAATGAGACTCTTGATCTTGGGATCGTGGGTTTGAGCCCCACATTGGGTGTTAAGATTACTTTGAAATAAAATCTTAAAGAAAAAATTCCAAAGTAACATTTAAAAATATACTACTGAGAGATAAATCTGACAAAAGCTATCTAAGACTTCTATGCTAAAAACTCCCAAACATTACTAAAAGTCAGGAAAGCCTAAGTTAATGGAGAGAAGTACCATGTTTATGACTCAAGACTCAATAGTGTCAAGATGTTACTTCCACCCAAATTGATGTATTTTCAATCCTAACCAAAATCTTAAGTTTTTTTTAATTTAGAAATTAATAGACTGATTCTAAAATCCATAGAAAATGCAGAAGACCGAATAGCCAAAATAACCTTTGAAAAAGAAAACTGACCCTACCCTACTTCAAGTCTTGTCATAAAGCTACAGTAGCCAGGAGAATAGGTGTTGGCGTAAAGGTAGACAGTAGATCTGTGGGACACAACAGAGTCCAAAATTAGGTCCAGACATACGTAGTCCATTCTTTTACACAGAGATGCGAAGGCACTTCAGTGAAGAAGGACAGTGCCTTCCTCAGATGGTGCTGGGACAGCGGATGTCCAAATGCAGAGATGGGCTTCAAACCATACTTTGTGCCGTATGCAAAAACTAGCTCAAAATAGATCATAAACCAGAATATAAAACCTAGAACTTTAAAACTAGAACAAAATACAGAAATTTTTTCTTGAGTTAAGCAAAGGTTTTTATGTGTGACTGTAAAAGCACTATCTATGAGGGAAGAACACTGAGACATTGGACTTGAACGAAATTAAATCTGCTCAAGAGACACCATTAAGAGAAGGAGAAGACCCAACAGTCACAGACAAGCAAGAAGAGGCTTGGAGTGTCCTGTGGTGGCAAATCAGGGGTGGAGGCATTGGTGTGGGGCTATTTGGGGGAAGTGTATACACAGGGTACTACACAAACGTGTCTGTCCTGGCTCTGTCAGCACCCCAGTAGCAGTGAGCACACCTCACCCCCAGATCTTGGGTTTCTGCTATTCTTTTCCATTCAGGGAACCAGGGCTCCTTGGAGAAACAGCTGAATCTAGGGCTGGGGGGGGTGGGGGTGGCAGAGCGTGTCACAGGACACAGGAGCCAACAGAAAGGGCCCTCAGTGGCCGAAGCTGGAGCCATTTGAGCAGAAAATGAAGTTGTGTTGGAATATAACCCACAGTGTAAAATGACGCATCCACAAGTCCGTACTGATAAAACGCTCCAGTAGATAAGCCAGCGATCTCCCGTGCAGAAGAGTAACAGATAGTTTGCGTGGATGGGCCGTGGTCAGAGAAGAGCTCCCAGCCTTCGCATGGCCTGTGTGTAGAGACTCACTCCCAGAGAGCACAGGATGCAGGGGGATGAAGGGCTCCCTGACAACAGTGCTAAGTTATTTTGTGCAGAGTGGGAGTCACACCCAGATCAGTCTGAGACGCCTGCCGTGTCGCTCCATGCCTCCAGCTCGGCTCAGAAGCCTGGGACCCCTGAGTGCGGCCGGCCATTCAGGAGCCAGATGGCTGGCCTGGGGGCTCCTGAAGCCCCAGAGGATCAGAAGCATCTCCTCCCTGTTGCCCTTCCCTGCATCTTCCTGCCCACCTCCCGCATGAGGAGAGCCAGCTTTCTGGTCGACAGTGCTCAGAAGGGCCCCAGTACCTACCCCAGCCACGTGGTCCAGACCTGCTCCCACACACAGCCACACATCTGTGTGGGTACACACACCGCAGCACTCCTGGGCTGGGCTCTCCTCAGTCCCAGGTGCACATTGACCACAGCCCTGCTTCCCTTTGAGGAATCCAGCAGGGGTGCAGTACCTTCCCAGCTGACTGGGGTCAGCCCCAAGCAGGTCCAGGGGCCTCCTGGCCAGCCACATCGGGACCCGCGTGGGCATGCATTCCTGGCATTGTGTTCTGTGGTCCTCATGGCTCTGTTTGCTCCCCAGTGACGCAGCATATGAAAGCGCTCCTGGAAAGGAACACTAAGAAGAAATCCAAGTTGAGAAAGAAACCCAAGCCTTATGTTGAGGAACCGGATGGTAGGGCCTCTCCCCACAGCCCCTGTGCACTGTGTCTGCACAGCTCTGCTCTCCGGCCTAGGCCGCCTGGCCTCCTTTCTCTAACCGCTTCTGGGCTGGAAGGGGTATTGGTGGGGTGGCACTAACCATCAGGCCTGTGGGCTTCTGTGCCGTCCGGAGGCCCAGGTCACTGAAGGGGCTTCCGTGGGAGGCCACACCTGCCCTGTGCCTTTCTCCGTGGTGCTCAGAACAATTTCCAACTTGCACGCTGGGCTCTCAGTGGGGAAGGGTGTGAGGACAAACTGGGCAAGGCCTGCTGGAAACACACCCTAGGTGAGTGTTTGCTGAGGAGGTGCCCTGTGGGCAAGTGCGTCCCCAGACCTGACCTCCAGCCTGGCCCACCCTGGGGCAGGGCGTGGAGCCTGGCATTCCTTCCTTGGTGGGACCCCAGGGATTTCCCAGCTTCCCCCACCAGCCCTGCCCTTCCCCTGGGCCCTGGCCACACCTCCATCCCAACCACTGTTTCAGCTCCAGGAACCCCTGTTAACCCAGGGCTGTGCCCTCCCTGCTGAGGGAGCTGGTGGTCTCACTGCTCCTGTGTCAGCGTCCCCTCCTAGCACCAGGGCTCTGGGACCAGCCCTGACCCCACCTCCGGTACTTCCTCCAGCCTTGGTACATACACCTCGTTCTCCAAACGTGCCCCACTTCTCGTCCTCTAATACCACCAAACCTCGACACCCCTTCCTCTGGGAAGCTGTCTGGCTGCACACTGCCCTTGGCAAGAGAGGGTAGCTGCAGTCCAGGATTCCCAGCTGCCCTTGCACCACACCCATCTGGAACAGGAGTGGAAGGGGCTCTGAGCTCCTGCTGGAGCCTGTCCGGGAGTCAGGTTGCAGCAGGGAGGTGGACCTGGCCTGGGGCTGAGCGGAACACTAGCCCAAGTTGGGTAGTGAGGAGGGAGCTTAGAAGCCCCAGGACCCCAGTGTCAGCACCAAGAGGTGGCAGTGGTAGGTTCTGGCCACACCCAGCAACTTTTCAGGCTTAAAGCCAGGGCTCAGGGGCACTAAGGCCCCCCTGGCACAGCAGCATAGACTGGGAGAGCTGCTTCTGTCGGTCCTTCTGTGGGCCACTGTCTCCCCACCTCTAAGAGTGGGTATGGGTATGCTCTGGTGAGGCTCGGTCAGGTCAGTGGGCCTGAAGCAGAGCACCCCACACCATCGTGAGGGTCTCCCTGGGCTGGCCATAGGCACTGCACATCCTCCCAGGCACTCAGCAGACATCCCACAGCCATGGCCCGGGAAGCCACGCCCCTGGTGGTACAGGGTGCAGGGGCACTCCTGGGACTCGGCTCACACAGCCTCAGTCCTGTCCACCCACAAAAGCTGATACCGGCAGCTGCCGTCTGCTGAGCTGTGCACCAGACTCCAAGGTCAGCCCTTCACGAGTACTGGTGGTCGGTGTCATCCCTGTCCCCATCCTATGGGGGAGGAAGCTAAGGCCCAGAAAGGCTGCCTCGTGACCGGGTTCACCAACCGAGAGTGGCAGGCCCAGGATCTTCAGATCACAGTCTGTTGGAGAGGCCCCCAAGACAGGAGGTCAGGGCTCCCTCGCCCAAGGGAGGGGTAGGCACACCCCCAGTCTGCAGCCTGCTCCTTGCTGCAAGGTGCTTCCTGGGCTCCTAGTGGCCAGGGGGCAGCCCAAGGCCCCCTTTGCCTTCCAGGCCCCGGGAGCCTACTGCTGAGGAAGGCCAGGTCGGCCTGTGGCAGACAGGTCCAGGTGCTGTGTCCTGAGCTGCTAGCAGAGGCTGCAGCGAGGATTCTCTGCTGGGGGTCTGTGGACCCCCAGGGAGCAGGAACAGACTCTCCAGGGAGAATGAGAAATGCTGGCTTTCACTCTGATTACTCTAAAAAAGAATCCCCTTGCTACTTAAAATGGTAACACTGTTCTGTGATCATTCAAAATGAAAAGATTTTCGTGGGTTATGTTTTTTACACTGGGGTCCAAGGACCTCCATGTGCTCAGACGTCCACAAGAAACTGCTTCCTTTAAAAGACTGGGGTATTTGGATTTGAGACCTGGGTCTAGCGGCTGCCCTCTGGCAGGCAGGCAGGCACTGGGGCAGGTGGGCCCAGCAGGGGCAGAGCCTTCCAGAGAGGGGGCCAGTTCTGAGTTTGGAGGTACACCCTCCAGCTTTTCTGTCTCTGTGGGTCTGTGGCACCTTGGGTTGGGTCGCTCCTCTGGGCTTCATCTCATTGTGTGTCTTGGTCTTCTCCCTGCTTCTCCTTCCCTTGCCTTGCCCGGGCCAGGAAGGATGCCACACACATTTCAGACCCACCCTGTGTGGGATCTCCTCCTCCGCTGCCTCTCCCCCCACCCTTTTGCTTCTCTCTCCTTCCCCTCATTTCTGTATCTGGAGAACCTCCTGGCCAAGGTCCCTGAGGTCCTTGCCTTCAGAATGCCACCCTGGCCATCCCTCCATGACCACCAGCCAGAACTTCTGCCAGGGGCCAAGTTTTAGGAAAGCCCCCTCCCTCGAGAAAGGAGGCTAGTCCTCTCCCTGCCTCCTTCAGCCCTCAGGCAGAACCTAGAGGTGTCTTTCCGTGTCATGGGCCTTCCAGTGACCCCTAGGCTCAGGACGTGGGGCATCCCCTCCATGCTCACCCTCCTTCCACACGCCACCCATCCCCTCGGTCTCCCTTTCCATAACTGCTGCCCTCCGTTGAGAGGGATGGGGCTCTGCAGGCTGAGGCCTCTCTCCCGGCCGGCTGGAGGCAGGGCTACAGGAGTTGGGCCTGCTGTCCAGCTAGCCCAAAGCCCACTCCCCAGTACTGGCCCAAGGCAGGGGGCCCTGTTGCCTGTGGAAATGACCCTTCTTAGGGACTCCCCAGGGCTAGCCTGCAAGGGGAACATGGGGTTTGGAGGCCCTGGGGCCTGCGTCCTGACCTGTCAAAGGGAATGAGCCTCACTCCCAGCCTGCCCTTCTTGGCAGCGGGAAGCGCGGGTGGGCTGGCGGAGGCCTTACTTCCCAAGCCTGGCTGCTTGAGGTGAGGGAAGTGCCCCTTGCCTCTTCACGTGGGTTTCTGCTCTAAAGGACGTAAGAGTGTGAGGACCCACTGCCCCCAGGCAAGTGGTAGGCGGGAACCTGGCCAGGCCAGCCCAGCTGCCTCTCCTCACCCCTCCTGATGCTCCACTCCCCACATCCACGCCAAGCCAACCAGCACCTGTTCTTTTCCAGGGGTGGCGATAAGCACATATGCCAAGTACTGTTACCACAAGCTGCAGAAGGCGGCCCTGACTGGGGCCAAGAAGGTATGAACTCCCCCAGGACAGCCGGGCGTGGGTGGGCAAGACCTAGACGGGGTGCAGAGGGAGGCCTCAACAGGCAGCCCTCACATCCTGGGGAATGCCCTGCCCTCCTGGAGCCCAGCCGGCGGGGGGGCGGGGCATGTGATGGCGCACAGTATGGAAGGTGCTCCAGAGAACCCCCCGAGGCAGGCAGCTGGGGAAGGCCTTGGGTAGGGACTGCACCCCAAGTGCAGGAGCCAGTGCAGACAAAGGGGCGTGTGGCTAGGCCAGGGCCTCGGGGCTTTTAGCCCAAGTGAGGATGACTGGCTTGTCAGTCTTGGGCTGGTGCAGTGAGATGCAAAGGGAAGGCACGGCTGTGAGTAGGCCAAGAGACGACCCTTCTCAGCGGGGACCCTCACCCTGGCAGGCTGCATCTGGATGCAGGGAAGGCCAAGCCTTGGACTGCAGGGCAGGCTCAGAAGACCACTATGTGCCCCTTCACTCACACTGGCCCACCCACCTGGCCAAGAGCCCAGACCCATCACAGGCTCCTTCCACACTGGCAACCAGGGTTGGGCAGAGGGGCAGGTGGTCCCAGTAGTGATCTCCATAGCCTCCTCTCTGACACCCATTCTGCCACTGGGCTTTCATAGTGCCCCCCAGAGCTTGAAAGCCACACCCCTTCCACTGCCTCTCTAGAGAACAGGCCTCAGTCACACCAGACAGCTGGACCTTGTTCCCTGGTCTTAGGATGTGTGGCTCGTGGCCCTCTTCCCCTCTATCCCCCCTCCTCCCTTTCAACCCACCACCCCTACCCAGAAGCCCCTCGGGCGCTCCTGTGTCTGACCCTTCCCCCATTGTCCCAGAGCCTGGCTGCCCCTCCCCTCTTCTCCCTCCTAATTCACTGCTCTAGCCCTGCCACTGGAGGTTGCTGCCTGTCCCCACCTCCGGCTTCTCCCCTCACCTCCACCCCAGGTGGTCTCACATGGTCCAGATCAGCCAGCCTGGCCCCTCTATGGCCCCAGGCAGCTCTCATTCCAGGAGTCACTCCCACCTTCCTCCTATGTGAGGGATGGGGCCACCTGAAGATTTAGGACACAGTAGGTGGCCCAGCAGGGTGCCCCTTCCCCAATGATTTGGGGACCAGGGAGTTGGGGGCACCCCCAGCTCTGACTAGACGTGCTCCTGGAGTTACCAGGGGTGAGAGGACAAAGGGAGAGGGGAGGGTGGCCAAGCCAGGGGCAGCCCTGGGAGGGGTGCGGGGGTGGGGGAGGGAAGGCTGGGAGCAGGGCCGCAGGACCACACCAGGACAGAAAGCTGGGCTGTCTTTGCAGGGGCTGAGGAAGCCCAACGTGGAGGAAATCCGGCACGCCAAGAACGCTGTGTTCAGCCCGTCCATGTTCGGCAGTGCGCTGCAGGAGGTGATGAGTATGCAGAAGGAGCGGTACCCTGACCGGCAGCTGCCCTGGGTACAGACGCGTCTGTCTGAGGAGGTGCTGGCGCTCAACGGTGACCAGACGGAAGGCATCTTCAGGTACCCCACAATCTGGGCCCTGGGTGTGGGGGAACTTGGGCGTCTCCGCTGTGTGTCTCAGGCAGGCAGGAGCCATCAGGCACCAGGACCACTGGGCCGACTTCCGTGCCCCAGCCCTGGGTTTTGGGGCCACGAGACCCATGCCCCTTCCTGGGAATAGCCAGAGAGGCCCCCCCATAAGACGCCATCATGTGGGCAGGAAGGGACACCCTGGAGCAAATGGAAGGGCCACTGTGCAGCCCGGAAAGGCAGGGCAGGGCCCCATCCTTAGGATGCAAGTCAGAGAACCATTCCCCTGAATGGCAGCATGCCTGAACTTAGGAGGGTCAGCCAAGGACAGTGCCTCTGTAAAAATGGCCATCAGGGTTCCAGAGGGCACTTGGACAGCAACCATAGGCAGGGCCTGAGCCGTGAGCCTGAAAAGACACAGCAGCAGCCAGCGATGGTGATCGCTTGTGAGGAGGGATGACAGCCCCTGCCCCATGGGGCATAGCACAAGCCCTGCTACCTGCTGTCATGACTCGCCTACCCAAGCCCCACGAGGAGAGCTGGGGAATCTGAGGCTTGCGGGTTTGAGCCTCAGTGGCCCTGCTAATAAAGGCATCTGCATGGGGGTGGCCAGCAGAGGGAAGTGGGACAGCAGTCAGGATGTATGGGGGAGGGGCCCGACCAAGGGCAAGGCAGAGTCCTCCTCGGTGAGACCCACCCTGTGCTCGGCAGAGTCCCTGGGGACATTGATGAGGTGAACGCCCTGAAGCTACAGGTAGACCAGTGGAAGGTGCCGACAGGCCTGGAGGACCCCCACGTCCCTGGTAAGCCCCATTCCCCTAGGAGCTGGAGCAGGCCTGGTCCGGGCAATAGGGACATTTGGGTTCCCCCTTGTGCCCCTAGTGATGCCTGGCTCCCGGTCCGTTTCCAGCACAGACAACCCCTGCCCACCGTACAGTCTCCTGGGGGCCCTCCTTCCGGCCTTGCCTGCCGCTCTCCTTCACTTCCTGCGTCAGCCCCCAGCCCCCGGGCCCAGGCAGACCCTCGGGAGCACCAACGCGCCAGGGTCCGGGCGCCTGCAGTCTGGCCCGGCACTCCCGCTCGCCACGCCGCATGCCGCCCTTCCCTTGCCGCCCTTGCCCGCTGGCCCCTGTCGGCTCCCGCCCCGCGCGGGGGAGCCCGCCCGGCAGGCTGTCCTGAGCGCCCACCGCCCCACCCCCGCCCGCGCTGTGTCCGCAGCTTCGCTGCTGAAGCTGTGGTACCGCGAGCTGGAGGAGCCCCTGATCCCGCACGAGTTCTACGAGCAGTGCATCGCGCACTACGAGAACCCCGAGGCCGCCGTGGCCGTGGTGCACGCGCTGCCCCGCATCAACCGTCTGGTGCTCTGCTACCTCATCCGCTTCCTTCAGGTACGCGGCGGGGCACGGGGCACGGTGCGGGCACGGGGCACGGTGCGCGGCGGGGCCCGGCCCACCCTCCCGTCCCCTCCGCGCAGGTGTTCGTGCAGCCCGCCAACGTGGCCATCACCAAGATGGACGTCAGCAACCTGGCCATGGTGATGGCGCCCAACTGCCTGCGCTGCCGATCGGACGACCCGCGCGTCATCTTCGAGAACACTCGCAAGGAGATGTCGTTCCTGCGCGTGCTCATCCAGCACCTGGACACCAGCTTCATGGAGGGCGTGCTATAGCACGTGCGCCCCGAGGACCGAGGGTGGGGACGGAGCCAACGCTCGGTGCGCCCGGGCAGGGGAGCACGCGGGGAGGGGGGAGGGAACGCCCCAGCCGCGGAGGCAGCATGCCAGGCCCCGCCCATGCCCGCCCCAGCCCCGGAAGCCCCCAACTCTCCCACCCAGGCCCTCGGCCTGAGGACGCAGCCGGGGCAGAGGGCCCGTGGGAAGGGCGCCCCTGGGCCGCCGCCCACGCCGCCGCCTAGTGGCCAGTTCCTTGGGCACCGCCCCGCCCACCGCCGGCCGGTCAGCCCCGAGAAAGTGCCTTCTGTTTCCTGGAGCCAAGTGACACTGCCCCTCCCGGCCGGCCTGAGAGCACACGCCGCCCTCCCCTGGGGCGAGCTGCCTCGCTGGGGCGCCTGCGCTCAGCCTGGCCCTGCCCTAGCCCCTGCCCGGCTGCCCCTCTTTCCTCTGCCCCGCACTTTCCCTCAGTCCCCTTCCTGGCCTGTGGCCTCCTCAGCCCCACCACCCCCACCCCGCCACCTGCGGCCTCCATCATCGAGACTGCACAGGAATTGGGGGCCCCAGGGCACTTGGCTGTCCATCGCCAGAGCAGGGCCAGGCAGGCTCTCTCTGGGTGGGGAGGGGCCCCCAAACCAAAGTCCTCTGGGTGGGGGGCAGGGTTGGGCAGGCATTCTTGGGGCAGGGTGGGGGAGGGGCAAGAGTATTTTTTCTTCGTGTAACTATAAATTCAGATTCTATCCAGCACACCAACCCGCCTGTGTATAAAGATATAGAGGGAAAGATATAAGAACTAAGTTTGCTAATGACATAGTTTTAATCCAAATGCTATTTATCTCTGAGCCGTCCTAGCCTGTCCTCTGTGCAGAGCAAGTTGATATCACCCCTTCATTTTCTTCGCCACTTTCTTGGCTTCTGACCAAAAACCAAACCCTGCCCCATCCGCATCTGGGACCTGCAGTGAAAGAGAGGGAAGGAACCCCGAGCTGGGGAACCAGGGAGCGCGCCCAGGATTGCCCTTCCTCAAGGCGAGAGCTGGGGGTAGGAGGTACCTAGACTCTCAGTTTGTACATTTTCCATTTTGGAATTTTGAGTTCCAATTGTAAAACTTAATTTCTCCCCGGTTTATATATATATATATATATATATTTTTTAGAGTTGAGTTTTTATTTATTATTAAAAACAGAAAAGCCCAGCCCTGCCGCTGCCCGGGTGTCCCCTGAGGTAGCATCCTCGGTCGGGTGGTCTCCGGGTCTGGGGTGGACGACCCGGCCACAGACACTCTCGCTCTGACGCATGGACTTAAGAGGTGACAACACTTTGTGTGAATAAAATAACGTATGGACACTTGCGAGCCATGGTCACTGCCTGTCGCCTCGTGCTCTTCCAGTCGCTGCAGGGATCTGGGCTGGGGGCTGGGCAGCCCACTACAGCAGCCTGCCTGTTGCCAGTGTGGTCACCTAGGTGGACAGGCCAGGGAGAATGGGGGAATGGAGAGAGGGCGTAGGGGGTGGGCTGCAAGCAAGGCTGTTCCCGGGGAATGGGAGAGAGGTGATGAGCCAGGAGGGAGGAACCAGCTGGGTGTTAGGCCCCTCTGCGCCGCCTGCGACCACCTGGGGTATGTGTCCACCCCTAAATCCCTGCCGGTTTGCGCGAGGATGGGCTTTTTGTGACGCGTTCTACCCCCGGCCTGCCATAGGGTCTAGGCAGAGTGTTTATTCAGAAGCTAGTTGAACACGCAGACACGGCCCAGCCGAGTTGGCTTTCCGAGGGGTACCTCGCCCACGTGCCGGCGGCCAGCTTCCGAGGACGGAGGGACAGAGCCTGCATTCCCGCCAGCGCCCCGCTCCCAGCCCGTCCCTCGCTCCTGAACCCGTCTGCACCCCAGTATCACAGCCGCACTCTGCTGTCTGGCGGTCTCGTCCGCTATCCCTTCCCCAGCGGGACGGCAGGGCGGGCCGCTCCCGCCGTCCGGGAGTGCGGTGTGTCCAGGGAAAGCGAGCTCTGCCCTAGTCCCCGGAACCCAAAGTGTGAGGCCGCAGGCGCCGGGGGACGCGTGCTCACGCAGCGCCAGCCCCGCGTGACCGGCCCGCCGCTTCCGGCGCGGGAGGAAGATGTGGCGGGCATGCGGAGCGCTCCGGACCGGCGCCCTGGCCTTGGCGCGGCCCCCGGGGACCCGGGCCTGCGGTGGGGGCGGGGACATCTCCTACACGCAGGGCCAGGCCCCAGAACCCCGGACGCGAGAGTATTTTTATTACGTGGATCATCAGGGTCAGGTGGGCCTGGAGCAGGGCCTGAGGGGGCGCACCTGTAAGAGGGGTGGGGCCGGAGGGAGGGCCCCTGTGAGGGGCGGGATCTCTGAGGTAAGTAAACGTGACTGCCGAGCTGGGTCAACGAGCTGGAGAGATTGGGGCGTCGCGTCTCAGCCCCAGAGGGGTCGGACCCCCAGCAGCCAACCTGCCACACGCAGCTGTAGCTGCGTCTCGCGCGCTCCGCATCCCCAGATCCTGCCCCTCCCTGCGGTCCCCGGGCCGGGGCCGCCCCGCCTGATTTGCAAGCCCTGGCATATCCGGGAGGAAGCAAGTCGGGGAGCCTCCGCGGAGGAGGTGTTACACCTGATTAGAAACTTGAGGAAGGGAGAGGTACGGGGAAAGCATGGCAGCTCGGGCACCCGCATGGCCCGGAGTGCGGGGTAGATGCGGGAATGTTGGTAAGGCTCCCCGGTTTACTTTCCACTCGCCTCTCTGCACGCGGTGTATACAGACAAGCAAGGGAAGCGGACACTAGCCCCCAGCTCAGGCTGCCCGAGGCCTCCCCGCCCTGGGGCCGACTCTGTCTGGCTCCCAGCTGGGACTCATGGGCCATGGCCTGCCCCTCTGTCCGCAGCTTTTCCTGGATGACTCCAAAATGAAGAACTTCATCACCTGCTACAAAGGTACCGCCGCACCCTCCTCCCCACCTTCCATCTCCCTTCGGCAAGGCCCTGGTGGGCTCTGCTTCCCAGCCTCCCCACTGGCCCGCCCGAAACAGAGGACCAGGAGTCCTGCGCACAGGAGCCCTCCTGTCTAGAGTGAGGCCAAGGTGGTGTACCGACAACCGGTGCCAGTCCTTGGAGTTGCCCAGGGCGAGCGGCTTGCCTGGGGGAGCAGGGCCCCGTGTAGACTGGCATGGTAAGCAACCCATTTACCTCCAGACCCACAGTTCCTGGTCACCTTCTTCTCCCGCCTGAGACCCAACCGCAGCGGTCGCTACGAGGCCTCTTTCCCCTTCCTCTCGCCCTGCGGCAGGGAGCGCAATTTCCTGCGCTGCGAAGACCGGCCCGTGGTCTTCACGCACCTGCTGGCCTCGGGCCCCGGGCCCCAGCGTCTCTCCTACTGCGGCGGCGGTGAGGCCCTGGCCGTGCCCTTCGAGCCGGCGCGTCTGCTGCCCCTGGCCACCAATGGGCGCCTCTACCACCCGGCGCCAGAGCGTGCGGGCGGCGTGGGCCTGGTGCGCTCAGCCCTGGCCTTCGAGCTTAGCGCCTGCTTCGAGTATCCGCCCGGCGCGTCTGCGCAGCCCTCGCACGTGCGCTGGCAGGGCCGTCGCCTCGCCCTCACTATGGACCTGGCCCCGCTGCTGCTCGCCACCCCGCCACCCTGAGCCGCAGGCTGGAGGGCAGGCGCCCGCAGGTGCCCCTGGCCGCCTCCCCGCCTCCCCCCGCGGCCCCGCCCCCCCCCTCCCGGCGAGGTCCCGGCCGCGCATCGCTGCGCACGCGCAGCCAAAGAGCGCGCCGGCCGAATGCGCGTGCGCGGCAGAGGTGCACCGCGGCCCCGTTCCGCTCGGCGCTGTCCGAGGTGCTGCCGTGTCCGGGGCCTCGACTGCGAGGAGGGGCGGGATCGCGGGCCCTTCTGCTCCCTCCCCACACCTTGGGCCTGGGGCGTCCTTTGGTTTGTCCCTTGCTCACTGGGGCTGGCCGGGGAGGCCGGGCCGGAGGCGCGGGGGCTCCAGTGCGCGTGCGCGAGCGACGCCCGCCCCTCCCCCGCCCGGCGCTGCTCGGTGGGCCCGGGCGCCGCGGGCTCGGCGGGGGAGCCGCGCCGCGGGAGCGTCAGGTGAGGGGGCGCCCGACCCGAGGTCAGCGGGCATGGGGGCGGGATCGGGGGCCGTCCCGGCTCTGTACCCCGCGCGCACCGAGAAGGGGAGGAGACCTGGCGGGGACCACGCCCTGCCCTGAACTGGCCCAATACAGACCCGCGCTGGAGGGGGTGCAGGTGACACCGTGGGGGAATCGAGGCACGCGGCTCGGGCTTCGCACTGAGCCCGAGGGGGTCGCAGGGCTTCCTCGCCCTTCCAGTCCCCTCAGAGATGGGCGCCCTGGAGACGGTGACACCAAACGCAGAATCCTGTGTGTGACGCCCCGCCCCCTGCCCAACCGGATTAGAGGGCTGTCCGCTGGGTAAAAGGATTTCTAGGCTGGCCTCCTCTGCTCTTCCCGACCGGGCCCTCATCCCTGCTCAGGCCGGCCTTTTTATTCCAGTCAGCGTCTAGGGGGTGTCCCTGTGAACCGCAGTGCCTTGAATCCTAAGGAGGAAGCCAAGAAGCTCCCCTACTTAAGAGGACTTGCTGCTGGAGGCTGGGTGGGCAAGCCCTGGGCCAGCCCTTTGGCTCAGGGAAATGGATCCCAGGAGCCCAGAGTATGCCTTCAGGTCCTTGGGGTTCACACACATCCCGAGACACCTGGGACCTGCCTCTGCCTGGGCCAAAGCTATATTCCATTAAAACTTTTGCTGTGCCTACCTCATTTCTAGTGACTTTAAATAATCATGTGAGTTACAATGTAGAGCAAGATTTGAACAGACACCAAGGCCGCTTGGTACCTTTCCACATGACTCACTCTTGCTAGCGGGGAGACTTGGTAAACAGGCAGGGGTTGAGTGGGACCATTTGAGGAAGGGCTGGAGGCTGGATGACAATACACTCTCAGCTTTGCTAACCCTGGCTCCACACTAGCTGGCTTCTCAGCCCAAGTCCCCACCTTTAAAACTGGACTTACTGTGCCCGGAACTAGACCCAGGCCTTCCCATCTTTCTAGGATCATAGGTGCATGTGCATAAAATCCCCAACGCTATATTCCTTCACAATTCTGGAGGTCACTGCTTCCACAGCCCATTTGGGAAACTACCCTAGATACCCAGTTGGTGGCCCAAGGCCCCTCTTTTACAACCCAGCTCTTCCAGAGCCCAAAGCAGAAGCACCTTGCTGGGAGCCAGCAGGGAGAACATAGGCCATGGCTTCTGAACTGACTTTCCTATTGTGTGCCACATCCCCCAATTCTCTAACAAGTTCCCTGAGAAATACCCGTAATTCTCTGCAAGCCGTTCCACCCATTCTCACCGCCAGGACGGCAGGGGCAGGGGCTGGATAAAGCTGTGCTAAAGCAGTGCTTGCATTTTCCTGTGGCTGGTAGCTCCCAGGATTAGTTCTGCCCACGTTACCCATTAAGATACATCAGGTGGATCCCAGGGTCTGGGAACACAGCATGAGTTTTAGGGATAAAAGGACTAGACTTAATGCTGGGTCAGGGTCAGGTGAAGACAAGGACACTGGCAGTGTGGGGCCTTGGACCTTGTGTTGGGGGCACAAGACTTCTGCTCTGGATTCGGCTTTTGGAGGTCTCACAGAGAGGAGTCCATGTGGACAAGGGGAAATGTCTTTCCAGAGGCTGTTCTTCCCCTTCTAGCCTGTGCTTGGGTAACAGGCTTCACCGCCTACGTGTTCCCAGGCTCACACCTTGCACCAGCCTCTTGCACCTTAGATTCAAGGAGTGGCCAGTTGCTAGAATGTGGAGGGAAGCCTGATCCAGACGTCCACACGCATGAGCAGGAAGCCCCCTAGAGTGCCAGACGGAGATAGGTGGGAAGAGAAGGGAGCTCGGCTGGGCTTGACTCTCCCCACATGGCCTGAGTAGTAAGACTAAGAACAGTGGAAGTTCCAAATTGAAACCTGATGCCCCACATCTTCATGACTGTTTTTGTAAAGGAAGGAAACCAACTTTTTCCCCCCTTTTTTAATCAGTTGCTTGAACTGATTTGTAACTTTTCAGAAACTAGACACAGGGTGTGGGCCTCCATCCACGTCCTTCTCTGGCTCTCAAGTGTTAGGGGCAGGCCTGCCAACCTGTGTTTCAGGAGGCACATCCCATCCGGGCTGGACTATAAGGAAGCCCGTCAGGAGGCTGCAGCTTCGTGGCCTGCGGCCGGTCCCGCGGGAGATGGCCCCGGGGGCGCCCATGCTGCTGCTGCTGCTGTGGCTGCTGTGGTTCCCTGACTTCCCGCCCCACGCTGCCGGCTGCCCGGCCGCCTGCCGCTGCTACAGCGCTACGGTGGAGTGCGGCGCCCTGCGGCTGCGCGTCGTCCCGCCCGGAATTCCACTTGGGACGCAGGTGGGCACCGCGTAGGGCCACTGGGCCGCGGGGCAGAGGCGCCCGCGACACAGAGGGAGGGGTGTGTGAGCGTCCCTGTGGGTGCTGGAGCGCTCTAGGGAAGAGGGCGACTCCCTCGGCGGGGTAAATACCCTCCCTCCCTCTGCCCCGCAGACGCTGTTCCTGCAGGACAACAGCCTCGCGCGCCTGGAACCGGGCGTCCTGGCGCCTCTCACAGCCCTACGCCGTCTCTACCTGCACAATAACAGCCTGCGCGCCCTGGAGCCAGGCGCCTTCCGCGCGCAGTCACGCCTGCTAGAGCTGGCGCTCACAGGCAACCGGCTGCGCGGCTTGCGAGCTGGCGCTTTCGCGGGCCTGGCCCAGCTCCGTGCACTCTACCTGGCTGGTAACCAGCTAGTGCAGCTGCTGGATTTCACCTTCCTGCACCTGCCGGTGAGGGGGTTACGTGGGGCCCGAGTAGTGAAAGGGAGAAAAGCCAGCCCAGTCTAGCCTGCTAAGAAGGGAACCTGTCTCCCAGGGCCCCTTCCCCTGATGATCTGCTGTCCTTCCTTCAGCGACTGCAGGAGCTGCACCTGCAGGAAAACAGCATCGAGCTGCTGGAGGACCAGGCCCTGGCCGGGCTCTCCTCACTGGCACTGCTGGACCTCAGCAGGAATCAACTGGGCACCATCAGCCGTGAGGCCCTACAGCCCCTGGCCAGCCTGCAGGTCCTGCGCCTCACAGGTACCTCCCGGGGGGGGGGGGGGGTGTCTCATGCAAAGGGTTATTCCCTGGCCACAGTTGTGGCGATAGGAAACAGGCCCAGGTGTGGAGCGCACTTTGATTTCAGTGGCTCTGGGTTGCAGACCACCCAGGAGCACTATGGAGGGCCACGCCCCCACCTGCACCCACGGGAGAAGGCTGACAGGACTGGGGGTGCTGGAAGGGAAACCGCTCAGGGAACTTGCCTGGGGAAGACAGAAAAGGTAGAAGTCCCTGGACAGAGTTGAGGGGCTTGCGCGCTTTGGGGCTGTCAGGGCAGACAGGCAGAAACTAGAAGGATGAAACTAGGGCTGACATTTCCAGGACACAGCACCTGAAGACAAGGCTGACAGGACTTGCAAGGTTTTAGTCCTGTAGGATGTCTATGTGGACACCAAGGTTTCCCTCCCCCCCCCCCCCAAATAATGGGACTTGTTGCAAGGAGAGACTTCAGAGTAGAGGCTTTTGTGGAAATTAGTGAACTGGAACATGCATCACAGAACGGAAGCGGAAGAGAAGAGTGCCTACACTCCAAGGAGCTTAGGAGGTCAGAGAAGAGGTGGCAGGGGCTGCCGCGGGAGGTGGGAAAGGAGCTCCTGTTCTGACCAAAAGAACCCCACCTGCACAGGCTGTTCTGAGGCCACCCCTGAGCTACCTGCCCACCACTGCTCTGCCCACAGAGAACCCATGGCGCTGTGACTGCGCCCTGCATTGGCTGGGAGCATGGATCAAGGAGGGGGGCCAGCGGCTGCTCAGCTCCAGGGACAAGAAGATCATGTGTGCAGAGCCCCCGCGCCTGGCACTTCAAAGTCTCCTGGACATATCTGGCAGTAGCCTCATCTGCATCCCGCCCTCTGTACACGTGGAGCCGCTGGAGGTGACGGCCAACCTGGGTGAGGACCTGCGGGTTGCCTGCCAGGCTTCCGGCTACCCGCAGCCCCTGGTGACCTGGAGAAAGGTGGCCCAGCCTCGCGAAGGGCAGCCACGGGCTCAGGTCCAGCCAGAAGGCGGGGCGCCGCGCCCAGGCGGGCCCGGCGCCTCTGACACGGGCAGCGGCATGCTCTTCCTCACCAACATCACCCTGGCCCACGCTGGCAAGTACGAGTGCGAGGCCTCCAATGCCGGCGGCGCCGCCCGCGTGCCCTTCCAGCTCCTGGTCAACCTGTCCCAGCAGCAGCAGCTGCAGCTGGCGCCCCCCCCGCCCCCGCACGCCGGCCCCGTCAGCCACGAGCCCTTACAGGAGGCGGGCAGCATGGCCTTCCGCGCCCTGGGCCTGGCCACGCAGACGGCCATTGCAGCCGCCATCGCGCTCCTCGCGCTCACGGCGCTGCTCCTGGCGACCATGATCTGCCGCCGGCGGCGCAAGCGGAAAAAGGCGCCGGGGCCGCCGGGGGAGGGCGCGCTGTTCGTCAACGACTACTCGGACGGGCCCTGCACCTTCGCGCAGCTCGAGGAGCTCCGCGACGAGCAAGGCCACGAGATGTTCGTCATCGACCGCTCCAAGCCGCTCTTCGCAGAGGGCCCGACGGAGGCAGCCGACGGCACAGCCGCCGGGCTGGGGCAGGGGCTCCCGCTGCAGCCTCCCGCGGCCTATGAGATTCACTGCTGAGCCGGGGCTAGAGCGGCGCAGGGGCGGGAGGGCGCGTGCTGATGACGTGGGCCTCGCGGATTGGTCGGCCCGCGGGGTCGCCCCGCGCAAGCCCCAGCGCAGTCAGTAAAGGGTAGAAGCTGCGCAGTGTGCGGCGAGCCGTGTGTGGGGTCTGGGGCCCCGGGGGCGTGGCGCAGGCACCCGCGGACCCGCAGCTCTGCAGACGAAGTCCTGAGGTGCGGACAGACGGTGGCCACGGAGGCTCCCCACACCCCTCCCAGAACCCCCCTCACCTGTAGCTCTGCAGGGGCTGACAGCGGCCCGCCAGCCTGCGGGGGTCCTCCCCGAGGTGGGAGGGGCGACGGGCTGCGGAGGCGCCCAGGGAACGGGAGGCGAGCAGCACACCGGAAGACAGCTGTTAGTTACCCAGCAGCCAGATAAGCCAGCGACAAGTCATTCTGACCAATTAGGACAGAAAAAAACCACCACAAATTTAAGTTCCAAACACACTGCACGTTTGTACCTTAATGACACCTTCTGGCTCCAAAGCCCAGCCAGGTGGTCTCCTGGGTGCCAGGGTAGGGAGACCCAGCTCTCCTTGAAGCAGGTCCCTGTTCTAACTTCAATCCCAGGTCAGTCAGCTCTTGGGAAGGGCCTAGAGAGAACACCCTCTCTCAGCTCACAGTTGAGACCCCAGAAACATTCCAAAGAGAGGACCAGAACACCAGAGGGTAGCCAAGTGCACCCAAACCAAACCTGGCCGTGCAGGCCTGGAATCCAGCCCTGGAATCCAGCCCTGAAGCCCACAGTCAGCCAGCCAGGGGAACGGGTACAGGGCAAACTGCGCACGGTGCTGCACAAAGCATAGAAAGGCTCAAAGTGCCCAGGAGCAAGGAAACCCAAGACCCGTGCCTCTGTGTCAGGCCTCCAACAGGGTCCCATGAAGGCTCTGTCTACCTAAGGCAGGGAGGGATCTGCAGCAGCCCTGAACACCAGGACAGCCTGGAGGTCACAGGCTGAAGTAGTCTGCAGCCAGGCGCCCATAAATGTCTGTGGTCCAAAGCACATGAGCACGGCCTGAGGCGAGGAGCAGCTGGTGCAGCTCGGCCTCCACACGAGCAAACTTCTCCTCATTGATGGAAGCCTCCAGCAGGACAGAAGCAGGCGGTGGCCAGGGCAGGCCTTCGTAACAGTCCACAGGGAAGGGGTGCACCACTGTGCGTAGCTCAGCCTGCACCACTGAATCCCGGAGGAGCTCCTTGAGGCCCGCCATGGACAGCGGATTGCCATAGAGGCCGAGGTAGCGGAGGCTGGTGCAGCGCGTCAGCACAGGGAGCGTGGCCAGCAGCTGGGTATCAGCAAGCTGGCACTCAGTCAGCTCCAGGTGCAGCAGTGTGGCTGCTGCCGCCCGCAGCAGGCCCTGGAAAGGCTCTAGTTGGTTGCCAGACAGGTCATTGCCACTAAGGTCCAACTTCTTGAGATGGACAGCATGGGGGCTCCGTGCCAGAAAGCGCAAATCCTCAGGCAGCAGGGCACAGAAGGCCAGCTCCAGGCTCTCCAGGGGACTCTGCAGGGTGCTACAGGGGACACAGGGGATCACAAACAGGAAAGACCAGGGGAGGGTCTCAGGGAGAGGAGGAAGGACAGGGCAGTAGCGGGGCTCGCTCACCTGAGCAGCTGGTCCAACCGTCCCGAGAGGAGAGAGGAGCCCATGCTGAGCTCCCGAAGACAGGTGAAGCGGCCCATCTGGGCCAGGAAGTAACGGAAGTTGTCCTCACCATCCACAGAGGGCTGCCTGGAATCCCCATGCACATAGTGCAGCCGCAGGCTGGCAAGGTGCTGGAAGCGGGCCACATGTGGGATGATAACAGACAGGCCACGTAGACCCAAGTTGTTAAAGCGCAGGTCCACACGGCGCAAGCAGCCTGCATCCAGCAGCTGCAGCAAAGCCACAGTGTTGCGCATGGGCAGGTCCTCAGCCCGCAAGTCCCGGCAGCAGAGCCGCAAGGGACTGCCTACACTGCTTCGGAGTGCCTCCCGCAGGAAGGCATATGAGGCCCGGTTCACCCGCAGGTCCACGCGAACCTCCACAGGAATGGGGGCCAGCCCAGGCTCCGCAGTCACGCCCTGCTGCTGTGCTATGCAGGTGCGGGCCACTGCTGCTGTGCAGTCCCACATGCTCATGGTACCAGGGTCCTGCTCCACGCCGTCATCCAGGAGGCCCGTCATGTCCAGCACTCGCAGGGCATGCTTCCTGGGAGCACGAGTAGGCTGAAGCAGGAGACAAGGGAGCAGAGCCCATACCCACTCCCAGCCATCTTGGGACAGGAGCAAAATGCCTGTTTCTGCACTGACCTCTTGCAGTGGCCTGGAACCTCACAGGGGACCCTCTCTGCACCTGCACCACCACCACCACCACCACCACCACCCCCAGGCCTGAGGGCCCCTCAGGTGAGCCCATACCTGCAGAGAGGCTGTGTGCCAGACTCTGTCTCTGGGGTGTGGAGCCGGGCCGTCAGCCCCAGGATCACAGCCTGCATGCTCTCTGTGCTGGGGCGCTCTTGCAGCAAGGCCCGGCTGCAGTGGGCACATTCCTGCAACAGCTGCTGGAAGCTGAGCAGCGGGAAGGGCCACGTGTGCACCAGCTCTCGAAGCACAACAGTCTTCTTGTCCATGAAGGCCACCTTGAACAGCAGGGGGAAGAGCTCTCGAGGCAGCAGGGGCAGGGCCTGGCAGGCAGCTGGCTGGCACTGGAGCACCTGCCTGGTGCTCAGGAACACAAGCGTGTGCATGGCGCTCAGCCAGGCAGGAAGCCACCTGCAGGGAAGGGCCCTTCAGCGGGGAGGACAGACCCCAGGCCACCACCCGGCCATAGCCTCCTCCATCACTGGTAGTGAGCAAGCCCAGCATGGCACTTGGCACAGTGCTGGCACTTAGTGGAGGACCGTGGCACCGAAGAGCAAGTGCTAAGTGCCTAGCAATGGGCTAAGTGGAAACAGGGACAAGGCCACCCCCCAGTTCCCGGTCTCCAGAAACATGGGGCCTCTTTAGGGAAATGTAGTCATCAAACGGTACATAAATAGCTCAGCATCAGATATGACCAGCTTGCCTGGATGTGCTTTTGAGGGCTACTGCTATGCAGGACCTCCCCTCCACCCAACCTGCACTTGAGGCCTCCCAAATCACAAAACTGTTTATCAGAGCCCTCTCTTCCTCAAAAGTAGAATAAAGCTCGGGCCCTTCCCCCACCACACAAGCACTAGAGGGGGTAGGACACTCCTAGGGGGCTGGAAGCTGCATCACAATTCGCCTCCCCACCCTCCTCCAGCTCTTGCAGGTGTTCCTTGGACAGGAGCTGGAAGCACTGATGCAGCTTAATAAATACCAGCAAGGATAAAAAGGGCTGGGACCCAGGGAACGTTGACTCCAGACAGGCCTGACCCTCGGGTTTTAACTACTACAGTCCAGTAGTACTGCCAAGCATGGAGATCCCTGCAGATTCACAGAAAGACAGAAAGCAAACCTCACCCACCAAGGTCCTTGCCACCTGTCTAAACATCTCCCTTCCCCCTAGAGAACCAGAGTGAGACACCAACTCTCAAACCCATGGGATTCAGTAGGTCCCAGGCCAGGAACTGCTCAGATGGGTAGAGGCAGCAGCAGAATGGGCATCCAAGCTAATAAGGAGCATACAGAAAATGCCTGAGACTAGAAGGTACTTAGACATCAGCTCTACTACTGACTTCAGCAGCAGCAACAGTCAGTGGACTTACTGTGGGCCAAACAACTCATCCTCAAAACTGCTTCCCAGTCATACCCCTGGAAACAGATTAGAAAACTAAGACCTAAGCCTTGCCAGACCAAGGTCACAGCCTGGACGACGAGCTCGGGGAAGGGGGAGCAATCTGGCCCCAGAGACCCTGCTCTTCCGGACCTCATGCACAACGTAAGTCCTTAGGGCACCGGTTCTTGAGAAGCCCCGAACGCCAACCCTCGGCCGTGCTCTGCCTGCAGACAAATCTCGCGAGGACTATTCATACCTCGCTGTGACAGGACAGACCAACCCAGCACCTGTCACGAGAGGAAACGAAAGCAGCCAGTGTGGTCACCGTGGGAGGAGCCTCTGGGCAGTGGCCGCCGCCCCCTCCCGCCGGCCCGCGGCTCCCGGCTTTTCCCCGAAGACGCCCCCGCCCGGCTCCTCCCGGCCTCGAGCCGCGGGAGACGCTCAATGCGATGCCCTCCGCGTCCCGGACGTGATCTGCCCCTCGCAGCCCGTTCGCCCCCCCCCCCGCCCGGGACCCGAGGTCGCTCTGCCCGACGCAGGGCTCCAGGTTCTTCCCCACCCCGCGGACGAACGGCCCGGGTCCCGCTCCCGCCTCCCGGGCGGCGCCGCCCCAAGCGCCCGCGCCCGCTTCGTGCGGCCAGGCAGGGCCGGGGGCGCACGCCGCCCCGCTCCATCTCCGGCCGGCGGCCCGCGCTCACCGGCCCCACAGCCGCTGCCACCGCCACCGGCCCCGCCTCACCGTCCGCGGCGGCCGCCCAGAGCTTCCGCGCGCCGCGATGACGTATCCGCCACCCATTGGCCGTCCCGCCAGGACCCCACTGATTGGCTGTCCCGGCAGCGGCTGCCGAGCCGCCCCGCCTCCGACCCTGCCGGGTGCCCCCATTGGCCGACGGCCGGCGTCGCCCTCGCGGCGGGAGATTCGCGGGGCCCGGGGCTGCCGGGCCAGCGCCATGGAGCGGCTGCGGGACGTGCGGGAGCGGCTGCAGGATTGGGAGCGCGCGTTCCGACGGCGGAGCGGGCGGCGGCCGGGCCAGGTGCGGGCTGCCCGGGGACGGGGGGCTAAGGGTGCGGCCGCGGACTGACGCGCTCCCTCCGCAGGAAGACGTGGAGGCGGCGCCGGAGGAGACCCGCGGTGAGCGCGCTGACGCGGGGCGGAAGGAGGGGCGGGCGGGGAAGGAGCCCGGCAGACCCCGCTGACTCTTGACCCCACCCCCAGCGCTCTACCGGGAGTACAGCGCCCTGAAGGGAGCCCTGGGCCGGGCCGGCGGCATTGGACCTCGCAGCCCCAAGCGGTCGCTTCTCGCGACGCCCGAGGAGGTACCCAGGCCTGGACGTCCTGGCCTGCGGGTCAGTCTCCTGTATGGCAGAGTCAGGAGGAGTTGTGACCAGGCCTCTGTGAGGCACAGAACATCGGGGGAGGACTGGACCTGTAGGAGAGGGGCTGGAGGAGGGCTCGGACTGCCACCGTCTCTTCCTGCAGATGCCGGAGCCCAGCTGCTGGGGGCCGCACTTGAATCGGGCTGCGACCCAGAGTCCACATCCTACTGTTTCTGGGCCAAGCCCTGTGGGGTCTGTGCCAGACTACGGGAAGAGGCTTAAAGCCAACCTAAAGGCAACCCTGCAGGTGAGAGTTACCAGCCTGGCCGGCTGTGTGTCCATCCTGGATGCAGAGCTACTCTCTGCCCAGGGACAGAGTCACCACATAGCCTTTCTCATCAGCCTTTCCAAACGTATGCACCTGTACCAACGTGGTCATGTGCACCCTTCCAGCAT